>NC_135017.1:19881688-20191188 GCF_051020955.1 Megalopta genalis | reverse complement strand
TTATTAATTTGATCAAGCACCTAGCATAAAATTGATGCTTTCCAAAATGGTTGGTTCTAATGGTTGCTGTTGAAATGGTTTTATGTTTTATGTGTTCTAAAATTACTTCGAATTATTTCAAATCATTTCAAATGACTTCAAATTATTTCTAATTATTATTTCAAATTATATCAAACTATTTCAAACTATTCCAAATTACTTCAAATTATTATTTCAAATTATTTCAAATTATTTCTAATTATTATTTCAAACTATTTCAAACTATTTCAAATTATCTCAAAATTATTTCACGATTTCAATTCAATTCAATTATTTCAATTCAAACGCACACTATATTAAAAATGGCGAGAAGTCTCGATGACATTTTTATAAAGCAGCCACGCGTCAGATTTACCGTCACATATCTCCTGTTATATTATCGACGAAAATTTACCGTCCGCGTGTTTTTACCGTGCTTCCCACGTGTCCTCTTCAGAATTCTATTACGACCGCGCACGAACCTCTAATTTGGTATTACGTCAAGCAGGGCGGTACACCGGACTTCCGGATTAAATGTCAAAGTCATCCGTGGCGATGCGAATGTTCGTTTCTGGCAATCACGCGAATTAATCTCCAAAATCAACTAAAAAAAAACCACCGGAGAACACGAGAGACGCTTCTGGGAAGCTTAAACCGTCGAGGATGCATATCGTAATTTCAACTTTGACCCTTCGCGGTGCAGGATGTCGTCCTGTCTTCCATTTCAGAGTCCTCTACAACGTTACGTAATTCAACCAGATGTCACTTTACGATGCATTCGGAACAGTTGAGAAATACTGCAATTCGCTGTTCTAAATTCAATACTGAGACATTTTTTCTTTTTACAAAAAAGAGAGACATTTGAATATCTTTATTTGAAGATACTTGCACTTTTTCGGTAGCAGGAACATGCCCTCAGATTTGGGATGCCGCAATCGCGAGGATGCGCGATATTAAAAATCAGAATATAGCGATCGAAAGTAGAGATTTCAAGCTTTAATGTAAGAAAAATTTCATAACTTCACGATGTCTTTCAACGGAATTACAGATGTTCGAAGATCGTCAATTTTTCGGTCGAAAGCGGCGACGCTTTAATTGTCGCCGTCGATCGTGGCAGAGTTGAATAAAAATTTCGATCGCGAAGCAGCCGTTCGGATGGTAATTCGACCAGAAAGAAAAGTCCCGATAAACACGTTCGAGGGACTTTCGCTTTGTGCAATTCCTTCTCGGCCATGCCATCGACGAAACCGACGCGACGCGACGCGAGGCGACGCGACGGGGGAATGGTTTTCACGGAAACCGCCGGAGATTTCACAAGTGTCGCAGTCGGTTGTTGGTTTAATGACGATTCGCATCACTCACGATAATCGTACACCCGACGACAACGATCGGAACAGCTGTCCACCCCTTCCACCGATCTTACAGCGCGCAGAAGATCGCGAGTCTTCATCAAACGGTCTTCCGACCGTTTTGATGAATGCACGTGTGTGCACAGAGTTCGAGCTCTCGCGATATTTATTCATGCGAAGATAAATATCCGTTGTTGGGAAAGCCGGTTCGAACCCTTCCCTTCGACGACGTTGCACTCGAAAAATCGCGGCAAACCTGACCTCGAAAATCAACCGACACGCCCGGAGAACACCGTTTCAGCAGATCGCCGGATAAACAAAATATTGGCGCATTCGGGTTTCCGAAGATAATGCGAGTATACGAGGTAGCATATTGCTACCATCTGGACTTTTTAATGCTTTGTCCCGCACAAAAACACCTTATCGCAGGTATGTATTATACTTCGTCGCGAAGGCCGTCTACCAAATTGTCGGATCTACGTTCAATTAAAAAATACAGCGTATTCAATATTTTCATGGTATATTCTTGCGGTAATTAAATATTCTGTCGATTATAGTCTGTCGAGCAATGAAATGTTATAATTAGACTGCGGATTTTCATGCGAAATAAAGATTTCCTACATTTATTGCAAAAACGAAGGAGTCGTTTAGAAATCTCTTTCTTTAATCGTTTTCCTACCAGTTCTGGTAACACCGACACGATTTTCTCAGAATCTTTATTTACAATAAAGAAAATCGTGTGAAACAGATTTTATTTATTATTATTCTTATAAATTTTCGCAGCGGTACAATGACGATTTCTATTTCGATTCAACTTTGTACAGCAGAATCACGATCTTCGGAACATTTTCTTCTGGTTTGCTGGTTATTCGAGCCTTGCGCCTCGTTTGTATCCAAAATTATTGTAAAAGAGGGAAGCGAGGGGTTCCTGAGGTCATTTCAAGTAACTTTTTCCTTTGCGATAATGTTCTACGAGGCTTCGTTCACGAGTTATTAACGAAAAACGGTGACCAATGAGAGGCGAGCTCGGCTGTCGCGAGATCAGCTGACGCGAACGGCCGAGCCAATGAGCGAAACTGAGCTTCCTGCGCTCGTTGACTGGACCGCCTCGCGCCAGCATATCTCGCCTTTCATTGGTCAGCGTTTTTCGTTAATAACTCGTAAACGAAGCCTCGTAGAACATTTTCGCTGAGGAAAAAGTTACTTCAAATCACCTCAGGAGCCCCGCATTTCTCGCTTGTACAATAATTTTGGGACACTCTGTATAATTCTTGGCGATCGGCAACTATAAAAATGAGCTGCGAGACTCGAACAATCGTATCTCCTCTTCTCAAATTCTCCATTCTCGTTCACAAGTTGAAGGAACTTAAAATCTTAAGCGACTGAAATCAGAAAAATGTGTTTAAAAGACTGCTATAAGATTTAGCCGTTGCTCACGTCTGCGCCGTCTACAAAAAGAAAAACAATGAAATTTTCATTCGAACGACTTCGTGCCTATAATTCGGATCGTGAGAATGCAGCTCAAAGTTTCTCGCGACGACGACGACGCGGCGCGGCGGTGTCGGCGTCGCGCAAACGTGCCACAGCGGCGGGTTTACTACGCCAGCCGTTCTAGATTTTCATGGGAGATTGTTTATAATGCAAGAGAGAGGATGTGTGGACTACTTTGCGAGCCGCGAGTCGCCGGTTGATCACAGAACGCTCGGACGTTCCACATGTAGGAACGGGGAGGCAGACAGGCAGGCAGAGGAGGCAGACCCGTAAAACCGAGGAAACGATCATCGTCCTCTTTGCCGGCCGCTCTTTCTCCCATCGTGTAAACACAGCGCGGGAAATGACTAGCGCGCAGACAAATTGTTTGAATCTCGTTACGTACCAAATAAAGTAGGTTAAGACTGCCGTAAAAGGTCGAAGACCAGCGCAACGATCGACGCCGCCGACACGTTCGAACGTGCCACCGTTGCGCCGCGATCGACGTTTTATCTTTCAAAATCGCGCACCTCTTCGATTTCGTCGGGCCCTTCGATTTAACCCTTTGCGCTGCTGCGACGCGGCGGACACGATATTTACGACACTAGGGAGCAATGGAATATAATATAAATATAAAAATAAAATAAATACATATATAAATAAAATAAATAAATATAAAAATAAAATTAATAAAATAAATAAATATAAAAATAAAATAAATACATACAAAAATAAAATAAATACATACAAAAATAAAATAAATACATACAAAAATAAAATAAATAAATATAAGACGTTCTCGAATAGCTAGGACATCGCAAATCGAAGGAAAAGTTTTGTGCTGGCCGATGGTTTATCGAAGAAATGTATTTTTTATTTTATTGAACATTTTTTTATTTTGCATCGTGATCCGCAGTCTAGTTCAGAGAAACTGCAATCCGGTTGCTTGCAACCGGACTGCGGATTTGACGCACGTGTGACGAGCATGAGTAGCTCGAATGCAAAATACCGGAAACGTGTAAACAATTTGACGACATTGCTGTTCTCGATCGATTAAAATTGTCCGGAAAAGAGATAAATGTGTCCCCGTGGTTCCTGCGTCTTGCAATTAACGGAGACAATCATGATTTCGCAGAATCATTCGCAGATCGGCGGTGTACTTGTAACAGTTGTCAAATTCGACGCATTTATGGCGGAAAGAAAGTAGCAGAACATTTAACTAATTTGTTGACGCGTTTAACGAACGTGTTACCGTATCATTGTCGTTCCACATCGTTCAGAGTTTCGCTGCAATCAAGTTTTCCCACGAGATTGTTCTCGCGGCTCGCGTAAAACGAAAACGCTGCTACCGAAGCATCGGAACAGCGGAACGCTTCGTGGCCGTTGTAGCAGATAGTAATTAGCAGAAACGTCGAATCCGTCTCGTAACGGCATAATATTAATAGCCGCGAACAATAATTTGCGAATAATGACGGCCCGTTCCGCTTCCTCCGCGGCCGAGCCGCAATTTTCGCGTTAAGCGTCTCGAAGCATTTCACACCATTTAACGCAGCATCGGTGGTAGCGGCATAGAGAAGTATATATTAATAGCATAATTGCATCGGTATCTCGGATCAAACTAGAATCGGAAACGGTGTTCCTTGGAAACTCCGGCCGCCGCTGTCGGCCGGCTCCTGTGAACTTCCTGCATATCTATCTGAGCTTACGAGAACACCGCGCAGAAATCATTTTCCTAGATGTTAATTAGGTTTTCAATTTCATCCTTTTGTTTTGCTAAGCTCGTCCATTGTATGCGGCGTTGTGTTGGCCAAGGAACGGACGCGCGCGATTCTCGACGCGGGAATTCGGTGCTTCCAACGTTTGGCAATGGTTTTGCGCGATGTTGCTGAAACGCGTTCGAATGATCGTTCGTTTTTATAGAAAAATGAACGATTTAATAGTTTGTTAAGCGCGTCGAACAGTTTTCGATACGCGAACGAATGAATATAATTGACAAAAGTATGAATATAATTTGCGAAAGAATAAATATAATTTACAAAAGTATAAACATAATCTGCAGAAGTATGAACATAATCTGCAGAAGTATGAACATAATGTGCAAAAGGACGAGTATGATTTGCAGGAAGAATTTAATTAGCCAAAGAACTACGAGAAGGAATATGAAAAGGACGAATATTCAGGACGAGCCTGTATTGCGAAATTAATAATTCTGCGGAAAGATCCGTCGTTGTTCGATTGTTCCGTTATTTCTAGAAAATGAAAAGACTCATTTTTTCGGATGACGACAACAGAGTATGCACAAGAGTGTATTGTTCGATGCGCAGCAATCTGGTCGGAGGAAAATCAACATTTAATAACGGTAGAACGATGGCGTTGTTCCTTTATCTTCGTGGAAATGCGCGAGTCGCGTTAATCATTGCCCCTGTCAACGGTCTTAAGAAACACCTTCATCGATTGCTACACGAGGATGCACCGATGCAAGATGCACGTCGCCTGCATCGGCGACGATTAAATGCTTCTGCGTTCGGCTCGCGGTTACCTGTTCGCGAAACACGGTCAAATTTTGGATAAAGATTGGTCAACTTTGAGAGATGATAACTTCGTGAAAAATCATCGTAGGATGACGATTTTTCTCTTAAATTGAAGCTTGAAACCTCTACTTTGAGAAGGTAATTATCGATTTTATGTTTGATGCACTTTCGTTACAATAACCCTTTAAATGCAAGGCCGTATTTGTCTCATTGAAAATTGACAAGTTTGACGAAACGCATGAACTTTGTAAAATTTTTTTCAGGGATGCCATTTGCAGTTTAATCAAGTTCGATCCTTCCTCTTTAATTTAAAAAAAAGAAAACGCAGCTGCGATTTTTTTTCGCAAAGTTACAGCAGTTTGAAGCGACCCTTGCATATTTGTACAATGCGATTTGTATAATATACAAATTGACAAGTTTGACGAAATGCATGAACTTTGTAAAATTTTTTTCAGAGATGCCGTTTACAATGGAGCAAAGTTCGATCATTCTTTTTTAATTGAAAAAAAAGAAAACGTGGCTGCGATTTTTTTTCGCGAAGTTACAGCAGTTTGAAGCGACCCTTGCATATTTGTGCAATGCGATTTGTACAATATGTATACAAATATTGTACAAATATGCAAGGGTCGTTTTAAACTGCTGTAACTTTGCGAAAAAAAATCGTAGCCGTGTTTTCTTTTTTTCAGCTTAAAGAGGAAGAATCGATCTTTATTAAACTGTAAACGGCATCCTTGACAAAAATTTTACAAAGTTCGTGCATTTCGTCAAACTTGTCAATTTTCAATGTAACAAATACGGCCTGGCATTTAAAGGGTTATTGCAACGAGAGTGCATAAAACACAAAATCGATAATCACCGTCTCAATGTAGAGGTTTCAAGCTTCAATTTAAGAAAAAAATCGTCATCCTACGATGATTTTTCACGAAGTTATCATCTCTCAAAGTTGACCACTCTCCACCCACAATTTTTCGACGCTACATACGTCCCAATTTTCAAGATCGTTGCACAGCTTCGCATGACCTATATCCAGTAAAAAAGCAGCTAAAATATCAGCGCAAAGAACCCAGGTCCAAAGCGTTAAGGTTCCTCTCGCGGAGATCAGCGACGCTTCCGCGACGATAAAATCGCGTCAAAGCAACAGCACGCGGTTCGTTGCTCCGTCGACTCTTTCTTTCCTCGATCCGATCGCCTTCCACAGAAATAATTGCTGTTTGCGATCACGATCCTATTTTCCGTCGCGATCGAACCGAACGTTATCCATCGCTCGACGATTAATTCCGCCGATCGTTCTGCCTCGCGTTGGCACACGTTGCTCACGTGTCGCGCTGGTATTTCACGTGGGCGCTACGTTCTCCCAGAGACATGTTCTGCGATCGTTCTCCAACGGGCGACGGAATCAGCTCCGTTGTTCCGCGAGCGCACAATGCCAGGCTGATCCTTTCCGCTTCTATCTCCGCCGCGGCTCATATTCCGGACTGCAACAATGCGCATAAGGCGTCCCACTTGGTCCTGTTGCTCGTACAACCGATTAGTTGATAAACGCGTTTCAATCCATGCGAACTGACGCGGGCAAGCGTTTTTCATTTTCTCGCAGTAACAATGCTGCTGCACGGAGTACATATATCGCTGCGAGTGTCTCCCAGGAAACATAACTGTTGCAATCGCGATGAAAACAGTCGTTGCGTAACGATGATTATTTTCATCGAAACGCTTTCCTTTCATCGATTACAGTTTCTCGCGATCGAAATTTTTCTTGTCCACGATGGTTAGACCGAGCTTTTTATGCGTTTATGACGAGAGTGAGTCTGTGAAAAATGAAGTGTTATGAAGATTAAAAGAATTTAAGGGTAGCGGTGGATTATCATCTATTTGTTTAAGTGATTGTAAGAAAAAGTAGAAAGCCTTTTTTGGTTCCAGAAGATAGCAATTGAAGCAATTTTACTTTGCATATGCATTCGCAGTCCGATTGTTATTAATGATCAGGCTGACTTGTTTATTATATTTGTGTTTAAGTGTATATATTGTTATGGCATATGTCATTATTAAGTATATACATTATTATAACAAAAATCAGCGAAAGAAATATGGACCAGAAAGAATTGAAGAATGTCGATGCATTGCAGCAAATTCTCTCCAATTGTCCCTCGGCTTTTAAACGAAAATGGACAATTTAGAAAGAGCAGGCTCGAATAATCGTGCCTGCTCTCCCTAAATTGCCCATTTTCGTGTAGAAGCTGAGGGACAATTCGGGAGAATTTACTGTATTCTCAACTCTCAATTAAAATTGTTCAAGGAAAAAAGCTGCTTTCTGACCAGCTGCAGCTTCTTGAAATCGATGCAGGCAATTTTTAAAGTATCTTATCTGCTAACCTGCCTCTTTCCAAGATATTTCAAAATATCTGAAACATCGCGCGCCTTCTACTTTCTGAGCAAACATAAAACTATCCTGCACACTCCAAAAAAATTCCAAATGAAATCTCATTCATTTATTTTCGCTCATTCGGAAATAATTTAACCGATCGAAAGCTTCGTTTGTCGAGCGATCACGAACGTTAGGACAATTTCGCTACGTCGGGCAGTGCAGTTGCAGCGACAATCGTATTGGTCAGCAGTCGTCTATGAAAACGGGACACCCGTTGCACAAACGAGGAGCCTTGAGGCGCGCGAGTCCGCGGGGGAAGAAACCGATTTGCATCCCGAGGAGGCGTGGGTTTATCGAAGGCAACCGCGTGCTGTGCACGGTCCACCCGATGAATTCGTTGCTGTTTTCTTGCCGCGCGAGGACTCCTCTCTCATATTGGCATTAGCGTCGCTTCCCGAGCTGCGGCACGCCGCGCCGCGGCCGCTGTATTTGTATCATCGCGAAGTGACGCAACCGGTGAAAGCCGACGGATTCCGCGAGGTAAAGTTCAGCGAGCGTATCAGTGTGGGAATCAGGCGACTTTTCTACGCTCGAACTACGAGAGGAACGCATCGATCACTCATTGCCACGCTGTTGCAAGGTGATTCCTGGATAATGGTGCCGACGAACCTGCTGTTCCATTTTCACCTTTTTTTTTGGTTTACAGTTCGCTCTCTTCGCGTTGACCGCGATTTTTTTTCATCTTATCTTTCAGCGAGACGTTTTTTTAAAAAATGTACGCTTCGAAACGGAGCATGCGGAATTATAACTGTACCGTACTTATGGCAAAATGGGTATCTGCAATTTAAAAGAAAAATTAAATGAAGTTTAAAACGCTAAGATATTATTTTCGCTTAATTGAAATGATCGAACGAAGGAATAACTTTTTATCGAGTTTCGACTGCTTGCAATGGATGTAACCAGATGGATTTGACTTATAACTGTACTGCACTTATGGCAAAAAAATAGGCATCTGCAATTTAAAAGAAAAATTAAATGAAGTTTAAAACGTTAAGATATTATTTTCGCTTAATTAAAATCATCGAACAAAGGAATAACTTTTTATCGAGTTTCGACTGCTTGCAATGGATGTAACCAGATGCATTTGACTTTCCACTGTACCGCACTTATGGCAAAAATAGGCATCTGCAATTTAAAAGCAGATTAAATGAAGTTAAAAACGCCAAGATATTATTTTCGCTCAATTAAAATGATCGAACAAAGGAATAACTTTCTATTTTGGATTTCGACTGCTTCTAATAAATCTACCTGCAACTAGACCGTGAATTTTATGCATTTAAAAATGAATAACATCGAATAGAACACGCGAAATGCAAGACAAAAATTAAACAGTGCTGTTCCATCGTTTTCATCCTATTAAGAATGAAGAAAAAGTAGACGCAAAATAGATTTTTTTTTCAAATCCTGCACGCTGCCACCGAGCTAGAGAATTTTTATTTTGCACAAAGATATCCGCGGTCTAGTTGTTGCTAAATATCTTGTTCCTGAAAACGTATTCCGTGGTCAAGGTGGTCGGCCACTTTCGCCGCTGTCCGCTGAAATTCCCGCTGAAATATTTTTGCCCCGGTAAAATTCCATCGACGGGAATCACTCTGTATAATTGTGGCTGCGGGTAAACTATCGATTGAAGTGCGTCCCGAAGAACGTCAAGGTTCGATATGATTTATAATGCTCACGTGAATCGGTCTATCAGAAGTCAAATAGCCGACCGTGTAATCCACTCTGCAATAATGCCGGCGCGGTATAGGTTGCTCCTTAAATTATGGATCAAACTTTTGCTACGTATCTTGAGTAGAAATTGTTAGCGCTATGATTACCTTGTCTTACTCAATCATTCCACTCGTTCCTTCAATTTCAGCACTCTAAAAAGGCTCGGCTGCTTTTCGAAACTGTTCCGCGCGCAATTGCTCGCCGCCATCTTATGGCGAAATCATCCACCTTACGGAGCATGGAAACCATAGAAAATTCGACTGGCTTATCGTCAGTTTGGTTAATCGTTTACACGCTATAATTTCTGATATTCCACTGGTTTTATCGACGCTCGAACGGCAGCCCTTTTTTACAACAAAATTACTCTGTTCGCTTGGGACATTTTTCATCGATTTATTTGTTCAACATATATATAATATGTTGAATATATATTCAAACTCAATATATATACAAATTCAGTATATATACAAATTCAATATATATACAAATTCAATGTATATACAAATTTGTTCAACATATTTTTTAACGCGGTTCTTCTGCGCGCGTCAGTTCTTCTACAATAAAAAATGATTTATATATATATATATATATATATATATATATATATATATATATATATAAATGATTTAAATATCGTGGGAATTTTTAATTTTAATTTTAATTTTTAATAAAAAAGAATGTTTCGCAAATAGCATCGAATTGTCGGCGAGAAACGAGAGAAACGATGGAATCCAGAAGGCGACGCGACATTCTGAATTCCACTGTGAAAACGCAACGCGTTAATTCGAACTTCCGGGTAGCATATGTAATCGGTACAATGCTGTCTTCCGAGTTTATTACGGACTCATTATTCCGATCGGTTCAAGTTCGACGTACACGATTCAATTCCGATCTTCTCTCGGACGTTCTGCCGCGGTATCATTGAATGAATCGTTGCGTAACGCGTCTTCGACGGGTATAACTTCGCTAATAACAGCTCGCCGGGGCTTATGCTTCGGCATGACTTCATCGGTTTCAAGTACGGACACCTCTGAACTTCGATGTCGTTCGCATGCCGACAACGATCAGTTTGCTTAGGGCACGTTCGTTACGAGCAGTCTCATCGATCGCGAACGTTATCCGGAAAATTGAAATTTTTAATTTGATCTCTCGTCGCGGAAACTTCGAAGAATCGACGTCTGTTCGCGTCGAGATTTTTTCCCTCTCGCGTCGCGGCTCGAAAATTGCATCTCAAAGCGATTCGAGCCGATTCGTGGAACCGGCCGCAGTCCTCAAATTGCAAGAGTTCCTTCATACTCGACGATAATGAAACTTTGTATTACGCGTCCGTCTACTCGAAACGACGCTCTTGTAATTCACTGACACGATTCGCGAAACCAATCATCCGATTCACTTCGGAGACAAACGTCTTCAGCAGAAGTTATTTTCTTACGTGTACACGATCTAACAAGAATATTACTCAATTGGCGCCTGCGACGATTCTAATTTGCTTTTAGTACGGTAGAACTTACAAAACGCGTCCAACGCGTAAGTACGTTCTCGTGTCGTCGATGACGGAGGCGTGAAAACATTCGACGATGAAATTTCATTTAATATTCCTTCCGAGTGGGTTCTACAATTTTTCGGGTCTAGAACACAAGATTTATCGTTAATTATTAACGCGTGAAATAGTTGCCGATGAAATGGAAAGAAAATGGCGAAGAAGTAATTTCATTCTAGTCAAAATAGTTCTGATATAATAGTTCATTCTAATCAAATCATTCTAAAATTTGTCGAGTCTAGAACACAAGATTTATCGTTAATTATTAACGCGTGAAATAGTTGCTCGCTGTGCAACGAGATAAAATGGAATAAAAAGACGATAAAAGACGGTGAAATGGAAATAAAATAGCGAAGAAATAATTTCATTCTAGTCAAAATAGTTCTGATATAATAATTCATTCTAATCAAATCATTCTAAAATTTGTCGAGTCTAGAACACAAGATTTATCGTTAATTATTAACGCGTGAAATAGTTGCTCGCTGTGCAACGAGATAAAATGGAATAAAAAGACGATAAAAGACGGTGAAATGGAAAGAAAATAGCGAAGAAATAATTTCATTCTAGTCAAAATAGTTCTAATATAATAGTTCATTCTAATCAAATTATTATAAAATTTGTCGAGTCTAGAACACAAGAATTATCATTAATTATTAACGCGTGAAATAGTTGCTCGCTGTGCAACGAGATAAAATGGAATAAAAAGACGATAAAAGACGATGAAATGGAAATAAAATAACGAAGAAGTAATTTCATTCTAGTCAAAATACTTCAATTGTCGTAATCAATTGTTATTGGATTTAATCCTTGAACGCGTATACGTAGTTGCAATAATGCACTCGACGGTTTAAAATTCAACGAGCACCTAATTTTCGTGCACCTAATTTTCTACGCAAGTAATTAAAGTATTGCATTTACAATAGAAACGAGCATACCGATTTCCACGTTCACGTTCGTTCTTCCTGTTTCTAGTTCGCGTACACTCGCGAGCGAGGATGATCCGTGTCTACCTCGGCACACAATGCAGCCGCTTGTAAATACGCTGGTTAGGCTGTCCTTTCATGAACTGTAAACGGTTTCGATTGTAACGCGCATTTTCATCGCATGATTCGAATACCGATGAGACCCCGTTAACGATCATCTCGCCTCGCTCGGCGACGGGCTGTTTTATGCACAGGGTGGGACAAACGTTACCTTCTCGCTTCGATCGAGAGGATCGCACAGTTTCGCAGCGATATTCGCGTCTTCTATTCACCTGGAATTCGACTTCGAGTTCCATAATTCGTAATTTTGTTCGAAATGCTCGCGGCGAACGAGTCCGCGTTGTTAATATTACACGAACAAAAAATTGTATTACGTTATAAATGAAATAAATCGTGCGACAAGAGCGTTAAATAAATTGTAGATAGAATTCTCATAAATCCAGTATAAATTATAGCTGAATCGTCACTGGCACGCGGTTCAAGGTTTACCGATAAAAATATGATTGCAATATCAAATTTATTATTATATCTCCTAAAAATGTCTAGTAATAATTGAACCAACGAATGCGACAAATCCGCAGTCCGCAGACAAATCCTTTTTATAGTTGTTGACAATCGGTGATTATAAAAGTGAGTCAATTTTTGCGTGCAATCTGAGTGTTAATTAGCGAGAATTTATTGCAATCTTTATTTGTGCAAATATTTCAATGTCTACTATTTAATATTCTTTTAATATCCTTTAATATTCCTTTAATATCCTTTAATATTCCTTCAATATCCTTCAATATACTTTAATATCATTTAATATCATTTAATATCTTTTAACATCTTTTAATATCCTTTAATATTCCTTTAATATCCTTCAATATCCTTCAGTATTCTTCAATATCCTTCAATATCCTTCATTATCCTTCAATATCCTTTAATATCATTTAATATCATTTAATATCCTTTAACATCTTTTAATATCCTTTAATATTCCTTTAATATCCTTCAATATCCTTCAGTATCCTTCAATATTCTTTAATATCATTTAATATCATTTAATATCCTTTAACATCTTTTAATATCCTTTAATATTCCTTTAATATCCTTCAATATCCTTCAGTATTCTTCAATATCCTTCAATATCCTTTAATATCATTTAATATCATTTAATATCCTTTAACATCTTTTAATATCCTTTAATATTCCTTTAATATCCTTCAATATCCTTCATTATCCTTCAATATCCTTTAATATCATTTAATATCATTTAATATCCTTTAACATCTTTTAATATCCTTTAATATCCCAAATACTTCCCAAATTGTCCATTTTTGTGTACAATCTGTGCGAAAGAATGAATGATTCTGCGAAAGAATGAATGATAGACCGATGGGACTACCCCACGTATCGGAGGGGCCTTATCTTCGCGCGCGTATCAACTTCTTAGTATAATAGAAACTCTATCCGGAGTACGCTTCTGGAATCGAGAATTCTGTTTCGCGATGGAACAAGGATAACGGCTTTCAGCTATACCGATCGATCGACATTCCTCGAAAAGTATCACGAATTATCATCATCGCCGATACATAGATCGGTAGATGATACGATAGATAAAACAACCGCTATGCACTCGTTGCATCTCGTTCGCGATCTTTGGCATCGCGGCAATAATAATTTCTTACGCAACCCGTCCCGTATTTTTTCTCTTCCCTGTTTCGCATAACGCCGGATCCGTTAAAATCACGGATAATTGTGTCACGATAGAAACGCGAGCACACGTTCCCGCGCGTACACACACACAGCCGCGGCGGACCCAATTCGAGACGCGAGTCCGTGGATTCCATTCGTGTGTACTTACGTATGCACGCCCACATTAAACGTATTACCATATTTATTGCTTCGCCGGGTAATATTTATGTCCGCGGACGAGTACGTCACGGATGAATGATTTGTAGATGAGGTCAGGCGTTTAGGGTAAGTGCACCGGCGCACGCATGTTCGCGGGACAGGGTTGGAAACGATTTCTCGAAAAAAAGAAAAAAGAAATAAACGACGTCGGCTGCTCCGATCCACGGTGCACAGTAAATTCTCCCTAATTGACGCGCTGATTGCGCAAAAAAATGGACGATTTCGGAAGAGGAGACGCGATTATCCTAATCGGTAACTATAAAAACGTGTATACATGCACACCGATCGAAAGAATTACAGCAGAGAAAAATGTTCGACAAATATCGGGCGACTTCGACCGGCGACAACTCCGCGAAAGATCATCGTGGGACCATGATTCTTTTTTTATATTAAAGCTCGAAATCTCTAGTTTAAGACACTGTTCCTCGATTTTAAGTTTCACGCAACCTCGCTATTGTAAGACTTTAAATGCGAGGACATGTTTTGTCAAGGCGACCGACGCAACGAGCGATCGAAGTCCAATTCCGTTAATTGGTCACTGATTTTCGTTAATAATTCGTAAACGAAGCCGCGAATTGCATTCTCGCTAAGGAAAAGGTTACTTCGAATTACCCCAGGAACCATCCCTTGGGTGTTAAAATATTGGGTTGGCAACTAAGTAATTGCCGATTTCAGTTATAGACGTCTCTCACTCCCATTTTTATGATATCCGTAAATGTTAGATTATAAAATTATTATTATTATTATTATGTTATTTTTTATTATCCGTGAATGTTGGCAACTGGACAAATTGAATGCAGCGGTCAAGGAAAAGCGACCAGAATTGGTCGATCGTAAAGGTGTCATTTTCCAGCAGGACAATGCTAGGCCGCACACGTCTTTGTCCACTCGGCAAAAATTGATGGATATTGGTTGGGAATTGATGTTACATCCACCGTATAGCCCTGATCTCGCGCCATCGGATCACCACTTATTTCGATCCCTGGACAACTCTCTTCGTGGTAAAACTTTTAATCATGATGACGCTGTAAAATCTCACTTAACTCAGTTTTTGGCCGAAAAGGACCAGACTTTCTACGAGCGTGGAATTTTCAAGTTGTCAGAGAGACGGCGAAAGGTCATCGAACAAAATGGAAAATAGATTACAGATTAAACTTCGTTCCAAGTAAAAAGAATTTTTTATTTCATTGAACAAATCGGCAATTACTTAGTTGCCAACCCAATAATTATGGGACATCCTTGCGCTCGTGCGTCTATTGTGTCCGCGAGATCTACAATTTTGCGCACATTTCCGAAGAATCGCGAGCACGTCTCGCGCGTATCTCCGCCGGGAATTTCAGCTCGGACGTCACACGTGTTGCAAGGATCTAAAAGTCTCCACGGAATTGAGCGGTGTGTTGCTGTATCTCGATCTAATTAAGCTAGCTCGATCGGAACTCGCTTTCGCAATGCGAACAAGATCGTTATCGACCGCGCAAAAGTAATCGATACCTTAATTAGCTCATTATAGTTAAATGTGGTTAATTTTAGTACAAGTGTTTCGTTCATTTTTTCCTTACTTTTTTTTTCTTACTTTGTTAAACACTGCCCGACAATCTCATCTGTAACGAGGGATACAAGCGCCGCGGCGAGACCGCGTTCGATGATCATTGTGTTTTCGGCATGTAAACACCGAGAGTCGTTCGCACGTTATATTTAAACTTGTGCGCGCCTTCGCGCCGTTGTTTATGCGCTAGCTCGGACACCGTTATTAACTGATAATTCAGGTACCTGTAATTGCGTAGTCGCCGTTCGTGCGTGCGCGGCGACACGGCATCGTTCAATTATACGGACACAACGTATGTATAAATAGCGGCGTGCCGGGTGAAAGGTGTATACAGGTGTGGTTAACGTAACCGTGGACAATGCACAATCGCGGAACATTGAATAATTCGCGTGCCAACGGGCCAATTACGGTCATCCAATGCGAAGAGATTAGTTCCCTCGGACGCTGCCGCGGATGTTCGACTTCTCAGCGTTCGCGTGAAGTTCACGGGTCAATTCCTGCCGGCAGGAGCCAACTCTTTGCGCTACAACGTGCCAGACTCCTCACGATTTCACGCGTGATTCTATCGAATAGAATTGTTATTCGTTGTTCTCTAAATTGGAAGAAAATGCATCGACTTCGTCTCTACTCCTGCGATAAAGATTTAGCTCTGATATTGTTCGATAGGTTCTCTGGTGAAATTTTCTTACTATAATATACAGGGAGTTCCATAATTATGTTAACAAATGGAAAGGGGCGATTCCTGAGGCGATTCGAAGTAACTTTGTCCTCAGCGAAAATGTTCTACGAGGCTTCGTTTACGAGTTATTAGCGAAAAACGCTGACCAATGAGGGTCGAGCTCAGTTGGCGCACGCCAGCTGGCCGAGCCAATCAGCGGAACTGGGCGTCGACCGCCGGTGCCTCGGCCGCCTCGCGTCAGCTGAGCTCGCTTCTCATTGGTCAGCGTTTTTCTTTGATAACTCGTAAACGAAGCGGCGGATTGCATTTTCGCTGAGGAAAAAGTTACTTCGAATCGCCTCAGGAATCAGCTGTTTCCGGCTGTTAACGTAATTATGGGACAGCCTGTATAATACTACAGCTGTGAATAAACATTTATGCGGAATAAAAATTGTCTGCGTCGATTGCGAGACAAACGAACTAATCAACTAACGAGAAACGATTAACTAATCCGCGATTTTCCATCACCATTTTCGCGATTTAACATCAAACGTCGATCCCCGACTTCAGATATTTCTGGAATTCAGCAACGAATTCAATGAATTTGCATGGAACGAGCTGCAAATCCGTTTAAAATCCAACACAATTAGCGTAGCAATTAATAAGCCAGCATGTTTAGTCGTGTTCACGATCCGATCGAACGCGATCCGGCAAGGAGAAGCTGCGCGTAAAAGAAGCGCCCGTATCTGTTTCTTTCTTCTTCGGACAGAAGATTCATTTCAGTTCCAACGATCGCGCAACGATTCATCGCGAAGACGCGCGCTGCTCTTTGTTCCGCGCGTAATATTTTCCTAAGCAAATATATAAATCGTAGACTTTGCTTTCGATGATTTACGAACCGTATCGCACAGCGGAATGTTCAGCTCGCTTTTTCGAGCATCGCTCGCATCGGCAATTAGTACCTACACCGCTCTTTTTCTCTCTCTTTTTTTTTCAGCCACACTTGAATCGGCCGATGGTTCCCAGCCGATAAAAAATGAATAAATGAATATCCGTGTCCGCGGCGAAACAACGCGGAGTCGTTTTTTGTTGTTTAAAATGCGCGTCGCGATTATACTCGCGTATTGTTTCGCCTCTTTTCTAACAAAAGTGCTCGTGTCTGTCTGTCTATCTGTCTGTCTGTGTGCCCGCGAAACGGTAACATTTAGGACCGACTGAATGGAATGCAGAGTTTGTACTCGTATTAAGCCACGTAAGTACGTACGTACGTACGTACTCGATCTGGTTAGAAAACACTGTTTTGAAACATGTGCATAGTAGAAGCGGGAACGGTGGCGTGAGTCACCATTGGCGGAAGTCTGATTAATCGAACCACTTTGAACGGTTCGGATCGCACGGTGAAAGTCTGAAATGGAAATCCGAGTTGACATTGAAGTTCATTTAATCCGATGCCCCCTTCGAATCTATTTTCGTGGCTAATAATCCACCTATCTGATCAGAAAATAGAAATAATAATAATTATTATTATGGAACAATAATAATATTATTATAGAATAATAATAATATTATTATATTATATATAATATATATAGAATAATAATAATAATATTATTATATTATATACAATATAATAGAATAATAATAATTATTATTATTATGACAACGATAATTTTGTTTCACTTCCATTTTACTCTATTCTATTATTCTTATAGAATAATAATAATATTATTATATTATATATAATATAATATATAGAATAATAATAATTATTATTATTATTATTACAACGATAATTTTGTTTCATTTTCATTTCACTCTCCTCTATTATTCTTATAGAATAATAATAATATTATTATATTATATATAATATATAGAATAATAATAATAATTATTATTACAACGATAATTTTGTTTCACTTCCATTTCACTCCACGGTTTAACATAATAGCCCGCCCATCGTTTGCTCAGATAAATGAATACCGATCAAACGATATTCCTCGAATTTGTTGCTAATTAAATACACGCACGTGAACATAAGAAGAGAAGAACAATAGGCACAATTGATAAATTGTTTACAAGCTGGATGTCACCGGCACGAACGCGACCTTAACCACTGCAAAAATGTAGAGTCTCTCTTTTTATTTCCGACCTTCGCTGACCTTACGTGACTGCGGTCTTTGATTTTATCGGCATGTGATCTGCTCGGAAACATGCGGATCCATTTAAAGAAGTGTTAGGCGATATCGAAATTCTTGCCAGGCGGCGTTTCCTCCGTCTACGGGGAACAAAGTTAATGACGCACGAACGAAATTCATTTTTACGAGTTATGCATTATACGTACTTCGAGTTCGGCTATTTATTTTGCAACGTGATCGATCATTTCCTTCGATGGACAAATGGACACATTCTAAATAAATATAGGCGGCGTTACTTTGTTTTTTATTTATTTACTCGTACATTTCATTTTTGGTAAAAATGTAAATATGCGCCTGCTTTGAATCATTTATGATTTTAATTATCAATCTTTTAGAACCATCTTTCAGAATATCTTTCACGATTTTTTAAGCTTTGCAGAAGATATTAATTTTTTTTTTTTTAGGGAACGACTCGAAAATTTCAACGAATTGTAAGATGCTAATAAATAATATGTGAATAATAAATAAAAACTAATTTAAATATTATAATAAATATAGAATATAATAGATTATATTCTATATTTATATATTATTATATTATATATTATATTATATATTATATATTATTATATTATAGAATTATATTTATATAGATTATAATAAATAGAATATAGAATATAGAATATAATAGATTATATATTCTATATTTATATAGATTATAACAAATAGAATATAGAATATAAATATTATTATATAAATTTAATAATAATATCGATATTCTGTAACAACGATATTTTTCGAAAAGGTCGCCGCCATTGAGATAGAGAGAAATTTCAGTGAGGCGTTCATTTGCAATAAATATGCACAGAAGTTAATTTCCTTCGTCACGCGTGCATGTGCACACGTGTACATGTGCGTACGTACATCGGCGCGGTTGGATGCTCATTGAGGAAAGGGGGAAAAAAATTACGTTTTCAGTAGCAGATGTTCCCACGTCGATCGCGAAACCATAGCGGATTCGGATTCGCTAATAACGTTGACGCTTCGTAATCTATAATTGAAACGAGCGAACGTTGCGCCGCGTTTCAAAGTTAATTCGCGTTTGTGTACTTAACGCGTGTTTAATTATTGGTACATCCGCGGCGCCGTTAAGCTGTTCGCCATGCGGGATCCTATGACGAAATTCAACAATGGTTTCGCACGGCTCCAGAAGCTTTTTTCTTTTTCGTAAAACGCGACAACGAAACCTCGACGAACCTCGCGAACGATGTACAGGTCGCGACAAAATCGGTGCGCGGATCGGCGGCGCCGAATTATTAAAAAATCTGTGATCTAGATTGTGTTGATAAAAATTATAAAAATATTCCATTTGCAACTGCCGAGTTTCTGCGATTATGGTTGAGAAATCTGCAGCGAAATTACGGCGGTTTCATTTACGATGTCGCGAAGTTGCCATGATTTGGCTTGCAGAACTTCAAGGAACGCCCCTTTTCTCAAGCCTTTTTTTGTAATAAAGGCGCGCTGCTAATAATAATTCGACTGATAATTATTATAATAATAGTACTAATTATTTCAGGGTCGAGTGATTAATATAACGAAGGGCAAGTAGATAAAATGTTTCAGATCATAGTTAACTCGTTCGATTCTGCCTGCTTCGCGGGTGACGCACGCCGGGTTTTCCTAATAAAGAAATATAATCGCGCTTCCTCGCATATGCATCGCGAACGTGAACTGATGTTACAACACGACAGATAGCGATTTTATAAGTAGAAACAAATTGAAACATAATATCCGAGTTTCGTCATTTGTTTCACCATTCCCAGAAAAAATCAACCGCGACCTTTGTTTATTCGGAATTTCAAGTGTTTCAAGAAACGCTATCCGCGGTTACACGATCTTCTTTAAACAAACAACACGCACTAACGCACTTCGACTGTCTAGGAACAATTTTTAATCGAAGCCAAGTCAATTTAGCATTTTCCTTATTTTAGTGGGATCGGCAAGACCCGAGGACGTTAAAAAGCTGACCGCAGTTTAATTTTTCAATTTTAATTCGATTAAGCGAAATTCGTTAATTTCTAGAAACTTTTCAGGTTTTTAATGCGACGAAGTATTAAACCAAACGGAAATTATTATATATTATTAATATTATATATATTATTATATATTATATATTATATATTAATATTATATATATTATTATATATTATATATTATATATTATATATTATATATTATATATTATATATATTATTATATATTATATATTATATATATTATTATATATTATTATATATAATATTATATATTATTAATATTTATCTTCTTTTCGGATTGGAAATTTTTGCAACATCGAGCCAAAGCTGTCGACGTTAACTTTTATAAGCAGAATTATCGATAAAATCGCGATTTTGTGGGTTTACTTTTTGACAGAAACATGAAAATAATCGGGAACGCGATTCGGAAACGCCGTAATCTTCCTGTATTATATAATAAACATTATCTATTCGCGAGCGAGGTAATATACTAATTACCCGGCAAAATTCAATGCAATAATTTCTTCGCGAAAAATCCCTTAAGAAGAACAATTTCGGAAAAAAGAAGCTTCGATGATAATCGCGTGCATTAAAGTAACGGACACTGACGCAAGCAGGTCTCCGGGAAAAATCGAATTGCCATCATTAGCGCATCGCGTTTTAATGTTATTATCGCGGTTATCGGTTCTCTGTATCCGCGTCGCGGGCACCTATGCACCGGCAATAATTCTCGAACAACTGCTCCATTCGCATTCCTGCCGGTCTCGTATTGGTTCTCGGAAAACTTTGAGGAGTCGTAAAAGACACGCGACTCCGCGTACACACACACACACACCTGACGTTCAGGAAATCTTCCAGCGTTTTCCTTCGCGCCGCGCCGCGAAAGAAAGCTTGATCGATAGTTTCGCGTTTGTTTTTTTCTTTGCGTCGCAGACGTTGCAGTTTTGTCGTTTCGTCGAACGAAAATGCTCGAACTCGTTTGGAAAAGATCGTCCGGGGACAAGCGTTGAATTGCGATTAAAAATGCGATTTTATAGTAAAATTACAGATTATTTATCACACTTAATTATTATTATGCAATTATCACGAAATCGTCCAAGCTTATTTTTGACAGATTTATCGTCGATTATTAGCATTTGTTATATCAGTATTTGTTTCTTGTTCAACGACTTCGTTTTTTACCGTTTGCTTCATTCGATGCTGTTTGATTCTGTTCGGAGAAATCATTTTCCTGCGAATTTTATACAAATCGATGGACAATTTTGCGTAAATCGATGCACATTTTTACGTAAATCGATGACACATTTTCGTGTATTCTATTGTTCTTTTTTTTGTCGAACGAACAATGCTCGCCTCTTGGAAAATACGATTCTGATAAATACTGTAATTTCGTAATTATCTCATCATATTTTTGGCAGTTTGATTAACAATTGATTAGCATTTAGATAAATTCTAAACGCAAAAGAGCGAACGTAATATTATAAACTGCTGATTTCACCAATTCCTGACAAAACTGACCACAGTAATTTCTCCCGAATTCGCGCTCAGATCGCGCACAAAAATGGACAATTAGGGGAGAGGAGATACGATTATCGGTAACCATAAAATCGAGTTCATTTTCGTACGCGATCTGAGCGCGAATTAAGTAGAAATTACCGTAAATCGAACAAAAAAACAGTGAAAGCATTTAAACGACTTAAAAACGCCACAGCATCGGCGTCAATAAAAAAAAATAAAAGAATTGTCTATGCAGCTTCAACATCTCGCGATTACTTCGGTTTTGACGCATCGGCGTCAAAAAAAAAAAATAAAAGAATTGTCTATGCAGCTTCAACATCTCGCGATTACTTCGGTTCACATTCCGCGTAAAAATCCGCGGTCCGATCGCATAAAAAAGAAAGAAGAATATCGAGCGGAAAAGCTGCAAACTGCGAAGATCGGCGAATCGACGCGACGCGGCGTGCGTTTATCATTTCGTGCGCGGCGCGCGGCGACGAAGGTACGATTGTTTCGCGGGCGAAGAACAAGCATCCCGGTTCTCGGTCGAATTTCGTGTGTAACGGTATCGAGGATCGAAGTCGACGAATTTTTTCGTCGGGCCGAGCCGTCGAACGCGAGGCTCAGCTTCAGACACGAAACGATGATAGACACGTGCACGTGGACGTCAAACGTTCGAGCACGATAATACGGTTATCGGCGTACCTCGGGGAATTCATGCTTGTCCCGTAACAAAAAAGAAGAAAAATCTCGGATCGCATGTTCCATGGCTGCCACGTCCACACGCCACAGGCCCGGTGGCTCGCCAATGAGAATAATGCTTTTGTAAAACGAACATCCGCAAAGAAGTCCGCGCGCGCGTCCCGGAGAGAACAAAAGGAGGGCGCGCACGTCGCAGACAATATCGCGATTACGCTCAAATCAAGTACAATGGAGCGCGCTGGGCGTATAAAAACCGTCTCGGTACCGTCCTCCATCTTTCTTGTTGTTTTTTCGTTTCGTTTTTTTCTCCTCCTCGTCGTCGTCGTCGTCGTCGTCGTCGTCGTCGAGCAGACGAACCAACGAACAAAAAAAAGAGAAAAAAGTGACGAAGGAATTTATGAATACGTGACAATGGCGCGCAGATTGTATCTGCAGGCTGGCACGAAAAAAATATTATACGGACGAAGGTCGTGTAAATTGAAGCTCGTACGGAGAATGAAGACGGATACATAACGTGACCGGGCCGGGCTATTCGATTTTAATTTGTTTGCGTCTTTGTTCGGCGGAAGGCTGTTGCACGCCGGCTGTTATTAAACCGTGTATCAACGTGTGTCGGAGGAGGATTAACGTGTTCATTTGGTCGTCTCCGCGTTTATTAGGTTGTCGCAGATATCGATCGCACGACGCGCATGTTCTTCCATCAGAAATAAATCTTCAGCACTAAATCCACCGAGCACTGAAATCATGGCGACGACCAGAGTCCATTTCCGCAGAACTTCCGCCATTTTTGTTGCATCGCGCGCTTGGATTCGGTCGTTTCCCCGGGACGAATCTTCAGAATTTCGAGGACTTTGATGCATAAAACGCAAATCTGGCGAGTTTAACGTTAACGCGAATATTAATTGGTTTAAAAATGTGACCTGCGATTGGCTTAAAAATTTATTTTCACTCGATCGACGCGAGCAGCGAGTACATTCTCGTTCTGATTATTATAAAATTATTATATCGTTTCGACCCGATTTGTTAGTCGCAGCGTTAACAAAACATTCGCGAAAAAACACCGGAAGATTTGAGTTTCGGCCAGCGAGTTCTTCGACAGAGCGTACGACGCATCGGCCAGTGCGGCTGCACTTCATTTGAGAATTTAATTTTCGCGTACGCGGCTTTCGTATTAACTCGTACGCTCGTGTGGAACGATTAGTTAATGACCGTGACAATTTTCTCGTTGTCACACTAATTCCAGTTAGTTAAGGTCACGGCTTGGAAGCTTTCGGTTCGGTTTAGCAGCCGGGTATGTGCTGTGCGGTTTTCGCGGTGAGCATCGATGTTGGAAATACCGGGTTGAAACTGGTGTTTTATTGCGATCTTCTCTTTTATCGATCCATCGATTGGGCGATGCGACGATATCCGGTTACAAAATTGCTAGAACTAGTTTCCTTTTTTTTTTCGTTTTTTAATGTATCGTCGTGCGATTTGTATCGATGTCGCAATGTTCGTAATATAATGTGACTCGTGAAACAGTTTTTATAATTGTACGATTTTTAGTATTTCTTTGTGATTTAGTATTTCTTTAGTTTAGTATTTCTTTTGTGATGCATTCGCATTAATGTCGCTATTATGAGATAGATTTTGGGGGATGGTATTTTTTTCGTCACGTGTTGCCAGTAAATTATACAGTATATTGTACAATATTTTATAATTGTGTGATTTTTAATATTTCTTTGTGATACAATTTTATAGTTCATTCGCATTAACGTCGCGATTATGAAATAGTTTTTAGGGGGTGGTATTTGTCAGTATATATAAATTATACAGTATATTATACAATATATTATACTTCTTCATTATTATTTCAAAATTATTCCCAATTTCGAAACAGTAGAACGCAGAATGTTAAATACTTTATTTATTTTAATCTCACGTATATTCGTTCTAAAAATATCATGAGAATGTTTCATAATCACGTGTGTCCTGTTTCATTGATTATTCGATTTAACGTAGCTGGACAAATTTAAGTAACCATCAAACGAAAATATTAAATATAATAATAATAATAATCCCAGTTAACGCTAAAACTACCAAATAAGTCAAAACGACTGATATCCGATTTTTTTCTTCGACAATTGCCGATGTTATAAAAACATTTTTGTCAGATATTTTTATACGATCATATTATTGTAATAAAAATCGTAGGCAGCTCAAATAAATTCAGTCTTGCCTTTCTCATAAAACAATACGCATTAGTCACGTTTAGGGTAGTTCTAGCGTTAATAATTCGAGCAGCAGTTTCGAACATCGTGTAACAAAAGCAAAAATCCCTTTTGCAATCGTGTCAAACATTGAATTTAGCCCTCGGTCAAAACGACGAGACCGTCGACTGCAATTCCGACACGATGCGAGCGTTCCCTTTTTTCGATTCTCGTGTTTACCTTGCCAGAGCCCGCGCCGCCGTCGACGTCGCCGCTCGAAAACAGACGCCTGACGTTTAATTCACTAATGATAACGCGTATTGCGTTACAATCGGCGATAAATTGCCGCCGCGAATTCCCGCGTCGAAATGCCTCGTTCCCGATGTTGCGGAGTGAATCGGCGAAACGGCCGCCGAGATTGCTTCTAATCCCGATAAGCCGTTGATAAACGCTGGAACAATGAGATCATCGCCGCGAGGAAAAGTCGGGAAAACTGAAAACAGCTCTTGGTGACCGCACGCGAATCGTGGTCGACGTTCATGGCCGCCGTGATTTCGCTGATTTCGCAGAGACAACGGCACGATTCGTTCGATCGAACGTTTCCGTTCATTTCTCGTAACGGGGTGCTGAAGTTGATGATATTTTCACTTCGTTTTCATCGTCATCAGCGATGTTCTTGGACTCGCAATTATCAAACTTGTTGACAGAATAAATGATAATAATTAATACACAATGTGAATTAATACATCGAAATAAATTGTATGCAATTTATAGAATTAATTGTAATGAAATAGGTAGTAAATGAAACTGTACCAATATGCGTTAAACTTTACACGATCCAAGCGTAATAAATATTTAAATTTTATCGTTCTTATTGTCTAAATAGTTTATTCGGACAACACTGTTATTTTTAATGCTATTACATATACTCTCGTCATTCAAAGTGCGATAACTCAGGACAAAAAAATCCTACATCAACTTTTAGACAGTCCTCGTAAAGGGGAGACATTCCACTTTAATCTGATCACAGAAGGAAGTCCGAGAAAAAATTATTAAGCTCCGTGCAGACGTTCGGAGTCTGAGAATTTTTTGAAAATAAAAGTATCTCCATCTTCGTCCCGCATTCGAGTAAGAAAGCGTCGCGAAATAAAATTGAAACAGGGGTAAAAAAAGTAGAGTCTTCGCCCTTAAAAATGAGCAGAGATTCATCTCGGTGCGATTTTTTAAAACGAAGTTACAGCGATTCGGAGACCGGCAATTTTTCGGCAGTTTGTTGATCCCTTAACTTTGCTCGCGGGTGCATTTCGTCCGACCCTTGTAATCGATGACGTACGAAAGGAAACGGAACGAAATTATTCCAGCGAAATTCTTCCGGTGAGCACCTGCTCGGCGCTGTGCAGGAGCGGTGCACGCGGAGAGTCGCGCGATCGGTCGCGTGCGTGAACCCACGGGTGCGTGTAATCGCACGCATTAAAGCGGCCGCGTGTGTTCCATCAACCCCTCTGGTTCCATTACCGTTCCACGGGGGCGACGTGGCACCCGCCGATCATTCCCAGGGCCCCGTTTCGAAATTCTTTCGGCGACGAGCCGCGCAGGCCGGCCGATAATATGCAAATGTTTGCTCGCGGTTAAATGGCCACCTATTTGCCCCTGGGGGACCTCTAATTACGTCAACCGTCGTTTATAGTACCTATTAGGCGCACCAGATTTCTTCCCTTCCTTCGATATTGCGCTCCCTGCGCCGTCGAATTGCACGGAGCCGCCGAAAATTGCACGGAGTCATACAAAATTGCACGGAACCACCGAAAATTGCACGGAGCCGCCGAAAATTGCACGGAGTCACTAAAAATTGCACGAAGCTGCCGAATTACACGGAGCCGTCGAATTGCACGAAGCTACCAAAAATTGCACGGAGCTACTGAATTACACGGAGTCACCAAATTGCACTGATCTACCGAAAATTGTACGAAGTCGACGAATTACACGCAGCCGCCGAATTGCACACGGCCATTGAATTGCACGAAGCTACCGAAAATTGCACGGAACCGCCGAATTGCACAGAGCTACTGAATTACACGGAGTCACCAAATTGCACAGATCCACCGAAAATTGCACGAAGCCGCTGAATTACACGGAGCCGCCGAATTGCACGGAATCACCGAATTGCACGGAGCTCATGAATTACACGGACCTACCGAAAATTGCACGGACCTACCAAAAATTGCACGGAGCCACCAAAAATTGCACGGAGCTACCAAAAATTGCACGGACCCACTAAAAATTGCACGGAGCTACCAAAAATTGCGTGACGAATTCGCCAGCGAATTTCGTTGGATTTGTACCTCGATCACGCCTTCGAACGATGACATTGTTACAGACAGCACCCTCTCTTGTGAAACATCGTTCCCTGCACTTTTTCGAGGTCTAAATCATTTTCAGCGGAATGTCGTTGGCAGGGACCAAGCGATCCAAAAAAAGAGACAACGTTCGTTTAAACCGTGACTTCTTTCTCTGTCTCCCGCGTTGCGGTAACAGGAAACCGTAAATGAACAATGGTCTCGGGACCATGAAATTACCTAAAAATCCTCAGCGATCCCTAACGATCCTTAACAAAAAGATTGTTTCACTTCGCCTTCGCAATTCCTGTCCGTTGCACCTCCGTGAAGAATTTCCAATGGGAACAACCGATTCAGGGTAATGCACTGCTCGTAAAAGCTTTTATCAACGCTGCGGACAAGTGAGAATCATTCGAAAATTTATTTAGGAAATAAAGAATAATCTAAATAAAAAGAAAAATAGTAAGAATAGAAAATGCGAAATACGAACAAGTAATAAGAATATAATATAAGAAACACAAAAAATAAGAAAAATAATTAAGATAAAAATAATAAAAATACAGAATACCTTTCGTACACGACGTATAGTTAATTGCCATGATTCGGTCGACTCGCTATGTCGACTGGCAATGAGTGACGATGAAGAATAGCCCGCGGTCCCATGGTTAAATCCACCGCGGGTTTAAAAATTAATAAAACGGATTAGGCTGCCCTGCCCAAAGTTTATTTGCGGATTCCGTGTCGACTAGTTGTTCCCGTTCGTGCACTGCGGATAGCTCTAAATGTTAGCCATTAGCGGCCGTAATTGGTAATCGATGTCGCTCAGCCCGTTTCGATATTCAGTCCTATCAAGGAAGCTTGTCCTCCGATAACGAAACGCCGGCAAGAGCCTGCAACGATTCCAGAATACGTCGAAGACACGTTGCTAATCGAAATGCTGTTCGATTAAACCGTTCGAGTTCCGTTTAGCGTCGGAGATCGACAAATTTAGAACGGAAATTACGCTAATGTTCGAATTCGTGATGAAAATCAAATTTATGTACTCAGTTTGTAACAAAAATTAAATTTATGTATACAATTTATAACAAAACTTATACTTATATAGATAATTATATATATGTATACAATTTATAACAAAACTTATATTTATATAGACAATTTATAACAAAAATTAAATTTACTTACACAATTTATAACGAGAAATAAATTTATGCAGACAATATATAACAAAAATTCAATTTACCTTCAATACGAATAAAATGTTCAAACTAACCTCGTTTCGCAGTATTCCTTTAAAATTTCAGACAAAATCTGTCCTTCTAAAAATACGCATTGTTTCTCAATACAATTTCGAGCATAGCATCGTTCATTATCATATCAAATAGAATACATAAAGACCGATAATTTGCCGGCGATTTTACAGTTAGTAAACGCAACGTGGACGATAATTACAATGCGTTAACGTGTCAGAATCGAGTCCGAGCAGCCGGCGAAAAAAATTGCAAGATCGCGGGGCACTTTGATAGGACGCTAAGCGGCGATCGAAGGGGTTGCACGGGCTCTACCCCCGCGTCTTCGAGTCCCCGGGTTAAGCGCCGCCCTCTCGGCAGCGCGGTCAACCCCCACCATGGTCGAGTGCACGGTGGTGGGCAGGAGCGCGACCCTCGTCGATACGAGGAGGGCCACGATAATGCCATTTCGTTTGGCTACGCGAAAACAAGGGCCGCGAACGATCTCCTTTCCGCCGGGACACAGTTCTCGCCTCACCCTCTGCCGGCGGCCCGGCCGAAATCCCATCGATCCAACAATTTCGCGGCAAGGTGTTCCGAAAGTCTTCGTCAACCGAGTCCTCGGGCGGCCGTACGGAACGTCTTCGAGTGAACAGTGACCTCGAAACACGGCGCGCGCCGAGCGCGGAAGATAACGGCTCGATACTCGGCGAGTAAAAAAGAGCTTGTAAAAAAAAAGATCAAAGTGAACGCGACACGCGATGCAACAGAACGTTCCGGAGGGTTGGTCGAGGTGCTCGATTGGTTGATCAGAGCCGCGAGGCACCTATTCCGCCGAGAATGACGCGGTCGCCGCGGATCGAGCTGCCCGCAATTAGGATCGCTCCGGATCGATCCGATTAATTATGTAGTGATTCGGTGTGCCCGTGAACTCAAGACAATAACCGAGACGGCGATATCGAGGCCCGCGCGCATCGCCGACGCATCATGGAATTCCCATGGGCCCTGCAACACCAAGTCGTCGATCCAGTTCAAAATGGACGCGGCCATCCGGCCGAGCACCACGAGGACGCCGGGATTAATCAGGCAGCCGCGCGGAGATTACTGGCCGTAGCAGGTAAAGTTCGGTCGATTAGGATCCGGGGACCGGATCGCGGAGAAAACCGGTGCGGAAAATTTGGCAACGCGAGCTCCCCGACCGGAAACTGGGGCACGCTGCGAGAGACCGGTTGTTAAATATCAACCGCGGTTGCGTTCGGACATTTCAGGATTTCTTAATTGTAGAGACGGTTGTGTTGGTCTTGGGAACGATCGGTTTTTCTGGATCTTGAAACGAGAAATCTTCGAACTCGATGTCTTTTTGAAGTCGGCGACGCTGGATGCGGCGAAGCATTTAGGCTCGTCGACTCTCTTGTTAAAGAGTAAATTAGATTGACTTTTTTTTGCGGGCGACGGTTTTTATTAAATATTTTGTTCTTTTTATTGTGTTATTGTTATTGTTATGAGTTTGTTTATTTTAGCGTGCTCGCGTCAACTGCGAACTCATTAGCGACCGCATGGTTTGCAATTAACAAGCTGTGTGCGGGAGAGGAAATTAAAGAATTAATTTTTTTGAATTAAAGATGGTATTAAATATTTATGCTAATATTTATATTAATATTTATACTAATATTTGTTCTAATATTTATACTAATATTTCTTCTAATATTTATACTAAATATTTGCAAAACTGACAATAAGATCCTAATAAATAAATATATAACAAGGATTCTTGATTTTTAGGATTTCACAGAGGGATTCTTTAAGATATAAAATTATATTATTTGTATTAATTAAATTATAAAATTAAAATTTGTAATCCAATGATTAACGTTAATATTGATTAGAGTTGGGCAAAAAGTAATTTGGTTATCTATATATAATATAAATATATATAAAAACGAGGCGCAAGGCTCGAATAATCGCATCTCCTCTTCTCAAATCGTCCATTTTTGTGTGCAAACTGAGCGTCAATTAGAGAGAATTTATTGTGAAAGGTAGGAACAGTTCTGTTGGCATTGTATTTTTGTAAAATTACAATCAGCATTAGAACGGATCCTGTGCTCTCGCGTTTACCACGGTTCGTAAATGCTTCTGGGGAATTAATGCCAACGAAACAATGGTGAAATGGGCCTCCGCCATCCTCTCTCTCTCACTCTCTTTCTCTCTCTTTCTCTTTCTCTCCGATTATTAATGGGACTGTTTTTATTGTTATCGAAATGGCCATCAACGGAAAACGGTAGATCCGTCGGAATGCTTCCGGGAAGTGGGTAATTCGGGTTTTAGAAAATCAACTATAACGCGACGTCGCGGTTTCTTTTTTTTGCACGCGGCGAACGATTGCAACACGCGAAATAGAATTAAAAAGTCTGCAAGGAAATGATTCTTTAACCAATTAATTTGTCAGTCGAATTTTCCAGTGAACGAACTCTCAGGGGCGGCAGTTACTTAGGGGCGGCAAAGCCCTGTCAACATTGTCTGCCAGTAATTTTAAAAATCTCGAAAATATATATTTTCATAGAATTTTTTACGGAAAGTTCAAATACGTAGCAATTAATTTTATAGCAATTAATAATCTTTCACGTAAAATATTTTGTTCTCGAGAAAATCGTTGGAGCTTGAAATCCACGCCCTCATCTTTTTTATTGTCGTGAATATACAATTTCCATAGCATCTTTTACAGAAAAATTCAAAAATACGTAGCAATTAAATTTGTAAATAAATCTTTCACGTAAAATATTTTGTTCTCGAGAAAATCGTCTGAACTTGAAATCCACGCCCTTATATTTTCTATTGTCGTGAATATATACTGTGAAAAAAGTGTCAACTTCGAAACTTCATCTATGCGGAAGTTACGACGTTTTTATTGTCAATTCTATTTGCCATTCGAAACGCCAATTTATCAAGCTCCGCGGATCTCGCGCGCGTTTCGCATTGATTATTATTTTCCATCGAATCGAATTCGAAATTGCCACCGCGTGGACACAGACTCGATACCGTCATTAATCATCACGCGACACTGTTTCAACACCGGTTTCCGTCGGCGCTGAGTGTTTCGGGGAGAACGTGTCGCGATCATTTATCGCTCGAAATCGTTCGGATTGCGTGTACGTAAGGGGTGGAACACCTGTCGGTGGTCCGATCGTCCCACCGTGACCATCTAATTACCGTGAAAACAAAAAATAAGTTGCATCGAAGCTCGCGCGCCCCGATCGTTTAGGTTTATGTAGTCGGTAACTGCGACTCCGCGGCAGCTGCGCGCTCACCCCTACCGACAATTAAGGGGTGAAATCGACGATCCGGCCCTATTAACTTCCTCTGTTTAAACGGCCTTCCGGTCTCGGTATCATACGCGATCGAGTCTCACGGGTCAGCTGGTTGAGAAGCGATTTCGTGGACAATTACCCTGCTGCACAGTTCAACACGCGCGCACACATAACCGCGGCTCTGGTGACAGGTGATCGGCGAAGTTTCAATGCAGGCTTTATGGTTGAAATTAAGTCGTTTTTTCAGACGACACTCGCCTTCCTGCAAACGACATTCACGAGTTAAATTCCCTTCTAATGAATTATTTATAATCTTTCTATTGAATTTAATATATTTGTATTAGTTCTTTTTATTTGCTTTATTTTTATTTCATTTGTATTTTTTTGTACATGACTACTGAATATTTATGAAAGTTAATTATTTCTAATAAAATTTGTATTCTTTGAAGTATATAATGACGTTATTTTAAGTATAGATAAAATACTGTGAACGTAAAAATTTAATTACATTTACGTACTACTGAAGACTTACGAACTTTAATTATATCTAATAAAATTCACATTGTTTTAAGTATAGTATAATAATATGATTTAAAAATATTATAGAATACTGAATTGAAAAATTGAATGACATTTTTTGCACATAATTATTGAATATTTATGAAGGTTAATTATTTCTAATAAAATTTATATTCTTTAAAGTATATAGTGATATTATTGTAGGTATTACAAAATATTGAATTTAAAAATTGAATTACAGTTTCGTACTACTGAAGATTTACAAATTATTTCTAATATTTTTATAAGTGTAGCATAATACGATTTAAAAATGTTATAGAATATTGAATATAAAAATTGAACGACATTTTCATACAGAATTCTTTCAAGTATCTATTAACGTTATACGAAGTATACAATATTGAATTTGAAAATGGAAATAACGAACGGTCAACTATGATCCGTCTTCTCCGTGTTCGACGACTTCTTTAAGATAAAATTTCCTGGTCGAATAGGTGACGTTGTAATTCGCATTGCAAACATATCGTTGAAGTAGACTTTATACTTGTGCACACCGCTTCATCCGCATTGTTTGCAGAATAAACAAAAGCAAGATTCACGTAGACGATGCTTGAACGCGTATTTACGATCGAGACAATTTCGAACGAGATTTTAGTTCTCCAAAAAAAAGAAAACACAAGAAAAATTGCTATTTCGAGACCGCATCGTAAGGAACGGGGATTCCTCTGTTGACAAAGCGCAACGTCCTTCGTCCCCGTTGATTTTATATGCAGATTCAACGGGAATGAAGTCATCGAGCAGAAGATTTATTTGCGTTGATCGATCGAAGAACTGCTGGAGCTACGATCTCTCTACGTTAGGAAACGCGAAGTCTTGTTTACACGAAATGATGGTAATGTGTACCGACTCTTCCGTCACTCGAAGGTCGGTAGGATTGTTCTTCTAATCACTAATTTTCACTGTCGTTAAAGCAAACTGTGTACTTTTCCAGAGACCGTCGATATTCGTCGGTAGAAAACATCGTGGGTTCGGACGGACGTGATTTTTACTCGAAATCTATTCATTTTTACTGTGAAAGTTAAATTATGTTAGGACTAGGTTAGACCAAAAGCTTTAAAATACGATATTTTATAATTAAAAATAATTAATTTTATGAATTAAATACCTTTCGGAAAGAGATTTCAGTGAAAATAAGTGTCTGTCAAATTGATTATCTGATAAATTATCCACGCTTAAACTTCTAGCCTTTACTTAACTATAATACTAATAAATAATAATATAAATAATAATGTAATAATATAAATAACAATACAATAATATAAATAATAATCTAATAATATAAATAACAATACAATAATATAAATAATAATCCAATAATATAAATAATAATCTAATAATATAAATAACAATACAATAATATAAATAATAATCTAATAATATAAATACCAAAAATAAAATAACCTCGAAGAACTTAATTTTTCCAAACATCCGAAACTCTCCGGTCTGCAAATAAATATTATTAATCACGCAAATAAATTCTCTTCGTCCTTCCGCGTTCGCGAACAAATTAAAGCAGAATATCAAAGGATAACCGTTGAAAATAATGTCCACAGCGCGGTAATCAGCAAATCAGGAAAATCACACCTTTCGGAAAGAGATTTCGCTGAGAACAAGTGTCATCCGTCTTCGAAATTGGTTGTCCGATAAATCCTCCACGTTGAAACACGTACGCGCAGAAGCTGTTCGACTCGGTGGCCCGACGGCTGTTCCACGGGAACGCGAACTTTAGTCACGGCGATACGCGAACACGCTTTCTTCTTGTTACTTTTCGTTTCCATTGTCATTATTATTCATTTGCTGTCGGCGACGATTAGCATAATTGCCGGTCCGCGCCGGGGAATATCGGGAATCGAGAAACGGAGCTTTTTACGAGGCCGAACGAAAGTGAGCCAATTTTCATAGACGCGACACGGCTCGGGCCGCCGTTTACGGCGCATTTCTATTTGCTTTGTCGGAGAAAGTCGGCGTGGTAGTACGCAGCCGCGGCAGCACACGGTGAACCTTTTTGCATCGTTTGCGACCTGATCAACCGAGTCGCAGGCGAAGTCACAGCCGCCGTTCCCGAGGTTGAATTAAAACGGTGGCCTTTCCTGATGCACAGGGTGTCCCAGAATTATTGTACAAGCGAGAAATGGTAACCCGAAATTATTTGACAAGCGAGAAACGAGAGATTCCTCGGGTCATTTGCAGAAACTTTTTCCTTTGCGAAAATGCGATCCGCGGCTTCGTTTGCGAGTTATCAACGAAAAACGCCGTCCAATGAGCGGCGAGCCACCGAGCGGTCGACGCCCAGTTCCGCCGATTGGCTCGGACGCCTCGCGCCAGCTGATCTCGCGTCAGCCGATCTCGCCGCTCATTGGTCACCGCGTTTTCGTTGATAACTCGCGAACGAAGCCTCGCAGAACATTTTCGCAAAGGAAAAAGTTACTCCAAATGACCTCGGGAACCCCTCGCTTCCCGCTTGTACAATAATTTCAGGACACCCTGTATTCGTCAACGATCCACCGGGAAGTATTAACGCGCAACGCCGTCTTCGTTGCGCACCGTGATCGATCAACAATGTTGTCAGGCGAGTTTTACCGCGCGCCCCGCGACTTTGCATGCGGCACCTCGTGATCGTAGCACATATTCGCACGTTTTCCTTTTCGCGAAATACCTGCGCACGGTGCTCGGGCTACCATAATACGCCGACGAGATAACTGTGAACGAGGCGTTCGCGAATTTTCCAAATGCTTGGCGACGATTAATATTCGCCGTCGGCTGAAGTTCTTTCTGATTCGTCTTCCGAGTGTTTGCCGAGGCAGAGAATAGTTGGAGTGCCCTTAAACATTTTTACGAGGTCGAAAGAGTCGTTGGATCGAATGTATCGATTGCGCGGCTTTCGAGATGCTATTCTGGACGCATTTAGGCGAATTATGCAGGCGGGGCTGTGTCGTCGCTAAGATTAAAAAATTGCCGAAATCGTAAAGCGTTTTTAATCGGAAATCGTCGAATAAGTTTCTCGATTCAGTCAATGTTTAAAAATCGAAGCAGAGGTCAACATTCAACGAGTGCTTGAGTCAGTTCGATTGTTATTTTCTTATCTATTTATATGATTGTACAATAGGATTCCATAGCCGTTGAATAAGTAAATGAATAAATCAATTCTGTTAAAATCGATCAGTAGACGAAGAAAGTGCTAATCAATTCAGCTGCGAAAGAAATCGCGGCGCGAAGGGAGCCGTAACAGAGAATTTTAATTAACGCAGATATTTTCAATATCGATTTCTCTTCGATCCTGCAGCTTTTATTTACAGCTTAACAATTTGATAAAATATAGCCCGAGCGAGAAACAGAGCCGAATACAGGTATTTACAAGCTTATAATACACCGGGTGATTCAATATATGACGCAACTCCGGTGTATTGTTTTACTTTTATGTGAGATAGTGAACGTGTACGAGGCGCGGCCACGTTAGGAGGCACGAGAAACGCGATGCGGAACGTGATTTTTCGATGCAGAAACATAACCGACAGCAGCGTAGATCAACATTTTCTCATGCCGGTGCATCGGAATCGCTGGAAAATTTGTTGGGAAATTGTGGGCGACTCGCGAGATCGCACAAATTGACCCGATGAACATTCACTTCGCGTAAATCCATCGAACCGAAAATTGAACGAATGAAAACGGTCCTTGACGCGGATCGAGGAGCGATTGTTAACATAAAATATTTCGAGCCGTGGTCGAGAATAACCTTGACCGTGCAGAATAACGAAAGGCGCGCGGTCGATCGATAGTCGAAAAAGATCGAATCTGAAGCGGCGAAGTCAAGGTTGCCGCGCGTTTGATGGACCAAACGTGATTCTCGAGCGGTTCGCTCGCGAACTTACGTAAACACGTAACAACGTTACACCATCAACACTAATTATAACGCGTACACGAGGCGAGCTCTGATACACATGATTCGGCGGCGGTCTGATGGCCGAAAATGATAACGCCGCGCGGCGCTCGGTTCTGCCTCTGTTCTCGTTCGTTTCGCCTAAACCGCGACACTCCCGTGGAATTTCATGCTCCGATGACGAACGACCAATACAAATGTATCGCGAGAATTAGCGATCTTAAATCGGAGATGCAAATTAACCCGCAGGCGGACTGCACACTATGACAACCCACACATAGAAGAAAAGCCATATACGTATATTAGTTTTAGAGGTTTACATCCACTAAAACTGACGCTTTAATATCGAAGTGTGCACTTCACAAGTGGAAAATTTAGATTCCGAAAAGACTAAACTCGAGGGCTTCGGTTGTAGAAATATCCGTTTTGCAGTTATTGCGGAGCAATATGCCGAATGGCGAGCCGTACTGTGATAAAAAACTGTAACCGAGGAACGGTTTATAATTAGGAACGTTTGTAATTTCGTCAATTTTTGTTCAACGCGCCTTTCAAGGTACTCCTTTTAAATTTAACGCGATTCTCAGAAAATAGACAGTTAAACAATGGATATTTGTACATCGAAAAATGTAGGATACGCGCGTTGTTCTGCGCGCTCCGAACGCGCGTTACCGAACGTTTGCGCGGTAAATGGTTCAACGTCGACGCGCTGGTACTACAATCAAGCAGAAATGAATTTTCCGTATCGGGGATTTTTATTGTGTTGCTAATAACGCGTGTGGGACGCCGAGCCATGGAAGAATCTCGACTTCATTGTGTTTCGCGGCTTGCGCGGAGCCGTAAACGCCGAAGAATTTGCAATCGAGCGGCTCGATTATATATAGCCGGCGACTAAATTTATGGTAAATCATTAAACAGCACCCATCGGGTCGGGTGATATTTAGAAAGAACAATGAAGGAGGAATCGTTCATAATTTCGCGATGCGCGCCGTTTAGCCGACCGATTTAATGTGCGATCACGGCCGAGCTCGCTCGCGCGCGCGCGCGCGGCTCGGGTCGTTAACGACTTCCTTTTGCTTTGTTCCTAATAACAATGTAATTATTACGCAAAAGGCAGAAACCACGGTGAAACTCGTCGCCGACGTTATACGCCACACCGTGGAAAAAGACAATCCTTTTTATCTTAGAAAGTTACTCCATGCTTCATCCCGACGCGACCATTTTGCCGGGGACAATAAAATTGTTACGGACCAACGTGGATGTTTGCCAGTTTCTCACTTTCGCGCGCTCCTGCCCGGACGTTTTCTCGCGATTCAAAATCGGCGTTACCCGTTTCCGCGCCGGCAATTACACCAGAAACCCGTCGCCCATATTCGGTTCCCGCGACGTTCACTTACTCATCGTTCTTTTTGCCTGCCGCTGAAAACGGCTCCGCGGAATTCGTACCCTCGGCGAAAATCGATTCGAGCGCTCTGCGAGAACAATTGCAGCACCGTTTGCTTTTTTTTACGATTTTTTTCAGATTTTTAATATCGGCGGAAAGATTGCCAGAAACCAGGAATTTTGTGGGTGATGATTAAAAATTATGAGAATTATTCGAGAAAGGATTATTGGGGAAATTATTTTAATTGTTTTGAAGAGAGACGAAAATTGTGCTCGGCTCCTATGCTTTTTTATTAAGTTTGTCAGAAACCAAGAATTTCGAACTGAGAATTAAAAATGATGAAAATTATTCGAGAAAGAATTATTGGAGAAATTATTAAAATTATATTGAAGAGAGATGAAAATTGTGCTCGGCTCCTATGCTTTTTTATTAAGATTGACAGAAACCAAGAATTTCGAACTGAGAATTAAGAATTATGAAAATTATCCTAGAAAGAATTATTAGAGAAATTATGAAAATTATCCTAGAAAGAATTATTGGACAAATTACTAAAATTATATTGAACAGAGGCTCCAATGTTTTTTATTAAGATTGCCAGAAACCAAGAATTTCGAACTGAAAATTATCCTAGAAAGAATTATTAGAGAAATTATTAAAATTATAGAAAGAATTATCGGAGAAATTATTAAAATTATTATTATGAAAAGCGACAAAAATTGTATTATGATTTAGCAGTCTAGATATAATTTACAAATCTTCTTTTTTAATTATTTCTCTACGATTTCGCGTTGCAAAGATCTCGACGTGCAGCGAAGTTTGCGATTGTCGTCGACGACCTTGATAAAATCCGATCTCAACATGCGCGAAGCATTTTGCCGGTGAAAATTCTAGTTCCTCGGCCACGTTGTACGCGGATAGCCGTGGTAGTAATATTCAGATTGAAGTCCATCTTGCTGCAGCCAGGGGCGGTGTTTGGTCGATACTTCGAAGAGGGATTGGTTGGCAACCGCCCAACCACTTCTATAATTCGCCCCTCGGGATTTCTGTCGCGTTTATCATATTGGTCTCCGCGTGTACACCCCCGACGCGGTTTCACCTCAAGATGGCGGCTCGGCACCGACGAACAACTTTTCCAAGAATTTTTGCAACGCGACGCGTCGACGGCTCGACAAAATTCACGCGGTACAGTGATATTTATATTTAACCCTTTGCACTCTCGAGCGGTGACTACGAGACTCCATATTATTGGAGTCGACAGATTTTAGATTCGAAAAATTGTTGAAATATATCGACAGAATTTAGATTCGAAAAATTGTTGAAAGTGTAAGCGTTGTACGAGTCGCAAGATTCGATTTAATATGCATAAAATGCACTTTAATGCACTTTCGTGTAAAATGCACATATTGTAAGCCAGAGAAATTATTTTAATTATTTTGATTAAAATGGCTTCGAGGGCAAAGGGTTAATATAGCACGAAGGAACTTTATTTATGTTTATCACTGTTCATTCAACATCGCGACTCGAAGATTATTTGCATTTTCGTAGATATAATTAAAGAAAATATTACAAGAACCGTTAACGATTTTTGCAAATTAATGGCTTAACTATTTATTAGATTATTAGATTATTAATTATTATAATTAGATTATTAATTATTAATAAGATTGTCAATTATTTTGCTGTAGTAACAATAAGAGGAATTGTAAAATCAACAATTCGCCAAAAAAAGCAGTGAAGTTTTGTTAAATTTAGTATGCAGATTGCATTGTATAATTTATTCAAGGTTTTTAACGACCCAAAATTTTTCTGCTCGACAAGGAAAAAATATTGTATTTCTTAGAATTAACTTGAACAATTTTTATTTAGCATAAAGATCGGCAGTCTGGTAGCAACGAATTAAATTGTAGAAACGTTGATACATATTCCTGGAAATATATGCGTTATTTATGCGAAAACGGCGACCAGTTTTCGATGGTCTTGTTCGGCCGACCAATGCCGCAACGCGATTTTTCTCACGTGGTGGCGGCGGCTACGTCTTCTTTCACCTTCAATGATCGCCTCGGGATTTTCCTAAAGACTCGGCGGCCAGGAAAATAAAAAGACAAGAGAAACGCTCGAACGTACCCGTCCGCGTGTTGCAAAACGGCTCTGAGAGCGTGCAAATGATCGGTACCGGGTGTTTTAAAAGCATTCGTCGCGTGTGTCCGTTTAATTGATCGAACGAATGATCGACGACGCATCTCCACGGACGCTTTAATGATCGCCGGTTTCTCGAAACTAATGTTTTATTTTTCCTCATTAGCATTCTACTTGTTACGAGTTTATGGCCTCCCTCGTTAGCGCGCACAGTTTCCTTCGTATTAAAAATTAACGTTTTATTTCACTTCGTTAGCATCTTATTTAATACCGGCGCTAGAGTATTTCTCGTTAACGCGGAATTAAAAATCGCGTCGAGTTAAAAATTCGACGGCGCGGCGTTACGCCTTTTTCGTTAGAATAATGGCTAAAATCGTAGCGTAATTGTCAAAGTTATATTTCAAAAAAGAACTTTCATTCTTTTAATTTGTTCTTTCGAAGAAATGATTTCTGCTGGAAGGATTTCTCGAATTTATTGAAACACAACATTTTTGCAGACGTCTTCCTCAAAGACCTCGTGTCTTAAAAATGTAATTTTAGATCGCATTCAATATTCTAATGAATTATTCCTTTTCTCTCGAAATGAATCAATTTACAAAGATATCGTTTTGCGTAACGAAACGCCACTTTCGGAGCGTCGAATAGACCGCAGTTGTCTCTGAATCGATTCGTCCGTCTACACCGTGTATGTATAACTGTGAAATCATCTGTTAGCGAGAAAAAATATATCACGTCGCTCTTGCTGCAACCTGTTTTTCGAAAGAACAGACCAGTTGTACAGCGTCGTTCAAAATAGTTGTCCTAAGGTGTAGCGGTCGCCTAAAGTAACTACAGTAATATAATCAGTAAATTACAGTAATATCTCTCTAATTCGCGCTCAGATCGCGCACAAAAATGGACGATTCGGGAGCAGGAGATACGATTATCCGAGCCTCGTGTCTCCTATTCTCAAATTATCCATTTTTGTGCTGAATCCGAGCGCGAATTAGGGAGAAATTACTGCACTTCGCGACGAGCGACAAAGAAATCGCGATTCCTTGTTCGAAATACGATACAAATTGTTACCACATTGATAACAACAAAAGCCGAAAACGAATTAAATAATATTTCCCAATTCGATAATTCGAAAGAGTCGAAAATACAACGTTCTTAAATTCTTCACAGCTTTCTGCCATGTTCATTTTCATCGTAAATGCATAAAATGGCAGACAGTCGCTGCGCGCCAGTTTCGAAAAAACTGTTCTTATCGTTTGAAATTGTCGAAACGATTCGATAAAATATTTCATGGCAAACAATAAAGCGAAACGGACCCGCGGCAGCCGTGTTCCCTAACGAACGACGCCAATTATTCCCGGCCGCGTTCGCCGTAAAATTCTTTCAGGATGAGGATCGGAGGAGTTGTTAAGCGGCCGCGCGCCATGGAACAGGTTCTCTCGACTCGTTCGAATCCGCGGTCTTGTTTTACCCTTATTTATAAGTATCGCGAACGGTAGTCGCATGCTCATAATAATACCATCGCCGCGGAAGATTTCGCGCGACTCGGTTCACAGAGATCGCGGAGGAGCCGCCGTCGCGTCGCGTTCACGGACTGCTTTGAAATTCGTTTGATCCCCCTTTAATGTTCCTCGAATCGTTTCCTCGTACGTAAGTGTGCGCACAATGACTCACACGTTCCTATTATGTCTACTTATCAAGATTACGTGCCCGCGGTTTGCGCGCCGGATCTAAGAAAGTCAAATAGAAGTTTTGGTATTCTAAGCGTGCGAAGATCACACGGAAGCATGCGACGATTTTACCGAATTACGAGAACATCACGGGCTAGAGTGACTCGCGTTTTATCGAATTGCTTTTTCGTTTCCTGCTCTCCTCGAACGCTTATCTCTCTTTGTAAAGTCTTATCTTCCTCTCTGAAGTCTTCTTTATGAAATGTTATTATGTGTTAACGTTGTATTAATTGTATTTATTATTGACTGATTGATTGATTGATCTATTATTTTTATATTTATTTATTTATTCATTGATTATTTATATATTTATTTTTATTATGTTTATATTAGTCATTATTAGATATTAACCTTTTGCGCTTGAAGCCATTTTAATCGTAAATCTAAAATAATTCTTCTGATTTATAGTATCTCCATTTGATATGACAAAGTGCATTTTGTGCATACAAGATTGAGTCTTGCGATGACTCATATAACAGTTAAACTTTTAACAATTTTTGAAATATGAACTTTGATAATATAAAAATGATTATGGGACGTGAATTAAGAATTTTTTAGTGGTGTCTCAGAGTCACCGCTCGTGTGCAAAGGCTTAATTATATTTATTATTGACTGACTGATTGATTGATTGATTTATTACTTGTATATTTATTTATTTATTATTTATATATTTATTTTTATTATATTTATCGATTATATTTATATTAGTCATTATTATATATTAATTATATTTATATTATAATCACTATTATATATTAATATTGTTATATATATAATATCATATTCCCACAGAATATAATAGAAACAATTCATTGACGATATTTCATTATATCATATTTCATATTTTATGGACGATATTTCTGTCGCACAGCGCACGCTCGTATCAACGGATTCGCAAGCGCCAGCGTTTTTTCACTGCGCACACGCGTCGCGACGTTTTATTGAAATTGGAAATTACCAGTTGTCCCTCGCGATTAGTGCCTTCTGATTAGGCATTAGCCGTGGCCGCGCTGGTCAATATGGAAGCGAACGACGGGCTTCGCGGAAAGTTCTCGTGCGCATCGCGAGCAGCGTTTCGTTTCGAAATTACGCGGTCGCCGGTTGATCGTTGAACGTTCCATTCATTCATCGGCGAACCGGAGTATCCTCTCGTACGATGTTTCCCGTCCCGAAGTCTTAAAGGCGCCCTTACACTTGGCGACCGCCTTGAATGGCCGGCCGGAAGTAACGAGTTATGACACTTGACGTGGAGACTTAAACGTTTAAGTGTAGCAGAGCGACGTGATCGCGTTCTGTTCTTCGGCCACGCCACACGGCCGGTGTTTACGCTCGCCTCTCGAAAACAGCTGGCCTGATTCTCGTCGACGGATGGCGGATCCTTGGCGAATCGTTTCAGCAAGCTCCAGGATTTTCGATCGAGCCTAATCGAAGTCCTGGCGGCATTTAATTCGATGACTGTACGAACCCTTTGCGTTCGAAGACGCGGAGAACTATGTTTTTTATATTTGATTAGTTTGTTTATTATGTATGCATAAACAATTTATTCCGATTCTGTGTTTGAGAATTTAAATCAATAATAAATGAAACGTAATAATTACACATGTTTGATTGTTAAGTATAGTTCTAAATGTTGTCGGTTCAAACGCAGAATTCAGTTTACTTAGTTTAGTATATATATTTTATTTTAGTTAGTTTATTTATAATAGCTTTGTATTTTGTACATATTTTGTATGTATATTTTAGTTTAGTTAGTTTATTTAGCTTTTTACTTTGTATATATTTTGTATATACCTAATAAATAGACGAATTAAATATAAAAATATAGTTTTCAATTTTGTCGTTTGTCAGTTTTCCATGCCATAATTTTCACTTGTATTTGCCTGCATATTTACATAATTGCGCAATAATATTAATAATATTTATTCAACGATAAATCGACATATCTCATATCGTAGAATTAGAGTCGAAACCAAAACATCCCCTATTCGTTTGTACACCAATTACGGGACACCCTGTATACCGAGAGGAGGACGGAAAAGTTTCTTCGAATCGAAAATTCGAGTCGAGTTTCTTGCTGTTTCGAAGTCGATCGACAATTGTTGGTTCGACTAGTTGTGTAAACAACCATCGACGGCGTCTTGTTGACAAGCTCGTGACCGGTCCCGAGTGGCGAATTCACGGTAAAGAAGTCCACTGCTCGGTGTCAGCGACGAGTATCGCGGTTTTACGAGCTGCTAGCAAGATTTCTCTCGACACGATCGAGCAGCATTTTTACCGCGGCTGGAAACTCGTAAATCGCAAACAAGCGTCGCAACGTTCACCGCGGCCCCACGACTGCTCGCGAATAGGGGAGATCCGAGGAGTGAGAAGCGATACAGTAAATTCTCCCTAATTGACGCACAGATTGTGCGCTAAAATGGCTAATATGGGAAGAGGATGATTATATTACTATAATATATATTATTATTTATTGTAATATATTATAATATTATTATAATATATACAATATCTAATAATTGATAATATATAATACTATTATAATATAATATATTAAAATATTATAATATATATTGTTTTACATAATATTATATTTCCATTTTGTATGATTCGATGCAATTTATGCATACTTAATTAAGCATATTGGGGCAAATACAATACTTTCAGGTTTATTAGTATTTTTTAAATATAAACGAACCTGGTGCTGCTACAATTGTTTTGGAAAACGGTACAACAATTCTCAGTGGCGTCTCAGACTCGTCACTCGAGTGCAAAGGGTTAAATGCAATCGCTGCAATGTCGAATTCACAGCTACGCGCACCCTTAAATCATTGATGCTCTGATTCAATAGCGAGATACATCTAAATAACGAAATTTAAAAAAGAAAGACAATGGAAATTTTATTTTCCCAATAATAATTTGGTTTTCGAAAATAATGAAGTATTATTCTCGCTAAATTGCCTACCAATCTATACTGAAAAAGATAAAATAAAATAAATATAAATATAAAAATAAATGTAAATAAAAAAATATAATAATCGCACCAAAATGCAATAATAAAATTGCACCAAAATAATACCAAATTGCAATAATTTCATTTATTAATTACACACATTTCAGGTATCCTATTTAAGATGATTTCTCAACCCCTTAAGCGAAATTAAAAAATCTGTTCTATCGTTTACTGTTAAAATAAAAAATGCAGTACAATACTAACAAATACTACAAATAATGAATACTATAAATAATAACTACTTGATTTAGGCAACGACTTGATTATAAGTCGCGACTGTCGCGAGCCAAGCACTCAAAGGGTTGGTCCGTAACGCAACCATGAATCAACGAAACAGGAAAAAGTGTCCATTTAATGGCAGCCATACCCTACGCCGTGCCACGCGAATTTAAGACAGTTTCCTGGGAACACGTCTCTTGTACGTTGACACTTTGCTCATTGAACTGCGTCGTCGACGGGGTCCAATTGCCCGTGAAATTTGCTCCTGTCCATTCAATGAATCCGCACTTTCTCTTACGCTCGAATCATTACGGTGCACCGGCACGGCTGCAGTTATTAGGCTACTGATGAATTGCATTTACCGTGCCGGCTATTCCCTTTCTCCTAGTTGCAGGAAACGAGCTGCTTTTCTTTTTCTTTTTTCTTTTTTGGATTCTTTGTTATTTCGCGTTACGTCGTGTCAGCATAGATACCTGTAATTATGCATAAACCGCGCGGGTGATTGCTACCTCCGTCCGAACAAAATTTTTCCGATGCCCTCGATCGTGGTCTAGAAAGTTTTTCAGATTAACAGCACGCTGGAAATTGATTCGAAATTATTCCGAGATTTAATGTCGGTTAATTGTGCGCTGGTTAATTGTTCAAATTGTCAAATTGTGTTTATTCCAGTTTCGATGAAATACGTTTAAATCGTTATATAACGCGTTTATGACGAAAATTGAGTAGATCAAATACCTACAGAACAGAGTGCATTATTTTCAGCTGAATAAAGTCGTTCAAAAAAATGATAGAAACGTCTGTGCAGCTTTCGCACGTTGCGATCGACGCAGGCAATTTTTATTTCGCGCGAAGATCCGCGGTTCAACGATATGTTAATATCGTCGAAGTTGTAAAAGACAAAATGGAAATGCGAGAGATAAACGTTGCGTTGCGAAAACTGCATTTTTTGCGCCGGCGGTGAAACATTGCAGGAATGAGGATGCAGGTAACTCGGGTATTCCGTGGGAGTGATATCCGCGTGGGAGTATCGGAACGTTGCAGGTGAGAACAATAAATGCAAAAGCACGAATCTCACGTCGAGGCCTTCGTAAAGGTCTGTCGGACGTAAGCGCACATAAGGGTAATTATGTTGAAATAATTTGAGTGCGCGCGGCCAGCCAATCGCCGCTCTCCAAATCTCTTCTGAACACGAAGGTTCCAAATTAATTGGAACATCATCTTGGAAAATGTTTGCAGGATAAAATTTTGTACGTTCCTTTTCTACCGTTGTATTATAAAATTTCGTACATTATTTTTACCCTTAAATTATACAATTTTGTACATTCTTTTTTCCCTTGAATTATACAATTTGGTACACTTCCTTTTACAGTTGCATTATAAATTTTCGTACATTTCTTTTTACCCTTGGATTATACAATTTTCCTACACTTCTTTTTACACTTGCATTATAAATTTTCGTACATTTCTTTTTACCCTTGAATTATAAAATTTGATACATTTCTTTTTACAGTTGCATTATAAATTTTCGTACATTATTTTTACCCTTGGATTATACAATTTTCGTACACTTCTTTTTACACTTGCATTATAAATTTTCGTACATTTCTTTTTACCCTTGAATTATAAAATTTCGTACATTTCCTTCTACCCTTGCATTATAATTATTTACCGTATTATTTTATTATATTTCATTAACGAACAGAATGATTTACGCTACACCTTGACACGAGAACTTCTTATTGATCTAAATCCAATCTAGATGCAATCTAGATCGAATCTGACAGCTGAAAAATCCGTTTGCAAAACAATCGAACGATAAAGATAAAAGACAGAAAAATCGAACATAATACAAAACAGCCTAAGCGAAAGGTTTCGAATGAATGGCTTTCTGTTCCGCGCTCGTTTCTTCGCCGTTCCATAGACGCTTTTATCTCGATGCATTAAACAAATGACATAAACGATACGAGTAACGTTATGTTAACAAAAAGAAGAAAAGGGAGACAGAGAGAGAAAAGAACGTCGAATGAGCGAATCTTTTCACGGAGAAAACAAGCGATTAGGGTAACGGTTACTTTCTGTTTCGCCGTTATTGCAGGCGATTACAAAACGGATGTCTCTGTTTGAACGACAATTATGTCATCGCGGTATCTCGAACCCGTTATCACTTAGAGGATCCATTAATCGAAAGATAAGCGAACATGATCGAGTAAATTTTTCCGTTTTTCGTTTTGTCTCAGGACGGGGCGACTTCGTTGGAGGCATAGACAACGAGGCCCTGGACTTTTCGCAATTGGAAGACTTCATTAACAGCGACAGCGAACAACCGGCCACGTATGTAATTTTATAAAACATTTTTGTCACGATGAACAACCAATTTGTCTGTAATAAACATGTTAAATGTGGATTTGGATTCAATGTAATATGGGACATTCTAAATTCTCGAGAAAAGAGAATAACGAGTTGCAAAAACGATCTTGTAGCTATGTAAATATATAAAATAATTTATTTATTTAATATAGGAAATATATAATTTATTTATTTAATATAGAAAATGTATGATTTATTTAGATAGTATAGAAAATTTATGATCTATTTATTTAATGTAGAAAATATATAATTTAATTATTTAATATAGGAAATATATGATAATAATATGATATATATGATAATATATATGATCTATTAATTTGATATGGAATAATATTGATATAGAATAATAATATTTGATATAAAATAAATAATTCTCCAAAGAATAGATAATACTGTCCAACAAAAAATTGTTATCTTCTCTTTTAATAACCAGCAAACGCTGTTTATAGGTACAGTCTTGAACAAATATACAAGGACACCTTTTGCAACGAAACAACTTTTCCAAAATTTCACCGAACGTCATTTTAACCCCTTGAGAAAATTCAACTCGTCTGGTCGAACTTTTAAAAAGTTATTCCCTTTTTACAAGGCGTCCAAATATATTCGTACATACGTATATATATATACATTATTATCGGTCACAGTAATTGTTTACCATCGCCGGGCGTAAATTTCGAAAAAATTCAACATTCAACGCGTGCCTCTCGTTCACGATCAGATCGGAAACGTTTCTCTGGTGAATCGAACATCGGAAGCCATCGTTGACGCCTACATCGGGAGCACACGTGTCACATGCGCAACATCTCTGCCAGAATCTCGACTTCTCGCTCGATCAATCATCGGCGCACTCCTTCCGATACCTTTGGACTCTCGCAATCGTTGTTGTTCGTCGCGCGGCACGCGATGCCGATCGCCGACTAGAGGACGGTTCGTTCGAATTGTTTCCCATTGCAAAATTCGACTCGTTGAAAATGGCAATTTTAAGGAGAATTTCGCGAGCACCCGAGAGCAACTTTTCTGCTCACGGTTCAAGAGAGAAAAACGGCTGCGACAACTGGTGCACGCGGTCTCTCTCTCTCTCTATCTCTCTTTCTCTTTCTCTCTCTCTTTTTCTCTCTCACACTCTCTCTTTTTTTCTCTCTCTCTCTTTCTCTCTCTCACACTCACTCTCTTTTTTTTCTCTCTCTCTCACTCTCTCTCTCTCTTTTTCTTTCTTTCTCTCTCTCTCTCTCTCTCTTTCTCTTTCTCTCTCTCTTTTTCTCTCTCACACTCTCTCTTTTTTTCTCTCTCTCTCTTTCTCTCTCTCACACTCACTCTCTTTTTTTCTCTCTCTCTCACTCTCTCTCTCTTTTTCTTTCTCTCTCTCTCTCTCTCTCTCTCTCTCTCTCTCGTGTCAACGGCGAAACGTTCTCACTTCGAGCACCTCGTTTCGAATCAAGCCAATTAAAGAATTCAGATCTAATGCGCTTACCAGCGTGTTGCAATGGCACGCGTTTCCTGCCAACCGTAGAACTCGTCGCGTTCAATCTCCGAACTGAATGCACCGGGCACAATGCATGGCACTCGGTGCATCGTGCAATTCGTAGGAGATTTCATTTTTCGAACTATTTTATATTCTCAAAGAAACAGGTACTATTACTTAGTACTACAGTAATGTCTCTCTAATTGACGCCAAGATTTACCACAAAAATGGACAATTTGGGAAGAGGAGATACGATTATTCGAGCGCCTTGCGGTTTATTTGTATAGTCATAAATTGTCCACAATTATAAAAATGAGCCGCAAGGCTAGAATAATCGCATCTACTCTTTCCAAATTGTCCATTTTAGTGGACAATCTGAGCGTCAGTAAGGGAGACATTGTATATACTGGTACTATCACTACAGGTACTAGTAATTAGTAATAATTAACGGGGAAATTTTGCGTAAAACTTCGATGTTACTATTTCGTTAATCAATTTAAACGTAAAACTTTATTATTTAGGATAGAAGTTATAATATACGCTGTTGTCATACGAAATTGTCGACGAAATAATTACAGTCATTACCGATCAAATAATTACAATAATCATTGACAAGAAAATTATAGCAACGATTGCTAAAATAATTACACAACGATTACAAAAGTAAATTAAATTGTCAGCGCGTCTCATCGTCTGGCGTTGTCATTCCCGTGATTTATTCGTCAAGAATGCTCGCTCCGGTCCACCGTAACGATGTTTTCCGCAATTAGGTCGAGTCATTAATAACTTTCGATGCAGCCAGGTAGAATCTATTCGTGTCTGTCCGCTATGAGTCACCGGTGCAATCGAGTTTTTGCTTTCGCAAGGGCTCGAGATAAATCAAATGAAAAAGGAAAAGCCGAAGCGAAAAAATAAACGAAGAAAAATCAGAAATCAATGTCTGAGACAAAGAAACGGAATTTATTTATGACTCGACGGAGAAGAGTAGTGCAAGGGCGTAGCTCCGCCGCGATGTGGAGGACTCTCGGTCTGGAACTTCTGCCGGACAGTGGTGTATACGCGGCTGCACGCGCTGAACGCGCGGATCAGAAAGAGGATGAACCTTCGGGCGGTGCACACAGCCAGCCGAGATGCACCGACTCGAACGGTGGACGCGTGTTGAGAAACAGCAGACAGATATCATGTGGTAAGCGACCGCAGAGGTGTAATGATATAATGACAGGGACAAGCCTGGTCGGAATTGATGGAATCAGTGCTTGCCGCGTTAGGCCTGGTAATCCAGCCTAACGCACTCGATCCATTAAAGGCCCCGCACTGATCTCAGAAACAGATTTCATTCACGGACCGGCCGCGCAGAAGATTCACCCTTGATCTTTCCTGCAGCGCGAGGTTGCGACGGAACGCGGATTAAACGCGGAAAGAGCCCCGGCCGATCCCGTAAATCATCGCGGCGCGTCTACGCGGAACTCATCGCGGGAAGAAAGCCGGGAACGCGGGGAAGAGAGAGAGAAAGAGAGAGGGAGAGAGAGAGACTCAATGTCGGATCTCTATCGATATCACGGACGAAATCGGTTTAGACGACGACACGTGGATCAATGGTGGAGCAGGTTGTTTTGCAGGTTTTGTTGCAACGTGTCATCGATTAAAAGCATGGGGATCAACGTGAGAAAAATTAGACTCGCGTCTGCTAAGGTTATTTCGCTCTGCTGTAAGGCTCGCAGACATTGGAAGAGTCATAGGACTGGCAAGAAGTAGTATTCTCGGATGAATTGGAGTTCGATTTTTTATTTTTTCTAATGGCTTGCGACACGTCAGACGTCGTTCTGTGTTTGGAAATTTTTTGGATATTTCTTTCTTTCTTTCTTTCTTTCTTCTTGTCGTAAACTTTTGGCCATTACTGTATGTAGAATGACATTCTTCTTTTTTATTGTCAGGGCTGGGGAATTTTTAATAGTAACAGGAAATATTAAAAGGATTTTAAAGGATATTGAAGGATATTGAAGGATATTGAAGGAATATTAAAAGATATTAAAGGATTTTAAAGGATATTAAATGATATTAAAGGATTTTAAAGGATATTGAAGGATATTGAAGGACATTGAAGGATATTAAAGGATATTAGAGGATATTAAACCATATTAAAGGAATATTAAAGGATATCAAAGCATATCAAAGCATATTAAAGGAATATTAAAGGATATTAAAGGATATTAAAGGATATTAAAAGAATATTAAATAGTAGATATTTAAATATTTGCACAAATAAAGAAATTGATGCCCTAATTGACGCTCAGATTGTACACATTCTTGTGTACAAGCTGAAGAACAATTGGAAAGAATTTACTGTAATATTTACTTATGCGAATATTTCAAATTTTAATGATATTAGTATTTTAGTAACATCGGTACCGTAATAATTATTGTAGAATTTAACGTAGCAGATGTTTCTCTGTCTGAAAGAAGTCTCTGCCTGAAAAAAATGAACACCTGAAAAAAACGAATGCCTGAAGAAAAAAAAACGAATACCTGAATGAAGCGACTACACCTGAATGGAATTATCAGCCGAAGGAGAGATGCGATATTACGTAGCAGCCCGTTACGATCTGATATTACACGATCATAGAGGATGTGCATTATACATGCACGGAATGCGATACAAAGAAATATTGAATTGGTAATACTGCTAGACCTCGGGCACAGTTTAATTTATGGCGCTTCGAACGCGGTAAAGATTGGATACTGGATTTCAGATCTGCCCGAGTCGATAAAGCAAAATTTGTGGTTCGTCGAAGACCTTTTTCAACGCTTTCTTTTCTTCGCGATATCAAAATTCAGAGAGTCCACGAATCCCGAGAATTCCAGAGATCTCCGAGGAATGTCGGAAACGCCGGTGAATGATTTACAACGTGTTCCAAGAGGGATTGCAGAGGTTTCGAGTGCCTCGGGATTGCCTGGACTGACGAGTACGCGTCCATTGTGTTCGAAGATGTTCTGCATCGGACTATTGGGTCAGCGATGATGTCTATCAAGTTCCTCGAGTCCATTGTGTTCGAGATGGTTTGCAGCTAGATTCTTGCGTTCCGCGTGGTCCATATTCGGTTGGTTGGCTTTGGGATAGCGTTTGAACAAGTGCGCAATTGATATAATTATTAGTTTTGTAGAGGAAAGGTTATTCTAATTTACAAAATTAATGTTTCATTTTTTAACCATTTTATTAGGATTTTTTTTAATTTTAAGTTTAGTGTAATTATTTTAATATTATTATTATTAGTAGTTTTTTTTAGGGATAGATTTTGTATGGTATTAATTAGATTGGAGTTTATGTTCATTTATATTTTAATAATATTTCTTTGGTGGGAATCATTATAACATAATGATTGAATATTTATATGTGTATTAATTATAGGAGTTTTTGTGAAAGAGTCATTGGAATTACTTTAATAATTAGGCTAGTAATTTATTCGCAGATTAATTATCATTCGTTTACGAATACGTGAAGGGGTTGTGTAAAAAGATTAAAGTGCAACATTCTGCTTGCGCGTTGTTTAATGAAAAGTAGACATTCGTAAGAAGTTCGCAATTGATATATAATTATTAGGACAATTCACTCTTTATTTATTAATTCGAGTTCAAAGAAGTGTAATTCGAATTAATTCGAGTTCAAAGAAGTGTAATTCGAATTAATTCGAGTTCAAAGAAGTGTAATTCGAATTAATTCGAGTTCAAAGAAGTGTAATTCGAATTAATTCGAGTTCAAGGAAGTATAATTCGAATTAATTCGAGTTCAAAGAAGTGTAATTCGAATTAATTCTAGTTCAAAGAAGTGTAACTCGAATTAATTAATACGAGTTAAGCATAAAGATCCGCAGATTAATTATTACCAACTTGTTTGCGAATAGCAATGCGGATAGAAGACTTAAACAGCGACATCCTGCTTGCAATTAACGCCCGCGAATCCTGTGCACGCGGTTACGCTAAGAAACCCGAGAGAATTCACAATTGAAGCGTATAATATCAGTTTAAAAGGTCGAAGAAGCTAATCCAGGAAAGCGGACTATTTGATCGATGGTCAGCGCCGCGACCGTTCAGAATCATGAATTTAAAATCGCGACAGGATAATTGCATAATTATTAGCGAGGCTCTCGCTGTCGCAGCACGCGTTCCCCCGATGCAAATTGTTGCGTGAATTATGTCGTCGACACGGAATTCGTGGAAACACGATGCGGGGAAACTCCGAAAGAATAAATTTGTCTGGCCGAGCGGCAAGCGTCCGCGGACCGATCCGTCGGAGATCCTCCTTCGATCGACGATTAATACAAATTGATAGCCATTAGATTCCGTAATTGCCGGTTCTGATTGATTCGTTAGAATTTCATTCTGTCGAGCGTTGGCTCTCCGGCATCGGCTTGCCGAGGAAAAAAGAATGAAGAGAAGGCGGAACGATCCTGTTGCGAAGAAACCGATGATAGGCATCGGACAAAAAACGATACGGTACTCTTTTAATTTCTTCCTTACCGTATTTGTATCTTTTTTTCTTAGTGTATTAGGTAGCAAAAGGAAGTATTAAAAGGATATAAAAGGATGTTAAAGGATTTTAAAGGATATTAAAGGATATTAGAGGATATTAAAAGATGTTAAAGGATGCTAAAGGATTTCAAAGGATATTAAATGATATTAAAGGATTTTAAAGGATATTGAAGGATATTAAAGGTTATTAAAGGATATTAGAGAATATTAAACGATATTGAAGGATATTAGAGGATATTAAACGATATTAAAGGGTGTTAAATGATATTAAAAAATATTAAGCGATTTTAAAGAATATCAAAGGATATTAAAGGATTTTAAAGGATATCGAAGGATATTAAAGGATATTAGAGGATTCTAAACGATATTAAACGATATTAAAGGAATATTAAAGGATATTAAAAGAATATTAAATACTAGACACTGAAATATTTGCACAAGCAAAGATTGCAATAAATTCTCGCTAATTGACACTCAAATTGCACACAAAAATGTACAATTTCAGAAGAGGAGGCCCGTTTATTCGCGCCTCGCGGCTCATTTTTATAATTACCGATTGTCAACAGCTATAAAAAGAAACGACTCGCAAGGCTCGCATGATCGTATCTCCTCTTCCCAAATCATCCATTTTTTGTGCGCAGTCCGAGCGTCAATTAGGGAGAATTCGCTGCATTTCGCGACCGAGTCGCGCGCCGTGAAAATAACGCAACACTGGGTCAGTGTCGGAGAAATCACAGTACAACGATGTGTGTCTGTGTGTGTGTGTGTATCGTATTATATCTCGCGTTTGAAATGCGAGAAGGAGAGAGAAAACGAGAAAAACGAAACGATTAAAAAGTCAAACGGTTTTGTAAAACACGGCCGCGCAACGCCGATTAAATGCAACGCGCCGCGGTGCAAATTCGTTTCCTGGTGTTGCTCGGGCGCGTCCAGCCGCGCGCGGCTTCTAGATAATATCTGTTGTTTATTTAAACGCGCGGCCGCGCTTTCGAGCATTTGTCGGCCGACCAAACAAAGGCGGTCGCGAATGTTGCTCGCGAACGCAATAAAATCATCATCGCGCCCGGCGGAGGTCGGCTCCGTTAATCGCAACGTCATCCTCGTCGTCGTCGCCGTCGACGTCGCGATCGAGACTTTAATCGCGGCGCAATCAATTTTTCTTCGCTCGCTAAGAAGACAGAGAGCCGTTCGCGGATCGCCCGGGGGTTGTTCGACTCGTTCTAATTCGAGCCGAGGCAACTCGCCGCTGGAACAGAGTGAAACTAGTTTTATTTTTAACTTTTACAGTCGTTCGTTTTTATCGTTCCCCTTCGAGCGCCGTAAAGGAAATTCAATTAGCGCGTAATCTGATCAGCGTTCTTCCATGTTTCTGTGAATTCTATCGTGCGAAATCAATTCACGGGCACGACCTTTGACACGACAGAATTACGAAACATACGGTTTAGGTTCGAACCGATTTAACAGGTGTTAACCCCTTGCCGTATTTTGACGAGTCCGACTCGTCATGAAAATTTCTGATAATAATTAATTGAGTATAGATATGTTTTATTCTGTCCTTTGAAATTGGAATAAAATTCTAATCTCTTGTCATCGATATTTAAGCATTCGAGTAAATTTAGGCGCACGATAAGCATCAATTTTCTTTCCCTTCTAAGAAATTATTGCAATCGAAAAATTTCTAATTACAGTAACGGCGAGGAAGACGGTATGTCAAGGGGTTAAATTGTACGGAATAGGGGAGATTTTGTGCTGTGCAATATTATACGAGCATAATTAGGTCGCGCGGTTACCGAAATATCGTCGAGTCACGTCTACGCTAATCTCTTGTTTTCCTTTCTGCTTTACCTGCGTTACACGCAATCGTAATCCTCCTTGTCAAAAGCGATTACATTCTCTCTATAACATCATCGAGAAGAGTGATCACGATAATGGAAACTCGTTTAAGCTCACCCTCCCCATTAAATCGCACAGAATTACGGCGTATCTTTGATCGTTGCTAGAAAATTAAACGACATTCGGCTGTAAAACTTTCTGCAATTTATTATTCGATGTTGCAATTTAATTTTTTATTACATGTTGCATTTATCCAGTTAATTGGGGCGCCTCAAATGAGCAGACACTTAGATGACTATACTGACGAGTATACTCGTCAAACACAGCCAACTAATTAATTTAAATAAAACTAATTACTTTAAAAATCAATCTCGAAACGATAAATAATCCGATTCACGAAAATATGTACAATAAATTGAGTTCATCGAGAATTTGCGATTGTTAAATTGATCGAAGACGCGTCTGTTACTTGAGACATAACCTCGAAGATGCGCAAATGTTTATAGCAAAAGGGTGCACCGTTGCATTTGTTCGGTTCAAGAGAGTTTCTCGTTTGATCGCAGATATTTCGCGGACACGCTCGCGCATAACGAAAATGGCGGCGGCACGACGACTCACAATGGCCGGGTGGAGGGGCCGGTTCCTCAGCAACCACCGTCTCGACTACCCTCGCCGATTACCCAGAATCATCCGGTGTCGAGCACGTGCACATCCGGCACCACCACTGTGCCGAATGGCGCCCCTTACAAGGATCCGCAGTCGTACGTTCATCCGTAAGTTCAATTTTCATTGTATTATTCGTATAGGAATTCTCTTCTCTTTCTTTCGTTTGCAGCGACAATCTACGATCTACAGAATTTATTGCACAGTTTTCGGAAACGTTGAATGAACAATTCAGGTATTTTTTAGGACATTTAAATATCATCTCCTTGAAAGCGAGACAATAAATACAGCAAAATTGCTGATGCGAATTCTGGACACCGCATCAAAATGAAAATAAAATAAAAATAAAAATAAAAATAAGAATTAGAATTAAAATAAGAATAAGAATAAAAATAAGAGTAAAAATAGGAATACAAATTTTTCAACGCAGTTGCAAGGAACATAAATTGAATAAAAATAGATTGTTTCTTTGAATAATCTTGACAAATGGAAAACAGCGTAACAATGCTATTCAATTCTCCGCACGTCTCCGCGATTTAATATTTCCGCGTCAGATTTTTGTCACAGATGCATAAAATCCGCAGTCCACTGTTCACAATGCTGCTATTTATACAAAACTCATCGTTGCACGAAGGATGTTCCTAGAAATGCTCGTCGTCACCAGTCGTTTTAGACTCGGAATATCAATGAGAAATATTTATCATCAGAGTATTCCTCGCGAGTTAAAAATAAAACGAAATAATATTGAAATAATTCTCGTTAATACACAACACGGTTCCCCGAATACTGCTCGATCAACAGGTACGTATGAAAATGCGCGATCCCACCGTGCGAATAAAGAAAAGCTATTCAATTGCCGGGAGAATTCGTTTTGACGGTGGATTTTGATCGGAATGTGGAACTACCCTTGTACGGCGAATCCAACTTTCGCCACGTAATAGATTCAACTTCGCCACTTTCACTGTTTAATCTAATCGAACGATCAATAGCAGGGGAAAAAGATAAGCGGATGTGCATAATGCATGCGCTCAGCCGTACATATATAGTCATACGGCGCGGTGGTGGCCGTGTTAATTACTAAATGTTTACGTGCGTAGACGGACAATGTTGTTCTTCCGCGGCGATGTCTGCTAAAGAAGGTGATATCCCTGGCTTTCGAACGCGATATACGCCGCCGTCATTCGATCTTTAAGGACTAATCGATGAAAAACGTGAACGTGAACTTTCCAATTACGTAAAGATGCGTACATATTTCTAGAAATTCGTGTCTCGTCGCGCGTTACTGGTAAATCCTCCCTAATTGACGCTTGTACTTTCTCCCGAATTCGCGCGCTCAGATTGCGCACGAAAATGGACAATTTGGAAAGAGCAGATACGATTATCGAGCCGCGCGGCTCGCTTTTATAGTTTGCGATTGTCGACAACTATTTGTGCACAATCTGAGATTAGGGAGAATTTACTGTATTCGACAGTAATCCAGATTTCACGGCTTTTTCGTGCGATAATAACAATAAAAGTAAATTAGTAAAAATACTAAATAACATTTCTAAGATAAAATCATTTTTTTTTATTCTATAAATATCACATTTGAAGCGATAAGAATTATTATATTTGAGGTTATACGGAATATTATATTTGAAGTAACATAAAATACTACATTTATTATATTTAAGATATTAAAATATTATATTAAAAATATATCTAAGATGAAATCATCTATTTTTTATTATGTAAATATCACATATGAAGCAATAAGAAATATTATATTTGAGGTTATATGGAATATCAGATTTGAAGTTACATAAAATACTACATTTATTATATTTAAAATATTATATCCAAAATATTCTATACCCTATAAACAGGGTTAATGTTCCGTTTCGATATAAATGCATTCAATTTCCCATTTACAGACACGCGTTACCGGAAAGTCCGCCGGACAGCGGCAGCGAACCACCGTACTCGCCGCCTGGACACAATGAGACTCAACACGTACATTCGCCACGTAAGTTTCCAGCCAATTCAAGACCAAGACCTTGATCTTGTCCTACGTTCGCAGCATAATCATGGCAACCAGTCTTCGCGATAACAAATTCAATGAACACTCGATAAAATAAATGCAAAACACGATTCTAGAAATTGCACCCTTTTCCCCTAGTTCGACGACAACTTTTCGTTCCAGTCAAATCGTAGATCAGCGTTGATTCGCCAGACACCCTATTTGTACCCGTTCCCCTAATTTCACCCTATCTGTTCCCGTTTTCCAGATCAAAAGGTAGCTCTCCAAGAAATGCTCCTCCACCATCAAGGTAGCCAGCCGAATTACGCACCGAATCTGCTACCCTCCTCGCCGAGAGCCTTAGCATCGTCCGCGGATCCACTGTTGCTCACCCACTCGGTTCTGACCTCTCACCTTCAGCCGGCCACGCCGAACCTTCAAACTCAACAGCCGATAGGTCCGACGCTGGTCCCTCTTCCGCATGAACACAGTCCTGGCAACATCAATACCCTGTACTCGTCGCTGCAGTCAGCGCCGAAGAAGAGGAAACTGAGCCAGGATGGTCTTGTTCACGTCAAGCAGGTGCAACGAGTAAACTTTTTTGTTACTCAGATTTGACGATTCATTCTCGATCTATCATATCTTGCTGATTTCGTTTGGGTCCGCGAGACGTGGGATCGTTGGACACGTAAACGATGTTGTAACAATTTCACTCTTTTTAATATTGATATTAATATTAAATTAAATATCAATATTCATATTAATATCCATGTTAATATCAATGTTAATATTCATATCAATATGCACATTAAGATCAATATTAATATTCATATCAATATACATATTAAAATCAATATTAATATTCACATCAATATTCATATTAATATCAATATTAATATTCACATCAAAATTCATATTAATATTAAATTAGATATTAATATTCATTCAATATTCGTATTAACATTAAATTAGATATTAATATTCATTCAATATTCGTATTAATATTAAATTAAATGTAAATATTCATATCAATATTCGTATTAATATTAAATTAGATATTAATATTCATTCAATATTCGTATTAATATTAAATTAAATGTGTAAATATTCATATCAATATTCGTATTAATATTAAATTAAATATCAATATTCATATCAATATTAATATTAATATTAAATTAAATATCAATATTCATATTAATACCAATATTTTATTTAATATTAATATTTAATATTAATTTGACTGTGAAACAAATACTGAGTTGTAAGAAAAGTAATCTCGGTTTCCTCAGCTGTCTCTTTGTAAAATCGAAATTACTATCGCAACGACCCAATAATTTAATTCAACAAAATATCCGAGGTTGTTCTCAGTCGACGTGTCAACGATTTCATTTCGCTCGCAGCTCTCGTCTAACGTCGATCGCAACGCGATCTCTCACCTATTCTTCTCTGCTCTAAACAAAATAAATGTTCGAAATGCTCGTCTCATTGGCGGCGTTCTGTCGCAGGAACCGGAACTGGGGACGGTGGAGCACAGTTGCAGCAGCAGCAGCGCGGTTCTCGACGGCGACGAGGTCGCAGACAACAGCTACATCGACGCCAGCTACCAATGCATCCGATTTCACCCCTTTCAGCAGACATCCTGGCACGTTCTCTGCGACCACAATCTGAAAGAGCTCCCGGTGCCGCATTACCGCGTCGACGCCGACAAGGGATTCAATTTCAGCAACTCGGACGACGCGTTCGTGTGCCAGAAGAAAAATCATTTTCAGGTAGACACCTTGCTGGGAACGTTGCCGCCGCGTGGGTGCGGCGAGAGGCACCCAAATGCGGTTAAAATTCCTGTTTTATGAGTTCTAAAATTTTAGTAAGGAACTGTAGTGATAGATGATCGAGCATTTGGATCACAATGTCAACGTTTACAATGTGAAATTTCATGAAACGATAGTTCACGGTATCATTTTTCTTTCATTTTTATTTAATTATTAACGCGGCTGCAAAATTTCGAAGCCACCCTCCTGCTGTTTTTTTAAACCCCGATTTAATCGCGGGTGAATATTCTTGGAGAAATAGCTTAAATAATAAAGACAAATGCGAAGTGCAGAGGATTTATTAATTTTGAAAGGATTCTTTGAGCATGAAATAACGTTTCACAAGAATTTTCTTTGTGTTACATGAATTATTGTTGCGTCGCTGATTGATCCACCGTCGGCGAAACATTTGTTCGGTTTTTGCGATTCATTTTTACGGATCTTTTCGACGCTTTTCGGCCGGAAACGGCGCCAACGCGCGCCGGCGCGGCAGGGGCGCGGTTTTCACGTTTCGCAAGGGTCGCGGCGCAAGAACAACCAGATGCGATTAAGGCCGACGTGACTTTTCAGATTACTTGCCACGCTCAGCTACAAGGTGAAGCTATATTCGTCCGAACCGGCGAAGGTTTGAAAAAGATAAGTAGCTTCCAATTACACTTTTATGGCGTCAAAGTGGAGTCGCCGACGCAGACGATCCGAGTCGAGCAGAGCCAGAGCGACAGGAGCAAGAAACCGTTTCATCCTGTGACGTAAGTACACTGACAAACCTGTCGGCCGGTGATTCAAAACTTAAATACACTGTTCCACGGTTGCTTGTTAGCCACGGTCACGTGCGATTACAACTATTTTTATTCGACGTGGAAATCGAGTAATCTTCCAACGAAATTAAACGACGTTGAATAATGTTTGCGTGAGTTGGACGGATCGTTATATTTTCAATTTTATAATTGTATAATTGGTCGGAATATCCGGGTATTTTTCTGTCTAGTTTGCTGTGCAGTCTTCGTTTTGTTTTTACTCAGCTGCATTTCGATGATAGCTGTTTCCTTAATTTTTAGCGTGGCGATAAGGAGAAATATTTCTTCATTTTGCTTTCTGTTTTACTTTCTTCGTGGTGCTTTATATTTTATTTAATACTGTGTAATATTTTACTTGATACTTTGTAATATTTTATTTAATATTTCATTATATTTTATTTAGTACTGTAGTGTATTGTATTTCATTTAATATTGTACAATATAATAATACTGTACAATATTTTATTTAATACTGTAAAATACTTTACTTAATACTGTACAATATTTTATTTAATACTGTAAAATACTTTACTTAATACTGTACAATATTTTATTTAATACTGTAAAATACTTTACTTAATACTGTACAATATTTTATTTAATACTGCAAAATACTTTACTTAATACTGTACAATATTTTATTTAATACTGTAAAATACTTTACTTAATACTGTACAATATTTTATTTAATAGTTTATAATATTTTACTTAATACTGTACAATATTTTATTTAATACTGTCTAATATTTTATTCCCTACAACCAAAAGCAAAATTTTCTAGAATCCTATAATTTGTGTCAAACGTTTCAGAAACCTAATTTATAAGGCACAGTAATTTTAATTTCGAAGACACTTCTGGAATACATAATATCCTACAAATATTTCTCCATAATTTCTTTTTCAATACGAAGGCTCCTTTGAAAAATGTCCATTTATATTTTTGCAATCGATAGACGAAAGAAATCCCTTACTTTAAAAAAAAACAGATCCGAATCAGTGCAACAGAAACTGTGGAACATTGTGTACAGGATGTCCCAGAATATCCTCCAAGAATTCTGAAAGCATGCGAACGCGTGCCTGGGACGTCGCTGTGATTTATTCTTTGGTTTTCATTTTGACATTCGAAGATGCGACGAACAATTTTCGGAACCTTTGGTGCGAAATTCTTTTATTCACGACGATACATAAAAAAAGTTACTGCGTTACGCTAAAATAGAGCTGCTTTCAGGGTGGAACTGGGTGGCGAACGCGTGACCAAGGTAACCGTTGGTCGTCTCCACTTCAGCGAGACAACCAGCAACAACATGCGGAAGAAGGGGAAACCAAATCCAGACCAAAGATACTTCCATTTGGTTGTTGGTTTGCATGCGCACACCGCGGACCAAGCTAGCTACCAAGTGGTGGCTCATGCGTCGGAGAGGATAATCGTTAGGGTAATTAATTGACCCTCGCTATTATTCCGCTATGAGAGACAGGGTGCCCCAAAATTATTGTACAAGCGGGAAGCGAGGGATTCCTGAGGCGATTTGAAGTAACTTTTTCCTCAGCGAAAATGCGATCCGCCGCTTCGTTTGCGAGTTATTAACGAAAAACGGTGACCAATGAGAAGCGAGCTCGGCTGGCGCGAGATCAGCTGACGCGAGACGGTCCGCCAATGAGCGGAACTGGGTTTCCTGCGCTCGTTGACTGGCCCGCCTCGCGCCAGCCGAGCTCGCCTCTCATTGGTCACCGCTTTTTCGTTAATAACTCTCAAACGAAGCCGCGGATCGCATTTTCGCTAAGGAAAAAGTTCCTTCAAATAACCTCAGGAACCCTCTACTTCCGGATTGCGAGACATTTTTTGGACACTCTGTAGAAACTTACAAATATTAATTGTTACAAGAAAACACCTAATTTAAACGTTTCTGTTTCTCTGAAGGCGAGCAATCCAGGTCAATTCGAATCGGAGGGCAGCGGCGTCGGTGCTGAAGGGGGTTGGCAAAGGGGTGCTGCGCCAGACAGCGTTTACCATGCTGGTCGTGTTGGAATTAACACGGACAGGCCCGACGAAGCTCTGGTTGTCCATGGTAATATGAAGGTACGGCAACAATTGTTGTTCATTCAACATTCGGATTCAGATCAAAGTTAAATCGAATATCTCGATTTATAACATTTTAAATTGTACTTTAACGAACAACGTTGAGTTTTAGTTCGCACCGATAAAGAGATAGATTTTCTTGTCAAAGAATAGAAACATTGAATTTTTATTTCAACTATTCGCCGTTTTTGTTATAATATATAATTGACACAATTACCATCCCCTACGAAAGAATCTTTGCAATTTCATCACTTCCAAAATAAAAGTGTACACTAATAATTTAATATTTTATTTAACAATGTACAATATTTATATTTAACGATGTATAATATTTTACTTAACGATGTATAATATTTTATTTAATATTGTGTAACATTTCATTGAAATGTTTCACTTTCAAAATAAAAGTGTACACTAATAATTTCATACTTTACTTAACAACGTACAATATTTATATTTAATGATGTATAATATTTGACTTAACAATGTTAATAATATTTTATTCAATATTATGTAACATTTTCTTGTGAATACCACGTATTCATCGAATACTGTAATATCGTGTAACATTTTATTGAATTCCGTATAACATTTTATTCAATCCTGTCGGACGTTTTATCCTGTCTTTTATCGCCAACAATCAAAAATAAAATTTTCTAATATTTTGTCTGCTGCATACTCTTGCAGGTGACGGGTCACATCGTCCAGCCCAGCGACGCGCGTGCGAAACAGAACGTGCAGGAGGTCGACACGCGCGAACAATTGCGGAACGTGCAGCAATTAAGAGTGGTTCGTTACCGATACGCTCCCGAATTCGCCCAGCATTCCGGCTTGGGTATCAAGCAGCAAGAAGACACGGGCGTGATAGCGCAGGAAGTCCAGCAAATCTTACCGGAAGCTGTGCTACCAGCTGGCGACATAGTCCTGCCGAATGGTCAGAGAATCGAGAACTTTTTGGTGGTGAACAAAGAGAGGATATTCATGGAGAACGTCGGCGCCGTGAAGGAGCTGTGCAAAGTAAGATCGCCGCGATGCGAAAATGCAAACGAGGCGGAAATCTCGTCGCGCGACGAAGAAAGACGTTAATTGTCTGATAATTGTCCGCAGGTAACGGACAGCTTGGAAACCCGCATAGACCAACTGGAGCGGATAAACAAACGGCTGGCGAAGCTGAAGAGAGGCGACAGCCTGAAGAGTTCCATTAGTACAATATCTAGTATATCAAGTAACAAATACTCATCCTCTATGAATAATAAGACCGTTGTACAGGGAAAAGCGAAGAAGAGCGAGCGAGAGGACGAACTTCTTTGCAGCAACAAATTTATCCAGATTATTTTCGTTATCCTTATCCTTATCATGGCGTTTTGGTAATTAAACATCTTCTACTATAATCGTTTGTCGTTGTAACTCGACTGCGGATGGATCTCCGTGGGAAATAACAACTTTCTGAATCGATTCTAAGAAACGGAAGTTAAACAAAAATGTGTTTAATTAATTAAATCATTCATTCATTTATCAATGTATTTATTAAACTGTTCTCGTGGCTTCTTTGCTCGATAACTCATCTAATTGTTCTTTGATCACGAATACAGAAAATCTGCAGTCTAGGTATAACATTAACCCTCGAATGATGGGAATAACCTTGACATAACCTTAGCCAATTAAATCGCTGCTTTTTCAAATAAATGTTAACCCCTCGATTTCTTCGTTCTTTATAATCTCCCCGATTGAACCTCGACGACGTTTTCAACCCTTCCCGCCATTCGAGGGTTACTTACGTATAATTCGCTCGATTCAAACGTGTCACCGTTCTCAGCCGAACAAATTTCGTTTTTTCAGCTTAGTCGCAATGGCAACTTTATACTTCTTAGAATATCAGAAACGTAGCAGCCTGGAATGGTCGGCGGTGGCCAGCAATGGAATGCTGGCGATCAGACCGGCGCATCCGTCGACGGTGTCGAGCACGCCTAATTACGATCCCCGGTATAATTCGCTGTTGGACAGCACCTTATCGTCGTCTTTTACCAAACACGGTTCGCACACCAGAGGATCGGACGGCAGTTTATCCGTGAAGAGCAACGTGTTCTCCACTCAAGCGCCGCACACGAAGCAGCAGCTCTATTCCCAAGAGATCACCTGGTATCCCATCAGCCACTCGGGACCCCAGCCGAAGCTCGAGAAGAACAGGTTTGTAATAATCGTTGGCCTTGGCTTCTTCTCGCTTTCGTTTTCGACGTTTCGACGGATTTTCTAATCGAAGCGAATTCCCTTCAGCGAATTCCCTGGCAACTGGCTGAGCAGAACAGGCGCGGGCGCTGTTCCCAGCAACGTGGACGAGAACGACCAGGGCTCGGACGTGGACTCGTCCTTGAGCAAAGGGCCCACCCCCATCGGCAGACCTGTGAACTGTCCGAAACATTTCACCGAATTCGAAAATCCTTGCCAGGTAAGACGACGCATTTAAGACACGTTGTCTCATCAATGACACATTATCTTATTCAGTTAATAATTAATATAATAATATAATAATATAATAATATAATAATATAATAATATAATAATATAGTAATATAATAATATAGTAATATAATAATATAATAATATAATAATATAGTAATATAATAATATAATAATATAATAATATAATAATATAATAATATAATAATATAATAATATAATAATATAATAATATAATAATATAGTAATATAATAATATAATAATATAATAATATAATAATATAATAATATAATAATATAATAATATAATAATATAATAATATAATAATATAATAATATAATAATATAATAATATAATAATATAATAATATAATAATATAATAATATAGTAATATAATAATATAATAATATAATAATATAATAATATTAATAATTAATATAATATTAATTATTGCTTCGCAGATATACTGTTGCACGGCCAAGATCCATCAGTTCGAGGATCCGCAGCCGGATCATCCCCCGGAGAAGAAATCCATTTGTAAGTTTCAGACTGCGCAGCGAAATCTCTTCGCAGAGTGATTTAAATAATTGTTTATCATTGTTATATTTGCTTAAACAAACGATCCTTCCCTTCTCCAGCAGATCACATAGAGCAGCCACTGAACGTGCACGAGGAGAAACGTAAAATCAGCAAAGGCTTCCAAAACGGTATCAGCCCGTCGGATCCGAGCACGCAGACGCTCGTGAAAGAGGTAAATAAATGGATAAACCGGTTTCTCAGCGATAGCTTGAAGAAGCTCTATTTGTTGCAGAATAATTACAAATATTTGCACAAGAGGACGCGAAGGGAGAATGGCGGCGGTGATTGGGGTGAGGTGGCCAGCAACGCGGCAGGTTCGTTGCCGCCGGAACCCAAGCCGCAGTTGTGGATCGTCGCTGAGAGCTTCAACGCTTCCCTCGATCAAAAGTATTGCTCTGCGTCCTCGCAGGACTCATCGAACAATGTCACATGCATCGTGCCTCTGTCGAAGTACATGCCGGACATACATCTTACCCTGCATTTTGTGTGAGTGCCTCGATATTGCCGAATCGTAGACACTGTTGCATAATAAACGCATGCCGATTATATTATAATTATTATAATATAATATATAAAATTTATATAAACTTATAAATTATTATAATAGTTACAGCGAACTCTCCCCAATTGTCCTTCGGCTTGTATACATAAGTGGACAATTTGGGAAGAGGAGACACGATTATTCGAGTCTTGCACCTTGTTTTCTCAGTTGCCAGTTGTTAACAATTTGTAAAAACTTTAATTTATTGTGCTTGCATGATCTAAAAGAGAACCTGGAGTCTGTTGCTGTGTCATTATCCTCAGCTTTATAATCTGTTAATTTTACTATGAAAGAATATTCACACATACATATGGCACGCGGATATAAAGTAATGTCTCCCTTACTGACGCTCGGATTGTCCACTAAAATGGATAATTTGGGAAGAGGAGATACGATTATTCGATTACGATTTGCGGCTCATTTTTATAATTGTGGACAATTTATAACTACAAAAATAAACCGCAAGGCGCTCGAATAATCGTATCTCCTCTTCCCAAATTGTCCATTTTTGTGTGCAATCTGAGTGTTAATTAGCGAGGATTTATTGCAATATTTATTTGTGCAAATATTTCAATGTCTACTATTTAATATTCTTTTAATATCCTTTAATATTCGTTTAATATCCTTTAATATTCCTTTAATATTCTTTAATATTCTTTAATATTCCTTTAATATCCTTTAATATTCCTTTAATATCCTTTGACATTCCTTTAATATCCTTCAATATCCTTCAATATCCTTTAAAATCCTCTTTAATATCCTTCAATATCCTTTAAAATCCTTCAATATCCTTTAATATCCTTCAATATCCTTCAATATCCTTCAATATCCTTCAATATCCTTCAATATCCTTCAATATCCTTCAACATCCTTCAATATCCTTCAACATCCTTCAATATCCTTCATTATCCTTCAATATCCTTCAATATCCTTCAATATCCTTTAATATCCTTTAATATCCTTCAATATCCTTCAATATCCTTCAATATCCTTCAATATCCTCCAATATCCTCCAATATCCTTCAATATCCTTTAAAATCCTTCAATATCCTTTAATATCCTTTAATATCCTTTAATATCCCTTAACATCTTTTAATGTCCCAAATACTTCCCAAATGGTCCATTTTTGTGATCAATCTTGGGCGTTAATTAGAGAGACATTACTTTATACTTAGAACATTATAATATCCGAATATCGTTCACTGAATTCATTTCCTGTTCTCACTCGATGCCTTCAGCGGAATGCCTTGGTATTGGCAAGTGGTGCAACAGTGCTCGCTGTCGACGAACGCCGGCGTGGACGAGACCCTGATATGCAGTCGAAAATACACGATCCAGCAACCGGCGCAGTACATGGAGAACAGCAATCAGCCGGGCGATCAATCGTTCTCCCTCGACGTTGCACACTATCTCAGGAAGACGTTGAGGTTTCGCGTGCCCACCGTGCAGCCTCAAGAGGTGATTCACATGACAAACCTAACCAGAATATGTATTTAACGAGTCAGGTGGATTCTCTGTGGCGACCAGTTAACGAGCACGCGCTGTTCTCTTTCAGAATATTTGTAAAAACAAGCACGGCGTCGATTACTCAGAGTACACGTTGCACTTTTACCGTGACTGCGACGAGTGAAGAAGAGTTTCTCAGTGTCGTCGCGCCTCATGGACGACAGATCGAAACGGCAACAGTATGAAATCCGAAGAAGAAACGATCGTCGAATCTCAACAAACACACACACACACACAGCTGGACCCCCACAACTCGTGCCTTCGTAACAACACAACGTATTCCGTCTCTATTTTGTCGAGCTATCGAATTATACATATAGAGTGTATATGTATGGTAACGTATATATATATTATCGAAATGGATCTGTAACTGTATTTTCTATGTTAACGCAATATACCATGTAGCCGTGACAACGATGATAAACAGACGCGATTTAGATTTTACAGGCTCAAGAAGCAATGGTAACGTAGCAGAACCCTTTAGGATGTTTCGAGGATTATTATTCGATATCATGATAATGAGATACAGTGGCCCACGAAAGTGTTCGTACACATTTTGAAACATAATGACATTTTCGAAACTGGACCAAGTGGCTTGGATTGTTTTTTAGGTGATACAGGGATATAGTATACTAGATAATGATCAGAATGTTTATTTTTTTAATTTTACTATTATTTGTAACCGGGATTTTTTAAATTCTTGTTACAAGCTCGGATAAAAAAGATTAAAAAACGAGAGCTTTTCATGTTCTTCTGTCATTCCAAATATAATAATAGCAATATTTAAGAAAGACTGCTATACTAGCACTATGTATAGTATATATATATATCTATAGTATACTCTGCTATACTAGTACTATGTATAGTATATATATAGTATACTCTGCTATACTAGTACTATGTATAGTATATATATAGTATACTCTGCTATACTAGTACTATGTATAGTATATATATAGTATACTCTGCTATACTAGTACTATGTATAGTATATATATCTATAGTATACTCTACTATACTAGTACTATGTATAGTATATATATCTATAGTATACTCTGCTATACTAGTACTATGTATAGTATATATATCTATAGTATACTCTACTATACTAGTACTATGTATAGTATATACTCTGCTATACTAGCAATATGTATAGTATATATATCTATACTATACTCTGCTATACTAGCACTATGTATAGCATATACTCTGCTATACTAGTCCTTCTAGCATCTAAAAAAAGAATAATTCAAGTCATTCGGTCCAGTTCCAAAAAAGTTGTCGCGTTTTAAATGGCGTTAAATTTAACACTTTCGTGGGCCACCGTGTGTCGTGTTAAACACGTAGTTGATGGGTAAATAGTAGACGTCTCTTCTAACCTTGAACAGTGGATAATTCTTCTTTACACTCGTCGCTGGAAAACACAGGAGCAATAATACTTATATACGTCTTACGCCTCTTCACACGATCAGGTTTCATGGGCGCGTGCTGCGACACGCTGTCGGGTGTAAAATATTGTACAAAGTGAACAGAACTGTTTAACGGGGTGGCCACGAAATTTTCCAACGGAGAGAACGCCGTATATGTAAATACCTTCCTTTTCTTCCGTACAAGAGTACGCACATTATTATCGCCCATCAACTGCAGCGTAGCGTGTTTCAGCGTATTGTTTCAAATAGTTTTTACACTATTTATATACTCGTGTACAAAAAATTCGATCGGACAGGTCTTATTGACAAGGTGGTATATACATATTTATCAACGGTATATCCCCTCTCTATTGTATCTCGATAATACGGTATTCCGATTAATTAATTAATTCTGTATTCCCGCATTCCCGCACCAACGGTATAATAAGCTAAATAATAACGGAACCCACACACAGTTTATTCTCTATTCTAACGTTCGATCGAACGATATGAACAACAAGCGACAAACGCATCGAGCGATACAATCCCCGAGTTAACTTGTAACTTTGTGATCAGCAATCAGACGAACAAAGTGTCGAAGCGACGTACAAAATATCACCGCCGTCATTGTTTTGCTATTTTTCGAGTGTTTATTCATTCAATTCGAATTCCCGTCGACGATCCATCATTATTACAAAATTCACGCGATGTTATTTATATGTATACACGTATACATAAGAGAAGCACCGAATCGAATTTCGCGACGCTCGATTATTTCGATCCGATTAATAAGAAATAGCATAGACGTTCCACGAGGAAGCGATATTATAGAATTTCAAGTTCCTAAAAGGTATTGTGTATAATAATTACGTAATTTCGTGTAGTAGAATTTAGGCGGATACGTTTTATTTGCACCGATCATAGAAATTAGTTGTTAGCTGCATGCGACTAGAGTACCGCTATTTTTATCATTATTGTTGCTACACCCCGCTGCTATTGTTACTACGGATATCGTAATTAGACTATTTCTCAGCTGTTGTTATCTACTGTCGCTAGAGATAATCAGCGTACACACGCGTTCAAGCTCTATTTATGATTTTCTTTCCGTTGTCCTCCAGCCTTGCAAACAAAAGAAGCTCTGTGTTATTTAGTCGAAGAGTCTCGGAAACATTTCATAATAATTAATACATCACCACGCGGCTGCGGACTTTGCTTGCGTGTACAAGCGTGAACGCGTCCGATTACGCGAAGCTTCGATCTGTTTACGAAGCAACATTCTTAATCGCGTGTTCCATGGAACAACAATTTAACGTCTTGAAAATCCGACGAATCGTAAGAATGATCTCTTTCGGTATCTCGCTGAATTATAATTCGATCTGCTTATCGTCACAGTTACGATTATGATTATTAATTTGATTGAATTGCGTAATTTTTCTTTTCTAATTTTGTTAAGAGAATATCGACACGCGATTCCAAAGCATCGGTATATCGAATGAAATAGGTCGACGAACGTTTTATTTTCGCGCGAGCCGATGTACACGAGATTTTTGCCGTCCACGCGTTCTCTTTTCTTTTCGTCTTTTTCTTCGGAAGAATATTTACTCTAACGTATAAAACGAATATTACTCTATCCACCGCGATTAATTAACGCGCGATTCCACGCGGATACGTTTTCACGGACGCGGAAGTCGTATTATAAAAGGGAAAGAAAAAAAAGAAAAAGTCGTACAATAACGCGCAACTCTCGAGTGAAAGAAGAAAAGAAATGAAAGAAAAAATGAAACGAAAGAAAAACGAAGAAGTGTAACGCAAATGTAGCGGCGTCAGCCTTCGTTGTCACATATGTATGTATGTAGAGCGTGTAGCGTAACCAGGCGGATCGATTTCGTATCGATAAATTGAACGAAAGCTCGGATACAACACGGCTGGAACAGAATTATTCCATCGTGATCCCTCCTGTTTTCGAATACATGTAGTAACGTAGACGGTTCGTTTCGTCGCCGGCGCGGCGGACATTGTAAAGACAACGACGTTCTTTTTTCTCGCATTAATATTATTGTAATATGCTGCAATATCTGCGATTATTGTATATATATAAAAAAAAAGATTACGAAATATTAATATAATGCTAAATCAGGGGATCCTGTATATTGTATTACAGTAATATTAATTCTTCTCTGTGTATCGTTACGTTCGGTTCTCGGCAAATTGATTGGTTGGTCTTGCGCGAATTGGTAGCCCCTCCCCACCCGCCCCCAGCGTGACGTACATATTTAATTTACGTAGTTTTTAGCTTTAGGAAATTTTCTTCTTTAGGAAATTCGACACACACTATCGACACACTTGTATATTTTCCATTTTGTCATCGTATCGTCAGATCTATTATTATTATTATTATTATTATTATTATATAGTTTGTTATTGTTTTATATTTTAATGTATTATATTGATTTTGACTCGTAATGCCCGATTGAAATATCATCGTGTTCTCCGTATACTTCGAATCATTCATCTGTCAAGGTTTAATTCGTCAGCGAATATTATTTTATAACCGAGAGAATGGGAGAGAGAGAAATAGAGAGAGAGAAAAAAATAGAGAGAGAAAAATAGAGAGAAAGAGAAAAATATATAGAGAGAGAGAGAGAGAGAGAGAAAGGAGAGAATGAGATAGAGAGAAAAAATAGAGAGAGAGAGAGAGAGAGAGTGAGATAAAGAGAAAAAATAGAGAGAGAGAGAGAGTGAGATAAAGAGAAAAAATAGAGAGGGAGAAATAGAGCGAGAGTGAAAGAGAGAGAGAGAGTGGGAAAAAATAAAGAGAGGAAGAGAAAAATGAAAAGAGAAATAGAGAAAGCAAGAAAGTAGAGAGAGAGAGAGAGAGGAAGAGAGTAATAGAGAGAGAGAGAGAGAGAGAGAGAGAGAGAGAGAGAGAGAAATATATATTTAGAGAGAGAAATAGAGAGAGAGTGAATGAGGGAGAGTGAGAGAGAAAGAGTGAGCGACTACATTGCGCACAATTAGCAAAGTGTCATAACGTCGGAAAAAGGAAAAAAATCAGATTATCTATTCGCCGAGCTTCTCGACGGAATTATTCGGCCTTTTATCACGAAGACACTTCGGAGGCGGATGGAATTACGTGTTAGATAGAGAAAGGAAATTTCCGGTTTCAATTTGTAAACGACGTAATCGATATCGTTTAGGCAACGCTAGTAAGATTTGTACATACACCACCGTAGCGTAGCGAAACGATTGCAGCTAAGATATTTAGAGACGTAAGGGAATTGAAGTCATATAATGTATGTATTTATCACGCATCATTGCACCGACCACGGCGGCGAGTCGAATGTAAATCTATCATCGCTCGTCGCGACGAAATTTTTCCAAAACTGTACCCGTGTACGTATCAAATCTTTTCATCGTCGTCGTCGTCGTCGTCGAGCAGATCAAAAACCGATCGGGGGAGGACGATCGTGCTTCGGTTGCAATATCATTGTTATACCAGAGTGTTATAAAATTTATTTCTGTTAAGTTCTCGACTACCATTTTTAATCGGACCGAATTCGGACGAATTCGACGGCCACTAAACGGATAAAGATACACGTACGTACGAACACGATCGATTCCGCTAGTCTCATTACAGGTTTTGTTTTCGATGACACGATTATTTTCTTTCTTTCTCCACTTTCTGTTTCCACTGCTGTCTGTCTGTCTGTTTCCTTTAATGCGGAGAGCGGTTCGATGCTCGGCCACCATCCGAGCCATCGGATAGTACTATATTATGTATATTTGAACAAATCAGCATGTAAATGTTATATTCGCATATTTATGATGGTATTGTTAAGAGAAATGCATATAAATATATACGACAACAAACTTGTATTTGTAGGAAAATAAAGATATTGCTCCGAAATGACGGCGAAAGAAATTCTGTTTCTCGGAAATTCAATTTTAAATACTTCGCGAGATCGTCTGCGTTTCGAAAATTCGATTCTTTCGAATGTTGTTATGGTTTTGGAAGATGTTTGAGTAATAACAATGCATAGTAATGCTAGAATGAAAATGGTGGCGATTCGAAGGCAATTCCGAGGCCACGTGACACGATTCGAAGGCAATTCGAAGACATTTCGAAGGCAATTCGAAGACAATTCGAACGTAATTCGAAGATAATTCGAAGGCAATTCAAAGACAATTCGAAGGCAATTCGAAAACAATTCGAAAACAATTCGAAGGCAATTCGAAGGCAATTCGAAGACAATTCGAAGGCAATTCGAAAACAATTCGAAAACAATTCGAAGGCAATTCGAAGGCAATTCGAAGACAATTCGAAGGCAATTCGGAGGCCACGTGACACGATTCAAAGGCAATTCGAAGGCCACATGCAACGGTTGGACCGAGCTTTTTACCTGACTCACACCCAAACAGCTCATTTTCTGTCATCTTCTGTCGACCCTTAGCGTCGACGTAGCAATAAATCGCACAGGCGTAGGACCAGCTCAGGGAAATTCACAGCAACCCGAAATTTGGCATTTCCTGGAGAAATTACTGCATAATTACTTAGGATAACGTAACACGGCTGACAACCGCGTGCGCAAATATCGAAGGTAATGATCGCCGAATGAAAGACAAGCTGTTTTCAAGATAATCGCATAATTTATATTTGTATATACAGTCACTTTACAACGCGTACTTTAGTTATACATTGTAGCTCACAAATACTTTTAGGTCAGTGAACGGCGAGTGGTCGCAGTAAAGACGGTATCAAAGTAAAAAAACTAATTCAGATGATCGGTCTGGCGCGCGGGTGTCGTTCGTGCGCGTAACAAACGGAACGACACGGAACGGTGTCGTCCTAACGGAAGTCTCAGCGATTCGTTTTCTCCGATCGAGCGGCGCGGGACAACACGCGTGTTGCACGCAGCTCTTTTTCTCATTTTTTTTACCGCGCTGGAAAGCGCGGGCCGATCGTTTTAGATTTGTCGATCGTCGAGCCTTGCCGATAGAAAAGAAAATCGATCCTACCGTCTTCGGCTAGGTTTGACAGTAATTAATTGGCGTGGATTTGGATCATCGCTCGTTTCTTTACTTTTACAATATCATCTTTTCGGTGAAGCCGCGGCCGCGATGGAATCACCAGAAACGGCAAATCTTGCACGCGAAGCGATAGCAGCTTTTCTATAGCAATTCGGGCAATTTGATTCGACCCTTTGGAGACAATCGGAATCGATTGAACGGGTTATTGTACGCGATATAATATAACCGTGATTTATTGCTTGGTATCCGGAATTTAAAGCGAGAAATATAAATAAATTCCTTGCCGTTATTAACAATAGATTCCGTCACGGAATCCGTCAAAATGACGGGTCACTAATTTTTTAATTTAGAATTGAATTCATATCGAAACGATAGAGATTACGAGTTATTCGTTCAATTTATATGTAACTCGCGGCAAATGTTAACAAATAACACTTGTTCAAAATCAGGATAAACGTCTTATTGTTTCTTTTATAAACTAATATAGGAACAGCTGTTTTTTGTGCACCGTGAATCTAGCGTTAAATTATAGTAAAATCCGCAACGTTTGAATAATAAGAAATCGACAGCCGATTGCCGTTCTTGAAGAGCGAAAATAATGTTACAAAGAAGAATAATTTACAAATTCAGCTCCGACAGAAAATAAGAAAAAAACAATACGGTCATTCGATCTCGATTTTAATAAACCGTTTCAAATTGCTCGTTCTCCAAGAATTCCTCCGAGACAGAAATTTCCGGCAAAATTCGCGCGCGCGCGCGCGGACCGAAAAATTTTCGGAATTCGGAATTGGTTCGCATTTCGTGTGCAACGGCGCGTGGATGTACACGCGGTGATTTATCGACGGGACGGAGGATCGACGACCTCGGAACAGCCGTTAGGTAACTCCAGTTCGACCGCAGCTGCCCTCACGGACTTTACATTGGAGTTTGGAATAGCTGCTTTACATTTTTTTAAGCGAGCAGGATATAAACGTCTTTATTGGTTTATTCTGTACCGTTCCGTCGAATACACATGGTATACGCGCGCATACCTCCTCTTCGCTTGCTGGATAATACAATATTATCGGCACGGGTACGCGAAAGTTACACATCGATGGTCGATTCGTACGGGAAACATTTTATAATTAGTGATATGGGCATCGTTACTTTTCGATCGAGAATGCAAACGAGACGCCGGACAGAATTGACGCTCAGCTTGTACACGAAAATGGACCATTTGGGAGAAGAGGATAATTTTATTATTGTTATATATATTGTAATTTGTTATAATATTATATATAATATTATAGTGTATAATATATTATAATATAATGTATATTAATATTATTTAATTAATATCGTTATTTAGTATACATTATATTATAATATATTATTGTAATATTATTATAATATATGGAAAATTTGGGGGGAGCCTCGAGGGAAATAACCGTGCGCCTCGTTTTTATATTCGCTGATTGTCAACAATTATAATAATATAATATATTACTATAATATTATAATGATATATTATAATAATTAATATATTATCATAATATTATAATATATTATAGTAATTAATATATTCCCATAATAATATAATAATATATTATAGTAATTAATATGTTACCATAATAATATAATAATATATTATAGTAATTAATATATTACCATAATAATATAATAATATATTATATTATATTATAATATTATGATTTATTATATATAATATATTATATTATTATAATATTATGTAGTAATATATATTATATTAATTATAATTGTTGACAATCAGCAAATATAAAAGCGAGCCGTAAAACGTATCTCCTCTCCCCAAATTGTCCATTTTTGTGTACAATCCGTGCGTCAATTAGAGAGAATTTACTGCACTCGTGACAATATTCTTGCGATGTGAATCCTAATTAAAAGCACGCTGCCGAGTAAGGTCGTATTTAGAGGCCGTTTTAAAGAAATCGGATCACTGATTTTGCACACACCGTGACAGTATGCTTTTGTTTCTCAAAACGGAGACGTTCCACAGTTGTGCTTCATTTTCTCTTCGCGGGTCACGATATACACTGCTGATTGCATTTATTTCTTTCAAAAGAAACGTTCGACAAATTTAAGGTCACCGTTGAATTGCTTTCGACCATTGATCGCGTTCTCGCAACTGATGCGATCGAAAAAAGAAAAGAAATACGAACAAAAAGATCCGCAGGTCGTTTTGCTTCTCCGGTTACTCGAGACAATAAATAAAACGGATAAGAAGATTATATCTTAACGAACAAAACCGCAGATGGGAGATAAACGAGAGGACAAAGGAACCATAAATTACCAATAAACAGAAATAGCTTGCGTGTACATTGTATAAATCGGAGCTCCAAAGTGGCCGATCGAACGTTCCACGCGACGCGCATACGCGGGCACACGCCCGTCCGTTCGCGCGAAGGAATGTAAAATCGCGCGGAGAAGCAAAAAGCATCAGCACGGTGTATTTCCACACAGAAAGCCGATTATAATGTTTATTGAATGTTTTATTCGACAAACGCTACAGTTTTAGGAAACGAATGCTCGCGTGTCTCTCTGGTTCTCACGAGGTAGTCTACAAACAACGCGTACAATCAAAATGGCACTTTCCGTACGCAATATCCGCGGTATACATGTACATACATATATGTATATATACTATATGTAGTTCGAACTTAAAGAAGAGGATAGTCTCGCGAAAAGCAACGATCGATCGAAGCAACGGTTTCGTTGGACTTCCCGTGGTACCCGCGCCTCGTTCGCAGCACCGCGGAATCGTTTCTCTCCTGTTTCCCGTTTCCCGAAGTTACTGGCCGTAAATTCGTCTCTCTCTCTCTCTCTCTCTCTCTCTCTCTCTCTCTCGATATGTTGAACAATAAGACTCCATTAGAGGATAGAAAAAAGGTCGCACTTCGAAAGCGAGGATATGTGAACGATATTGCTCGCGATCATTCGAATTCTCTCGCGCGTTTACCAACGAGGAACACTTTTTCGCCGCGGACGAGCTCTAGGAGTGGACCGGACTCGTTAACTTTGGACTTACTGAGCATTTGCTATTTTTATTTAGCTATTTTTATTTAGCTAATTAGCTCTTTTTATTTAGCTATTTTTATTTAGCTAATTAGCTCTTTTTATTTAGCTATTTTTATTTAGCTAATTAGCTATTTAGCTATTTAGCTGCTTAGCTATTTAGCTATTTAGCTATTTAGCTATTTAGCTGCTTAGCTATTTAGCTATTTAGCTATTTAGCTATTTAGCTATTTAGCAGCTTAGCTATTTAGCTATTTAGCTATTTAGCAGCTTAGCTATTTAGCTGTTTAACTATTTAGCCATTTTTATAACAACGACTGCTCGAACTGACAAACCGATCGAAATACTTTTCACGAAGGAGCCTTGGCAATTGTAAAACTCTTCCAAATCTGCAGCCTTAGAAACATCGAAATGTGCGCGTGCAACGAAGCCAACTACAGAAATCTAACGAAATCATTTCTCGAATCATCTGCGAATCGAACATTTCTCTGCGCCACGAACACCATTAATTATTCTCATTTAAACGTTAGATCGTAAAACAATGTGCCAAAAGGTACACAAGGCATCTTCGATTGCGAAAGAATAAAACGTTATTCCCGGAAGGTGTTCGAAACACGTCCGATCCACTCTCGACGTCTCGTCCGCGAACGAACGACCCGTTCGTAACTTCCTCGAGGTCCGTCGAGCGCACTAAATCGACAGATATTACGACGCGGATATTACATGTATATGATCTGTCGCGGATAACGAGATAAAAAACGACTTATCAAAAAACGTTCGTGCAAAGCGTGCCCTTCGAAACGAACGAACGAACGCAATAAAACGTTTTATTCCAGGCGGCGCGTTCGGAGCGGAACTCGAAGACGCTCGCGTGATTATCTCCGTGGCGATTGATTGAGAGTTTGGTCGATGGCACTGTCCCTTTCGAGGACGCCTCGGAAACACGCGAACGCCTTGGCAGAATATTTCCAGGACCGAGATTCTCTTGCGCGACTTTTTAGTCGACGGATTACAGTGAATTCTTCATAATTGGTGCTCAGATTGTACAGAAAAATGGACCATTTGGAGAGAGGATAATTATATTATTATAATATATATTATAATTTATGATAGTATTATATGTAATATTACAATACATTATAATGTATAGTAATATATAATATTATAATATTATAATGTATAATAATATATAATATTATAATATTATAATGTATAATAATATAATAATATATTATATATTATAATATATTATTATAACATAATTTATCTATTAATATATTTATCTAATATACTTATAAAGTATATACTATATTATACTAACTTATACTATAGTATATACTCATATAATATATTTATTTATTACAATATTATATATAATATTATAATATATTATTATATGTAACATTATTATGATACATTATAATATTAGATAATATTATAATAGCTATAATTTATTATAATATATAATATACTATTATAACATAATCTATTCATTAATATATTTATATAATATACTTATACAGTATATACTATATTATACTATCTTATACTATAGTATATACTTATACAATATATTCATTTATTACAATATTATACATAATATTATAATATATATTATCACATAATATTATTACAATATATTATAATATTATAACATATATTATATTAACTATGATCCTTGACAATCGGCAAATATAAAAATGAGCCGCGACAGTCGCATCTCCTCTTCCCAAATTGTCCATTTTCGTGCACAATCTCAGCGTCGATTAGAATCGAATTTCCTGTATTTCCGTTCCTCTCGATTTCGCAGCAGGCTGTACATCCGTTCTTCGCTCGCTAATTAGCGAGAAAATGAGATCTCGGTGTCTCTCGATGAAACGCGATCGAACGACGATCGGACTGAACGAACGGCAGCGGTGCAATCGTTAAACGAAATCGCAACGACGACGACTCGTAGAAGCGTAACAAATGAACGTTGATCGGTGAAGTGTCTCGCATCGATGTAACATACGCACATAAATTCAAAGAAGGAAGACGATACTCTTCGACTGGTTCTAACGAACGCGTTAGAACCGTCATTGAACAGCGGCCGAATAGACGAACTAAACTCGTTACGTCGTTTGTCGTCATTCGTAAAGAAATGAACGCGGCTCCTCCTTGATCGTCCATATCGTTAACAACATATTACATTCGCGCATTGCATCGCCGGCAACAGGTAAAATCGCTACAAAACGTTGAACATAACGCAACAACAGGCAGTCGCGAGGAACGATGGTTCGAGAAATGAAGTCTCGCCTGATTCGCTCGCATTTAAACAGACAGTGTTCTCGCGGATGATATCGATGTTCGTGCGACGAGGCATCGATTCGACGCGGCCTCAAAATGATTCGACGAGCCGAAACGAAAAGAAAAAAAAAGTCAGCGGCCGCGAGGGCGTCAACAACAAATCGACTTTTACAGTATAAAAGATCATGCGTGTGTCGAGGATATGTATCGTGTCCGCGCTTAAACTCTAATTATGCGGGAGTGCGCTCAAAATGATCTTAGAATTACAGTAAGCTCCGGGTTAGTTCGCGGTTCGGATCGGCGCGACGACATCGCCGCGGTCGACGGTTTTCCGCCGGCGGACTTCTCTCCTCCACCGTCTCCCGCGAAGTCCCTCGCGAAGTCTCCCCACACTGTCGCCGGTCCCGATGAATAAATACACGGACGACGCCTCGTCCCCGTTCCGCCGTCCGTTCGCGACGCGTCGCCGCGCCGATCCGCGCCTTACTGTACTTTTATTCGTCGCCGATATCTTACGTCTACGAAACATTTAGTTTACTTTACTTTAGTTTACTTTAGTTTAGTTTAGTTTAGTTTTTTTTTACAGAGTAAATGATCCGGTGACTGAGCTGGAAAGGTTCGACGAACGTGATAATCGCGATCCTCGACAGGCGAACTCTCGATGGAATTAACACTTCGCTCGCCTCGCCTCGCCGTCGCGCACCTTCTCGCCCGACGTGCGAAACGAACGCTCGTTATCGCGAGACGGACGACAATTTGAGCGACTCGCGAACGACGGTTCTGCGACGGACGACGATGTTCAACCACGCCGATGTTCCGGCGTTTAACGAAACGATGCTTGTGCCGTGCTCGGCGTCGTTGCGAACGCCCGGCTGCTGCTTTGCGAGAGAGATCGCGGCGCTGGCAGTGAACCAAAGACCGTCGAAGATTGTCACATTAATTGAAAAATAGTTGGCTATCGATTGATATTGTTTCGTCTCGAGTGTCGTCGGAAGCAGCCCGCGGAATACGCTCGTCCCTGTGTCTGTACAATTTCATGTTGCTCTTGTTAAACTCAAACGCGTGATTTTATACGCGGTTCTTTCTTCGAACGACGCTGCTTTTTCCGCATCCGTTTTCCGCAATCCGTTTTCCCGGGGAAGAAGTTCTCGGGTGAAACGTCGCCGGGGACCGTGCCGGCGGCGAAAGTGTTAATTTCACAACGAACTTAGGCTTCTGGTTCGACGCTACGTTCGACGCGGTCGACGAGCAGAGGGAAGAACACGTTCGCAGAGACAGCTTCCTCTTCTTCTTCGTTTCTCTTTTTCTTTATTTCCGACGAGCGACGGGGAACTGAATGCGAGAAGGCCGCCTTGGCGACGGGTTCGATGAACATTTACGATTATTTAGGTCGTCCTGGCGAGTTATTTAGGTCCAACGTGTGTATGCACGTGTGCGCGCGCACGGGGTAAATACACTAAACGACAATTAATTCGTAGATTAGCGCGTTAGAGTTATTTACAGGTGTACAGGGCGTCGCGGGATTCGCGGCGCAGCCGTCGAGAAGATGGAGGGTGGAAAAACGAGTCGGAAGTTCGTTGATCGATCTGTTGTCTCGAGTTTTGGTGTTTTTGGTTTCACGGAGCAGATAAATCGGCTGAAAAGCGTCAGTTCGCTTCGTTCGAAGGCGATTTTCGTGCGAAAATAACGCAGTATTTTCGTTTCATGTTTTAGAGTAATGATTATTGAATGTTTACAGCGAAAATCGAAGTACGAAGATTAGTAACAAATGGTCGATAATAGAAAAATCTAATTTTTTAGCCGAGTAATTTAATTGAATGAAATCTAATCGTGTAATTTAATTGAATAAAATTTAATCCGATTTGATCGTGTAATTTAATTCAATTCAATTTAATCAAATGCAACAGCGTAATTTAAATTGAATTAGATTTAATCACATTCAATCGTGCAATTTAATTCAATTAAATTTAATCAAATTTGATCAATCGTTTAATTTTTCCAGGATGTGGAGATATAAATAGAACATTTAATAAAAAGCAAACGAACCAAAAAAGATGGAAATTGTGTATGTCGAAATTTAAATAATTTCGACAACGTTCGATTTTCCACTGAAACAAATCTTATCGCAAACTTCCGACTCGTTTTTTCCTCGAATCGTCCCTTCCTTCGGGTGTACCGCCAATAATCGACCACCCTGTATATTACATATGTTGTGCAGCAGTTTTCCGTCATCAAGCACGCTTCCGTACAGACACTCCCCTAACGTTCGTCCGATGACACGCGAACGATTGTTACACAGCGTGCTCGAATTACCGATTACCTTTATGCAAAATAATAATAATTTTCCAAGGCGATCGCGAGAAACGGAAGTTAAATACAAATATCAATAGTTCCTTGTAATAATAATCCCGATAAGTTGAAAATAGTGTAACGATATTATTAAATTGCTCCTTCGTTTCCACGATTTTATATTTTAGCTAATCACTTTTGCCATAAGTGCACAAAATCCGTAGTCTAATCATTATTGTATTGTAGAAACGTTTGAAGCATCTATTTAAATAGAAAACAAAATTGGAGAAGAGCAGAAAATAAATAGAATAAATATGACGATAAACGGTGACTTGAAAGTAGCTAATCAATTTTGCCATAAGTGCATAAAATCCGCAGTTTAATAATTATTGTATTATAGAAACGTTGGAAGCATCTATTTAAACAGAACAAAATTGTAGGAAAGCAGGAAATAAGTAGAATAAATATGACGATAAACGGTGACTTGAAAGTAGCTAATCAATTTTGCCATAAGTGCATAAAATCCGCAGTTTAATAATTATTGTATTATAGAAACGTTGGAAGCATCTATTTAAACAGAACAAAATTGTAGGAAAGCAGGAAATAAGTAGAATAAATATGACGATAAACGGTGACTTGAAAGTAGCTAATCAATTTTGCCATAAGTGCATAAAATCCGCAGTCTAATGATTACTGTATTATAGAAACGAGTTGGAAGCATCTATTTAAACAGAACAAAATTGAAGAAAAACAGAAAATAAGTAGAATAAATACGACGAGAGGCTATGACGACTTGAAAGTAAATTCTGAGCACGAAAAAAGGTTGCAATAATCTGCAACTCGAGGAGACGATTCGACGCCGCTGTTCGCAACGATCGCGCGCCCATGTTCGCGTTTCGCCGATTCTAACTCGATTGCACTCGGATCGATATCGCGGTGTTCCGTGAACCCTGTATCAAGAAGATATTTACGGTGACGATCCTTAGGCGGTCCGCAATTAGCATTCGTCTTGGGCAACGTGTACACCGACGCACACCACACCGCACGGTTCGCTGTAGATTCGTCTGGCAACAAGTCGTCGACACGTGTCGCGACACTTTCCGCGTGCATTCGTTCGCGCTCGCTGCAAACGCATCGATCCACGGATTCTTCGAGAAATTTTGCGCGAAATTTATTCTCGGAGTTCCGTGTGCAATTTCAATTGCAATTGCAATCAATTGCAATTTCGTAACACGTTTTTCGCGTTCAGGTATACATACATACAAAAAGACAAAAAAATACATAGAAAATATGAAGTATAAAGAATAAATAATATCATTGTTAAATTTGAGTACTATGAACCGGTAAGTCGGTCGACATCCATAAAGCATGTCTCGATTAATGTAATAATTATTAATGCAAATAATACGAGTCTCAAGTTCTGGGAATTCTCGATCGTTCGAAAATTAATCAGTGTCGATTACCACGCTACTAATTGCGCGACCGCGAAAACGATTTTCTCGGCACGTGTGTGTGTGTGCGGTACAGTGCACGCTTTTCTTGAATTTCGCGCGGATTGTCGAACGGAAGCGGAGTGTCTTCGAGGCCTGCCATACGAAACGAATCGGGAAAGGACATCGTAGACCGTGATATTCTCCGTGTACCCTACGTAGAACTCGATCGCGGTGTCCGTTGCATGGAATGTCATCTGTGTAGTGGTGTATACATATACATATATATTTATATTCATATTTATGTTTATATATATTTATATTTATACATATAAATATTATAAATATATATATAAATGTTGTGTGAATATATATATTTATATATTATATATTTTATATATAAATACAAATATATATATTTATATTCATATTTATATTTATACATATTATATATTTTATATATAAACACAAATATATATATATTTATATTCATATTTATATTTATATATACTATATATTTTATATATAAATATAAATACATATATATACATAATATATCTATTCATTTGCGCATTTGTAAAAAGCCATGGCCTGCCTAAAAACAACGTTGTACGGTGTGTCTGTTTCTCGTATGTATATATATATAATATATATTGATTTTTGCGTGTGGTACGTATAGACGCGTGTGTTTTTTTTCGTGTGGGTACCTGGGTACGTCTTTTTCATTGAATTCACTTCATTTTTTTCTCTACTGGCATAAATCAACAAGTCCTTTAAAATACATTCCTCTATTCTGATAATCCACGATCGTTAAATCTCTCTACCGAAACACTCAAACATAACACCGATTTATCGCTTCGTATTTTTTTCCATTTTTAATATTTCCCGTTTAGTACACCGTCCTCGCAATTCGCCGCGTCTGCGTCCTCGCGGCGGCGTCCACCTTTCATTCTCTCTTTCTCTCTCTCTCTTCCTCTCTCACTCTCTCTCTTTCTCTCTCGCTCGCTCTCTTTCTCTCTATATCCGTCCCACCCTTTTTTTCCTTTTTTTTTCGTCTTTTTAGTCAGTCTTGGCATCGTAAAACATTTATAGGTGCTTCGATATATCATTAACTTACAGAGTAACGACTAACGATTACCGATAAGTCCCCCGTACCCCCGTTCGAACCTTCCTTTCGTCGGGTTCTTTCCCCCCCTCGTTCCCTCCCTCCTTCCCCTGCTCCTCCTGTTGTGCCGACACAAAGATCCCGCTCCTCGCCCACAGGCCCACCCCCTTCGCCCCGTTACACGTATACGCGTTTAATTCATACAATATTACATACATATATATTCTCATATATGTATATCAATCTCGTCGCCTTAAAAATATATTATTGTCCTTCGATGAGAACGTTAGCATTTAACGCGATGCTCCATTAATTATATACGTCCGTCCTCTTCGTTCGCCGCTGGGACGATCGGTCGGTCGGTCGGTCGCTGAACGATCCGGACGGGCGCGGCGGCCGCCCGTATTTTACACTATTCTATACTCGAACGAAAATAAATATCCTTCCCATGCATGGCACGATTCGTCGCTCACTTCGGAGTTCCCTTTCGTACGACTTTGGCAGGAATCACGTGACCGCCCTACCGTCCTCGGTTCCGCCACCGTCCGCCATCTCTTGCTTCCTCTCTCTCTCTCTCTCTCTCTCTTCGACTCCCGTCCCCCGGACTCCTCCCGATCGTCGCCCCCTTTCTCTCCCTCTCTCTCTCTCTCGTTCTCTCTTTCTCGCTCTTTCTCTCTCGTCTTTCCCTCTTTCCCCCGTTCGTCCCCGCTCCCCGCCGGTTTGTCAGGAACGGAACATCCTCAAAGGGTTTCCTCGAAAGCGTTCACGTTTTTAGGCTGGTGCTAACTCGTCGAGGAGGACAAAGACGGCGTCCAGTCGGCGAGGGTGGCCGGGGGCGACGTCACGTTGACGATCGTCGTTTCCGGGGTTCGTTATCATACGTCGTTGTCGTGACAGTGCTCGATCTTCCGCCTGGCCAGCTGAAGCCGCCGTTTGTCCACCACGAAGTCCGACACGCAGCCCCTGATCCCGAGGTAGTCCGGCTTCCCGCCGACGAACAGCTTGCCGTTCGTCGTCAGGAACGTGGCCTCCGTCGTCACCTTCACCGGGTTCAGGTCGTCGATCTGTATCGTCGTCGCGCGCTTCCGCCTCGACGCGCGGATGTGGTGGAACATGCCGTCGTCCACGCGCTCCTGAAACGCGAGATTATTATTATTATTATTTATTAGGGGACTCGCTGAGGGCTGAGAACCGAGCGTTTAAACCTTTGAACTCCAAGTCGTTTTATAACCGGATTTGGAGAAGCGGATTTTCTGACTACGGTATTTTTCATTTTGAATCGTGCGTACGAAGAATTTGGCATTATTTATACGGTTATTTAGATAACAAATTATCTGTCATTTCCGAGTTGAACAGACAAGAATAATTATTTGCTGTTTGCGCGGATCTAAAGGAGTCGTTTGAAGTAATGGTGTTTTGATTATAAATACGATTGCAATTTATAGTAAATGTAATATAATAAAGAATAATATATAATAGTAATATTAATAATAATATAATAATAATAGTAATAATATAATAATAATAAATAATGTAATAATATGTAATAAATATTATCATTCAATCGCTTGTTATCTCCGATATACGGAAACAGTTAACGGCGCGGCAATTAACGTTAATCAATACGCACCCTGCTCATCAGAGACACATGCTCGGCTTTGCTCTTGTACTCGAGGACCACCTGTCCACCGTCCAGCGACAGCTTGAGATGTTCAACTTTCCCTCTTCCGATCCAAGCGATCAAACCGTCCGGATGCGTCGTTCTCAGTCTAAGTTCGAACTTGTTCGACTGCTGTTCCCTGCGTCTAAAACCGTCGTCCGATATTAGATATACCCAGTGTCGCGTTCGAGCCGATCGACACCGATCTACTGTGCCATGGGACGTGAACATTACACAAACAGGCAAGCATTACAAGAACGTCAAATGAAAAATAATACTGTCAGCCCTTCAAATCTGTTTCGTCTAGCTGTCGCAGCAATCGATACGTTTTGCAAGAAAGAGACTTTTAGTTTCTATTTTTACTTAAAATTTACCCTTACCCTGTTTCGTATAGGGTGTCCTGTAATTGTGTTAACTCTGCGAAAGGGGAGATTCCTGAGGTCATTTCGAGTAACTTTTTCCTTTGCGAAAATGCAATGCGATGCTTCGTTCACGAGTTATCAACGAAAAACGGCGACCAATGAGAGGCGAGCTCGCCTGGCGCTAGGCGGTCGATCCAATCGGCGGAACTGGGCGTCGACCGCTCGTTGGCGCGGCCGTCTCGCGCCAGCAGAGCTCGCCTCTCATTGGTCAGCGTTTTTCGTGAATAACTCGTGAACGATGCCTCGGAGAAAATTTTTGTAAAGGAAAAAATTGCTCCAAATGACCTAAGGAATCTCCCCTTTTAGGATGTTAACATAATTATGGGACACCCTGTACGATCCAGGTGCAATTAAGCGAAATAAAAGATGCGAATAATGAAAAACGAATTTTATGAACTTCTAATACAAATTACTAGGCGAAACTGTCCAATTAATTCTGTAGAATAACGATAATCAAAGATTGTTGCTGCGATCAACGTCATGAATAATCCGCAAAAGCGACGCACGATATGTTCGTGAAAATGCAGCGCGCAATCTCTCCATTCTCGGCGAGATAGGAACGTGCGCACAGATTGGAAGGGCATCCCGTTTGCATTCTAGTTGAAACGACTAGGACGATGCACGTGACGATAAACTGGGCAATGGGAAACACCGTATTCCCTCTTCAACGAGTACACCACAGCCATTCTTCCTAGAAACTTACTCCGTGATATCGTCACTGTCGTACTCGTAGTCGACGTCCTCCTCCAAGTCGTAGTCGGAGTAGGAGGACTCCTCAAAGTACTCGCCGAGGGTAGTGTTAGTCGAGTTAGTACTAGTTGGTGTTACACAATCAGAAGGTTAGTGATACTTTCGTTCGTAAGGATCTAATTAGTTCTACCGTTTCTTTCTTTTCTTTCTTTCTTTTTTTTTTTTTACTAAAAATCTTATCGGACAGCCTAAAAAACTCGGTGCCCCTAAGTTCGGAATACCTCAAAAAAGGTGTGCTGGCGGTGGTCTAGGAATATATATGACAGAAGAGTTTCGGACAAAATAGATAATGAATGTATACGCCTGCATCGTTTTACCTTCTTCCGTTACGGTGTCGAAACTTCAGGAAGTTGTCGCCGTTGAAGCGGACCGGCCTCTCGACCAATTCGGTGGACACGTCGTAACCCATGACTGAAACGATATTATTTGTTATAGTTATTCGCTGAATCACGTTTACATGATTCGTGTAACGGTGTTAACGTAATTCGTATAAATATGAATTATATCTTGAATTATTTTATATTCTCCTCTGATTATATCATACCTTTTTATATATTCTGAGTTATTTTTGATATCTTTTCTTACATTTATCGTTTTTAATTTTTATCGAACGATTATGTGGTATTATTTATTTAATGTAGCCACTGTTTCAATATCCATGTACAATGCAGTAAACAGAAACAGTTTTGTAATTGCAATGGAATAGTCAAGATCAATGCGATATTTAATTATTATGACATTGTATATAATATTGAAATTATATGACATTATATATAATATTGAAATTATATAATATTATATATAATAAAATTAATATAAATAAGATCAATATAAATGAAACGATGGAATAGTCAAGATCAATGCGATATTTAATTATTATGACATTGTATATAATATTGAAATTATATGACATTATATATAATATTGAAATTATATAATATTATATATAATATTAATTAATATAAATAAGATCAATGTAAATGAAACGATTAACACAAGTAAGAAAATGATCACGAATAAGAGCAGACATAAGAAACGTATAAGAATTCGTTGAAAAGGAAAGAAGTGCCACGAGTAGTCGATAAACTTACAGAATTCACAGTGGAGGCCATTGTAGCCGCTGGCGCACTTGCACAGATAGCTATTCAAAAGTGGTAAACACACTCCACCATTGTGACAAGGATTCTCGTTGCTCGGACACGGCGGTCCGTCGTAAATCTCTGTGTTGTGTTGAGTAACGTTCACTGCTAGATTCTGGTACGTCTTCCCGTTCACCATCAACCTTTGAACTGCACCGTTTAATCCTTTCCAAGCGCCTGCCAGACGATGAACCTCTCGCCAATGCCTGTAATAATTTTTCACGTGTAACACATTCGACGTCTCTTCCAAATTCGAACCATAAATTAATTAAAATTAATCAAATTCACCGGTTCCAGATTTTATACCTCGACAATTGTTGAAATTACAAGTAAAAATGCATATGTTGCAGCAGTAGTTTAGCATAATATGTGACAAGTTTGCGACAACAGTTCTGATATATTTTAATATATAGTTATTTTAATATATTAATATAGGACTGTTTTAATATTTGACTATTTCAGTATATGATTATTTTAATATATGACTATTTTAACATATGGTTAATTCAATATATGACTATTGCAATATATGACTATTTTAATATATGATTACTTTAATATATGGTTATTTCAATATATGACTATTTCAATATATGTCTATTTCAATATATGATCACTTCAACATATGACTATTGCAATATATGACTATTTTAATATATGATTACTTTAATATATGGTTATTTCAATATATGATTGTTTCAATATATAACTATTTCAATATATGATCACTTTAATATATGGTTATTTTAATATATGATTATTTTAATATATGACTATTTCAACATATGACAATTTTAATATATGGTTATTTCAATATATGACTATTTTAATATATGATTATTTTAATATATGACTGTTTCAATATACGACTATTTTAATATTTGATTATTTCAATATATGGCCATTCTGACACACGACTATTTAAATACATAGCAAATGATTTACAATGTCACTTTCAACCCCGGCCACCCCTAAACGAGTCCGCATGGTCTACTAAGCGTGAGTGCAACGCTACAGAATATAATTTCGGTGTCGAGCATCGAGCACACGGCTGAGCTGCGTCCCTTGTGACTCGCTGGTCAAAGCGTAATCTGTTCGAGTGTCCAGGTGTCTAAGAGCGTGTGATTCATTTTCGAACGTACTTGACGCCTCCGACGTAAAGCGGCATTTGCAAATTCAGCTCCGTCAAAGGACTCCCGGACAGTCCTCTGGCGACGGTCCCGTCGTCCAATTGGAGAACACCTTCTCTGCCGAGTCTGCTGATTCGAACGCAATGCCAGGTGTCGAGGGTAACCGGATCCGGCGAACTGATATTAGCGATGCCGCTGCCAAGATTGAATCTGAACTCCAATCTGCCGTGGATCAGGTTCAGACTAATGAAATCACCACGGCCGTTGTTCAGTTGGCCATTGTAAAGCAGCAAACCGGCCGGGTCGCGGGTGAGGAACCACAGCTCGATCGAGAATGCTTTCGCTACACCGTCCAGGCACGGCAGCTCCAGAAAACCATCTCCGGACATTTCGGGTACCAACAATTCCGTCAGCTCCGCGTCCACTGCAATCAGTGCGAATTGGGAACCGTAAATGACGAACGAGGTGCGAGACGGGATCGGCCGAATCGACGACCGTTCACGATATTGGCTTTACTTGAAGTTAAATTTCTAATATAATGATTATTTTAATATATGTTATTCGAATAAAATTGTATTCGACGAATTCATTCGAAATGTTATTCGAATAAAATTGTATTCGAAGAATTGATTCTATTCGAATAAATTTGTATTCGAAGAATTGATTCGAATTATTTCCCGAATAAAATTGTATTCGAAGAATTGATTCGAAATGTTATTCGAATAAAATTGTATCCGAAGAATTGATTCTATTCGAATAAATTTGTATTCGAAGAATTGATTCGAATTATTTCCCGAATAAAATTGTATCCGAAGAATTGATTCGAATTATTTCCCGAATAAAATTGTATCCGAAGAATTGATTCGAATTATTTCCCGAATAAAATTGTATCCGAAGAATTGATTCGAATTATTTCCCGAATTAAATCGTATCCGAAGAATTGATTCGAAATGTTATTCGAATAAAATTGTACCCGAAGAATTGATTCGAATTATATCCCGAATAAAATTGTATCCGAAGAATAGATTCGAAACACCATTCGAACCAAATTTCTAAAGTCTGTGTTATAAACTGCTAATCGCTAAATCAATTATTACAATTATTACCATTATTAACATTAATATCATTATCATTATAACCATTAAATACTAACAAATCTCGCAATGCTCCCCAGTCCGTCCAGGCGTGCATTTGCAGACGTATCCACCTTGGGGCAGGATATCGCACGTGGCGCCGTGCTGGCATGGCTCGCCGATGCAAGGATCCAGCGATTCCTCGCAATTTCGGCCAGTGAACTGCGGCGGGCAGATGCACCTGTATTCCGGTGGATCGTATTTCTCCACCGCGTAATTGCCGTGCTCGTAATTGGTCTCATAACCGATCTCGTAATCGTAGTCGCACTTCGCCGTCGCGCACCGCTTGTTCATGTTCTTCTTCGATCTACGCTGATCGATCGTGGTGCAATGCGACCCTTTGCACCGGACAATGTTCACGCTGTTCTTGCCCTTGCCGTTCTTCCCGCGTTTCTCGATCCTCCTGCATTCGCGGCCGTCGCAAAGATCCTCTTCGAAGATCGGCTGGCAGGTTGCGCCGTTCTGGCACGGCAGATTCGCGCACGCATTCTCGCCGCACTCTTTCACGCGATAGGTCTCCAGGATGTCCTTGTCGTGGCCCACGTGCAGGTCCACGAAGTTCCTGTTGATCTTCAGCATCCGGATGCAGCCGAGGAAACCGTGATTCGTGCCGATGTTGTCGTACACCCTGGGAAAATTCGAGGGTTTATTCAGAATTGGATTATTCGTAGGATTGTTGTACATATTGTACATTATTATACTTCATTGTACATTATTATGCTGGATTATTATACAGGATTATTATACATAGCGTTCGATTTACATAGAAATTGTATTTTAATCAATTTTGTTTGAAATGTTCCATGAAAAGTAATTTATGGAGTCTTCGTGCGAAAGAAACATTAATTTTCTCATTGGAATAATCGTAGCAAGTTGAAGATATTAATGTAACAATATCCTTAAATTTTTTATATTTTTTTTATTTTTTTAAATCTTAATGCTGAGTACTTAAAATAATTGTTAAGTTATGTATATAATATGTAAACACCATAGCTCAGTCCCCTTTCCTTAAGTTATTACTTTACTTAACTCAGTACTTTGACTCTCGAATTCCCGGAAGACAGCTCATAATACAATGACATAACTTTTTTTAATTTTAACATTTTAATACCGATCTCTATTTTGACATATTGCTGACAGTTTTCTGATTAAAATGAGACCAAGCATGACATACTTTGGACGAATATTTCCGTCTACTCAAAATAAGATCAATCTCGATGTAATTGAATATGGATATTGAATATTGATATTGAATATAACTTGATTATGGAATACTAAATATGGACTAAAGCATGTCGTGTTTGGTCTCATTTTAATTGGAAGAATCTCGGCAATACGATAATCAAATTTTCGTGTATAAAAAGTTAAAAATAAAAAAGTTAAGTCATTGTTTTTATCCTAGCATTGCAATGAATTCATAGTAATGTTCACCGACATACTGGCAGCTGCCTTTCCAGGTAGTTTCGTTCTCTCTCTCTCTCGTTCGACAACTATAAAAACAAGCCACGAGGCTCGACGAATCATGCCTCAGCATTCTCGGATCCGCGTGTTTCGATTCCGACTAAAAAACATTTCTGGCAGAAATGAGCGTGTTAGGCGACGGACCGGTATTTTCACGTATTCGAACAGCTTGCACAAAAGATACTTGCTTGGAGAAGTTTGTGGGCATGTTCCCGATGTACGTGTTCTGGTTCAAGTCCAGCAACTTCAGCATTCCCTGGCTCTGACCGACTACGTCCTCGCCGTCATTGAAAATCAGGACACCGTCCTTGTGGTACCTCTTAGCTGCCACACGGTGGAACGTTTTCATAGTGACCCTCTCAGGAGAAGTTAGATTCACCAGACCGTTTCCCAAATTGTATCGAAACTGCACGTGCCTGCAAGAGAAGTTACGCCGAGATATTTACTACGGGCGCCATCAAGCTTTCGGAACGATCGGGCACATACTACGCGCTCGCCCTACGCTATGGGGCACTTTGATGTCGCCGTCCAACGAAATTATACGGAACTGCTGATACACGCCACGCTATCGCAATGATTACCCTCGCCTGACCCCTTGACGTATTTACATATTTCGTAACGGAGCGGCTCGTTCGAAGTGTCTTTGTTCTTCTGGGGAGGTCCGAAATTTTACGGGATAAATTGTTAATAAATATAGGCTGCGCATGAACTGTTATATCGGGTCATTAAAACTGTCTTAAGATGACTGACTTAGTACATGGATATAAAATAATATTTATTTTGAAGATGGTGCATTTTTTGTTGTCCCGAGAAAATTGAAGGTTGCCATATTAGTCGATTCAAAGATACAAATTAATTATGTCAAGTCTGTCAGTGTCTCTACTAATTTATTAACACGTAATATGTAATTATATAAATTTCTTTCGGATGAATTTAACTAAAATGATACAGATTTACTGGCTGCAAATTGAATTCTTTTATAACATCATTATATTATTATTCTCATAATCGATCACTACGTAATTTTAAATTTCTATCAACATTATATTATTATTTATATTATATTAGAAATATAATATATATTATATTTCTATTAATAATAATATTTCTATTAATATTGATGGTAATTTGAAATAATAATATAATATATATATATTATATTATTATGTAATTATTATATTATTATTTCAAATTACCATCAATATTAAATTGAACGAAACGACGATATTTCTTAAGATATTAAATCTTAGCTAGTCACGAATAAAAAGGTCGCGCTAAATTCATCACAAATTCTGTGACATCTGATTGTATTAAAAACCACGACGGTTCACCCTGCCGGTGGGAGGGGGGTGAGTACGGTTCTCCGGCAAGTATACGTACCCGTCGACGATGGCCAACGACACGAAATCCCCGGTTCCGTCGCTCTTCTGTTGGTTGTAAAGTATAATCCCATTGTCGGCGTACGTCTTGAACTCCACCTCGACGCTGAACTTGTGGTAAGCTTTCAGCCGGCTCATCCTTACGTAGCTCTTCCCGTCGAACGACGGCACCTCGTAATCCCTTTTGTTGATCTCCTCGTCGCATAATAGCCCGGTGTAATTCGGCCGGCAGATACAGACGAACGTCGCGCTCGGCAGATCGATGCAGGTCGATGTCGCGTGACACGGATACGACAGGCAGGCACGAAATTCTTCGGTCGGTGTGACCGGCACGTAATTAGCTGGAAACAGGTTAATTAGATACGCTCCTGCGTTCGCCGTCCCCCTCCTCCTCGGAACGATCCGGGAACATCGAACGTTCCGGCTGTTCCAGGAAGCGGTTTCTTAATCTTAACTGCAGACCGCGCGGCCTCTCTGAATAACAAACCGCGGGAGCGCGCGCGCAGCCTTTATTCCGCTCCCTTTTACGGCACCGGCACCGCGATCCAGCCCCGAATAAGATAGTCGTAGCTTTTTAGTAACTACCAACACGAAGCAAAGATATTATTTATTATTCGCTCTATCTTTACGAGCGTCTCGACCGCTTGATTTGCGGCCAGACCACTGCTCTCTGGCTTACCTTCCATGGAAACAATGGGCGGTGCGCGACGTGTGATAAAAAAAACGTTCGTTTAAATGTTCCCTCCAGTTGATCGCGGTCGCGGGATATGCGTTCATTTGTTAATGCAAATGGGGGCTTGCAACAGTGTGTTACGATACGATGGAGGATCTTGTATCCGAAGGTTTATTTTTGTAATGTTCTGGTGATAAAATGATCTTGGCACGCGAGAGGGACGCGCCTTCGTGTTTAGTTCCCCCTCTTACGAGCTGCGGCAGTGAGACAGTTGGCGGGAGGGGGGATGGAGACGCCAATGGTGCTTTCTTCTCGCGCGAGAACAGTAGCGAAACGTTCTATTGTTTAACGATTTTATTCGATTATATGTATAATGGAATATTGTAAAAATGGATGTTCGGATAAGGGAGTTTTTACGTCGTACTTTTGAATAGTAGGATCTCTTATGGTGCAATTTTTTAATGCTTCGTTAAGCTCTCTTTTTAAACACGCAGGGTGTCGCTGCTGAAGGAGGGCACCCTCAGTGCTGTGAATAATTATGAATTACAAACTCGAAGTGACTTTTACAATTTTACTGACATTTGGCTTGATATTTTAGTTACTGATCTTTGTTTGCCAAAACAAAACCGTATTTCTATTTTCTATTATTTCTAATATATGTTTCTTTTCTGTATTTAAAAAATGGGCGTTTAGCGTGTATATATCAATTAGATTAAATTAAAATGAAAACTAAGTTTCTCCAAATCAAAACGAATTTTGTAATATCTTGTCACAACGTTAATTTCATAATGTCCAACAATCAAAACTAATTTTCTACTATCTTGTCACAATGTCAATTTCGCAATGTCCAACAATCGAAACTAATTAATAATATTTCTAATATAATAATAATTCTATACATTATATATTAAAATAATAATATATATTATATCATAATAGATAATACTATATATATAATATTATATTATATTACAATGTATAATGTATAATATATAATATATTATAATATATATTAAAATAATAATATAATAACAATATATATGATATTATATTACATTACAATGTATAATATATTACAATATACATTATATATTATAATATTGTACAATATGTAATATATTGTACTATGTATCAAAACAATAATGCAAAAATTCGAATATAATAATATTTTTCACATAGAAACATATAAATACTCCAAATCGTTAAGCTTTCGTGCAAACGTCGCTAAAAATGTCCAAGTTACCACGAGTCTGTAATCGTTCACACTTCTAGTTGCTTTTTTACACTCACCAAAGCATTCCTGTCTGTCGCTGGTCTCGGCATAGCCCTCGGAGCAGATGCACCCGCCGTTCGAGCATTCGCTGTTCGGGATGGTGCAGTCCTTGTCGTCGGTGCAGAGATCACCGAGCAAAGCGGTGACCACGCGGATCGTCGCCGGGGTCGGTCTGTAAGCGGCTGCCGCGCCTGGAAAGCCGTTTCGTTAACGATAAATCGTCGAGCCGACGAGCCGTTCCCCACTTTCGACAAGGAGACCGTGTCGCGTCCGTAACAATATCGATCCGATATCGGCGACGTCGAGCTGATCCAGAATTAACCGCAAAGCGGATTTAGAGAGTAGCGCACTATTCGAAGCGGGGCGCGCGTGCACACGCGCGCGAGCGCGAGCGTTCGCCTGGAGATCGTTGTCGGGATATCCGTCGCTATTTCGAACTATTAATTACGTTACGCCGAGAATGTTATCGCGAACGAGTTACGAAGCTGCCGACTGCCGCGGAAGGTAACGCGCCCGATGAAAACGTGTTCTCCGTTAATTTCGTGGGCTCCGGGCGTCACGGATTATCACAGCACAGATTACGTGTCAATGGAGGTAATAATAGTCTATTTTAAGACGATTAGGGCGATAAGGTATTCCGCTTTCGTTAATCTATTCGAAAGTGACGGCCACGGCGATCGAACGATGGACAAAGCGGAATTATTGGATGTAAAATCATTTTTGCGAGGTTTTGGCAAGTTGTGAGACACTTGCTGGATTAATGGAAATGCAAGTGAATAATAAAGATTATTAAACGAGTGGAACGACTGCAAAAATTAGTACGTATATTATTCTTTGGCAAAATATACAAATAAAATAGATATACTTTTCTCGAGTCGTATATACAGAGTGTCTGAAAAATGTCTCGTAATCCGATAATGAGAGGTTCCCGAGGTTCCTGAGATTCCTTCCAGATTGAGAGACATTTTTGAGACACCCTGTATTCGACCATTCTTTTTAATTCGTCCGAAATTGTCATCATTCATCACTTCGTTCAAATTTTCTTCTACTTAAATTGAATAAAATGTGTCCAACTTGACGAAGAAATTAACAGATTTCTCCATTGTTTAGACATCGTTTGGACGCTCGAAATGACGTGACGAACTAATTAAAGAAATAGGATACAAATTAGACAGAAACATTGTTACTAGAAAGCTTGGAAACGATAATTGTTTAAGCGATGGAGAACCGCGAGACCGATATGAGTTTTATGCAAAAATAAATCGACCTATTATTCGCCTAAGATTTCTGTACATATATCCGGACATTTAGGGACCGATTGGGCTCATTGATCATCCGGCAAACTGGCGAATAGTGTCATCGAAACGAAGAATCCGCGCGAGGGTTAAGAAGCCGGCGGAGATCAGCGCGGAACAAAATCGCTTTTCTTTCGACAACAACGTTCATTAATGCGTCCGTCAATCGTAGAATTACGCGGGTACTGGCGAGGATTAACGCGGCGAAGTAAATAAAGAGAGCAAAAGACTTTCCCTTGCCGGGCAAATATCAATATTGAAGCACTCCGGCTATTAAATGTACCGTGAAAACGGGCTCGGTAATTGAAAACAGGGGCTTTTACCGTGTTTTAAATTGTCTCTGTCGATCGAGATGGTTTCCTGATGGGCCCGGTGAGTGTAATAATAGCGTGGATCCGGTTCCGGCACCAGCAGATGCCTGGTAGATTTTGATAATGGCGAAATGGCGGCCGCTGGCTGGGTGTATTGCACCGTCGTGTAGTTCCTAACCGGGTAGTCCGTGTTCACCATCGGGTTGTCTGAAAATTTCACGAAATTCCGACATTCTGCAGCCATTCGGTGGAAAATTCGACGCGCGAGCGCACGGACATCGGTGTTGTTCCGGCGAATTTAAAATTATTCAGACGATTCCGGATTACGGGGCGCATTCGACGAGCAACGAATAGCTGACACTTCTTTCGACCCTTAATTGTTCGCAGATATTCCGCTTCGAACGCTTAAATACTACGCGAAATTCTCGCTATTCGAATCGTCCGGTGATCATATTTTCAATTGTAATTGTATTATGATCGTAGAATATTTATATAATATTCATATAATATTTATATAATATTCATATAATATTTATATAATATTCATATAACATTTATATAATATTTATATAATATTTATATAATATTCATATAACATTTATATAATATTTATATAATATTTATATAATATTCATATAATATTTATGTAATATTTATATAATATTTATATAATATTCATATAATATTTATGTAATATTCTCATATAATATTTATATAATATTTATATATTTTTTAACATTGTAATCGGTTCGTACAGATTTTGTACGCAAAATGAATCCTTTCGTATACCTCGTTCGCCATTTTACAAAATAAAAATGAATCGTGTCTCGTGGCTCGTGTTCAGTTTTTTCTAAATGAAATTCGCTTATTTGTAATTATTTGTGACGAAGTTCGTATTAAATTTAAAGATGGAACGCAATTTTATAAATAATCGTTTCTAAAGAAAATTTCTTTTTTAAAGAAATCCTTCGGATGAATGAAACCTGCGAGAAGTTATTTCGTTTTTTTCGGAGACGTTTTCATATTTTACATCGGCTGCAAAAAATTGAATGCGACGTAGAGTGAGAAAGAAGGATTAATATCGAGTGAAAAATCCGCGGATATCAGAAGCTACGTAAATATCGCCTTGCCAGGATCGAACGTATCGGCCGAAAATGAATTCGCGAACGGTCAAGGTAAATGAACGTTCGGGGGAAACATCGTTTACAACAAATAAATAGAAACTGCCCATTCATTATGCCGGTAAACGTGTAATAAAGCACCCTTAATTATAAACTGTTACGGAGGGACAGCGATTCGAATAAAGCAGCGCGAAACTTGTCCACGACTGAACGTAATAATTCAGCGTTTCAGACTTTTAATTATCAAATTCCCAGCTCTCTCTCTCTCTCTCTTTTTCTCGCTCGTTCGCTCTCTCTCTCTCTCTCTCTCTCTCTCTCTCTCTCTCTCTCTCTTTCGTGAGAAAGGACGGGACGAGGCAACAGAGAATCAGAGCTCGATACAACGTCGAACACAGATGAGCCGGAAAAGCGGAGGTGCGTCGCAATTTCTCTAAATAATGAGAATCGAAAAGCTAATTCTATCGGAGGCAGTTACGCGGCCCCGGTAACAGGAGTTCGAGACGGCTTGATGGGATTTTAATTACTTTCCAATTGCAGCGTTGCTTCCTATTATTTCACATCGACGACTTCCGCTGCCCGCTACTTTTTCCTTTGTTTTTCCATCCACCTCCGCTCCGCCCCCCCTGTCCGCCGATCATCCTTTTTCCACCCCTCTCTCTCCCTCTCTTTCTCTCTCTCTCTCTTTCTCTCTCCCGGTTCGGTGGATCGTCGTGTTTGCGTATTACTCTCGATATAATCGACTCGTTTATCGACTGCGGGGACAATTGGGAAACGAAACTTTTCTCTCGCCCCTGTCCACCGGCGAAAAATATTGGGTTTCTGCATGTGAAATTGCCCATCGCACACGTGTGCCACGTTACTTTCGTCGACGATTTATCGGGCTCCGTTATTAGTCCCGGAATTTTTTCGAAATAAGTGTTTTTTACGTTGGTGCTCCGACGATGTAAATGTTGCTCGTTTTATTCTGTTTTTCAGCGCAACCTGTTTTTCGAAGTATACATTCGATTTGGGTAATTAAAAGCGGCTTTATTTTTATATGGTAGATTTTTTGATTTAATGCTATGGTTTGGTTTATGATGTTATATTTCGATTTAATATCTTATTTTGATTTAATGTTAAATTTCGATTAAATATTATGTTTCGATTTAATATTCTATTTTGATTTAATATTCTATTTCGATATAATATTCTATTTTGATTTCATATTCTATTTCGATTTAATATTATATTTCGATTTAATATTATAATTCGATTTAATATTATATTTTGATTTAATATTCTATTTCGATATAATATTCTATTTCGATATAATATTCTATTTTGATTTCATATTCTATTTCGATTTAATACTATAATTCGATTTAATATTATATTTCGATTTAATATTCTATTTTGATTTAATATTTTTTATTTCGATATAATATTCTATTTTGATCTAATATTCTATTTCGATTTAATATTGTATTTGAAGTATGTAATGATTTAACGTTTTCAAATCAAAAAGTTTCTCGACGAAAACAGCTAAATGTCAATTTATTTTTGTTTCATTAATTGTACCATTTAGTGCAAAATGTGACCAGAACGTTCCCAGAGACCAACAGTTCAGGAACAATAGAGTTGCAAAAAGCACATTGCAAGTTTGATCCAAAAAGGCAACGTTTAGCCGGAATGCACGGAAAATTAATCGCCGAATAACCAACTTGTATTGAGAAACGCGTGTAAGAAAGAGTTCGCAAATACATTAGCCTAATTTCTAGGAAGTTCCGGCCGGGGCAATTAATGGAGCAAACGCAATTAATCATAAACCCTTTGCAACACAAAGCGCAAATTCGGCGAATGGATTTAAACGCGACCGAACGTAGAAAATTTAGACAGCTTTATACGTCCGAGTTCTGATTTATTGTTTATCAGGTTTATATTAATAGATGATCCAAAAATATATCTAAATCTTCCTTCTGCTGTTTTGGATGTTCAATAATGGCGACCGGTGTTGCAGAACGAAGAGGAATGTTATTACCGATGATAATAATATATAAGAATAAATAATAACATTCTGCGACGTAAAAATTCTGCAATATTTGTTGCTAACAGACATTCGACAAGAACAAAAATATTGAACAATTGCGAACGCTATTTTTACGAAAATACGTCAAAAGACATATTTTAGTCAGAATGACTGCTTTTTTATTTCTTCCTCCATTTCGTCCTTTCTATTATCTATGTTTATATTAAATTTAAACTTATTCTTGGCGTTAAATTGCTATTTTTTATATTAATAGAAATTAAAGTAAAATTCTAAAATTAAAACACTAAGCTCTCAAATTAAACTAAAAATTCTACTTTTCCATCAAATAATTTTCATCAAACCTTATTAATGAAGATTCAAATAAAATTTTGAAATTACAATACTGAACTTTGAAATTACAATACTGAACTTTGAAATTAAAATAAAAATTCTACTTTTCCATAAAAATTACTGCTTTCCTTATTAATAAAAATTAAAATAAAACTCTAAAATTACAATACGAAACTCTGAAATAAAAATAAAAATTCCACTTCTCCACCGTCTATAATTTAAAAAAAAAAACCGGTCGCCCGTAACGATCAAAAGTTTGGCCACCCCCGCGCTATAAGATGGCCGAAAAATAAGATGGAGAAATGAGCCGCTGGACGAACGGAAGTCGTTGAAAGGGACGGTTCGTGCTTCCAAGGACGATGCTGTGCTCCTCTGTCTCGCAACAAATACCTTTCCAAGACAATGGTCACGAGGGTGGGGACGACGACGAGAGTTTCTTGGCAACCTAATAATATACTTTTTCCTCGTTTAAACTGTCCGATTCGAAACGACAGTTTCACGTGCGCAAACCCAATATTTTCTGTCCTGGAAACCGGCGGAGACTGAATAGAGCGGAAGGATCGCGCGGGGTCCGGTCGCGGGGGGCGATCTGCCGGGGGTAGGGAACGGGTTTAGTCAATTTAAGTGTTCGCCGATTGGCGGAGGAGAGAGCCTGATGGGAAATACGAGTTGGCATTTACGAACCCGGAGAATTTCTTCCTTGGACCCGCGCTCCGGCGATTGGCCTTTTCATCGGAGGCTTTATCGACGTTACCCCGTTACCGTTCGGCCCCTGTTCCATTATTTCACCCCCCCCCCTCGCTGTTTATTTTACAGAGAATGCCGCCGCGGGAAGCGGGCTTGTAGGCCCGGGGATTACCTGCCGCGTTTATCTGTCGAATGCGAGGAATCGCAACAATGTTGCAGCGCCGGCTCAAACGCAACGGCGACGTCGACGCTGTTTACCGACCCTTTGTGTCCACTTTCCGCCCCTTTGCCCCGGTTTTAATCGGCGGTCGAGGACACTTCTCGGCGAAACGGCGAGATCAGACTGGTATTTAACGGTTGCGGAGATTTTATTCCCTTGTTTTTTACCCGTTGCACTCGAGCGACGACTCTGAGACATTGATAAAATTTGTTGTATCGTGTTGCAAGATGACTTTTATGTTCATGAAGTTTAGATTGAAGAGATTATTGAAAGCGTAACCGTTGCACGAGCGACAAGCTTTTGATATAAGACGAATCGCGTATAAAATGACTCGAATCTTGTGTGAAATTAATTGAATCACGTGTAAAATGAATTGAATCAGGTGTAAAATGAATTGAATCACGTGTAAAATGAATTGAATCACATACAAAATGAATTGAATTACGTGTAAGATTAATTGAATCACATACAAAATGAATTGAATTACGTGTAAGATTAATTGAATCACATACAAAATGAATTGAATCGCGTACAAAATGAATTGAATCACATACAAAATGAATTGAATCATATAAAAAATAAATTGAATCACACACAAACTAAATTGAATCGTATACAAAACGAATTGTTTTAACTTTCTTCGTTCTGTCTTGAGACAAAAAGGTACAAAAGCGTTATTTACTTCTTTTTCGTCACTCCAACTAATTGCAATTTTTTAAAATGATCTTTTGGACAATGTCGAGTAAAATACTCCCAGCAGACATCTCAAGAAAAAATATCAATTTCTTGGCTCACTTACAACAAACCAATTCCGTTTGAGAAAGCGTTCGAACGCTTTCGCAGCATCCTGCACATCAAGGTCGTCAAAACCGAAGGTGCCACCCCCCGAACACAGGATATTTTCCGATAGAAAAAGTATCGAAGAAATCAGACGCGGCTTTGTTAGCGAGGCAGCCGTTGCCCGCGCCGCGTTTTCTTCGGGGTGTTTTCATCTCGTCGCGACGCGACGCGACGGTAGAGAGGGAAACGTAGCGAGAGACCGGACGAGGAACGGACTCTCCTGTGTAGCGGATTGTCCGCGGGGAGAGGGTCGCGAAGGTGGACGGGGTTGGTTCGCGAGCTCGAAGTAATCTGATTTATGTTTGACTCCGTGGGGCTCGTCCCGTGGAGGCGGAAAGCGAAAAGGAAGTGTAGGAGGAAGAGGACAAGGAGGAAGAAGAAGAAGAAGAAGAAGAAGAAGAGAAGCAGCAGAACTTTTTAAGAGATTGACTTCCAGCGACCGAGGGACCGGACGGCCGTCGGATGGAGGGGTCCGGGACCTGTCGAAGGGGCTGAGCAATCGAAAATAAGGGGTGAAAGGTTACGGAACCGGCCGGAGACTTTAATAGATTCCAACGTTTCGTTTCGCGAACTTTGTCGGCGGCTGCGGGAATACTTGCGGACCGTGGATGCGCCCCGGAAATGTCTTTTCTTTTCCTTCGGCGACCGAGTTCCCTCCACAGTTTCCCTTCTCCTCGGCCTCCGACGCCGCGGCCGCGCCCGGAAACCCCGAGCGAATCTGCATCGACGGGCCGCAGTAACAGGCGAACCTTCTCTCTCCCGCGATGCGCCGCGGAAAAACGAGCAAGAACGTTTTAGTAATACCAGCGTAGGGTAGCTTTGATCGATCTCGTATACTTTGTAAACATTGATTTCAGTGAAAGATTGCCTGCGACGAATATTGCACGGTTCCCGCGGCGCGGCGTCTTCTTCCTTTTAACCGCAGCCTCGCCGGGATTTTAATGTTTTACCTACGGTTGTTTACGCGGGAATCGATTACACGGGCACGCGGAATTTCGTTTTTCATGCGGTTTAGTCTCTCTACCCGATGCTACCAGGCAATATTTTGCCGTTTATCGATGCTATTGGCTACCAGGCAGCCACGGCTTTTGTGCCGTCTTCATTTTCTAGCTTTTTGAATTATTTGAATTGTCAAGAATTATTTGAATTGTAGATAAATATTTGAATTATAGGAAATTATTTGAATTCTTTTGAGTTATTTTGAATTATTCTGAATTATTCTGAACTGTTTTGAGTTATTCTGAATTATTTTGAGTTATTTTGAATTATTCTGAATCATTCTGAATTATTTTGAGTTATTTTGAATTATTCTGAATTATTTTCAGTTATTTTGAATTATTCTGAATTATTCTGAATTATTTTAAGTTATTTTGAATTATTTTGAGTTATTTTGAATTATTTCGTCGAATTATTTCAATTATTTTGAATTATGGAGAACTTATTTAAAATTTGCTTGCGAAATAAAATTCAATCGATCAAGGAATAATTATTTACTATATTTCGATAAAATAACGAAAATATTACGATGCTGTGTTTTGCATTCAAAATGATATTTCATTAGTAAGAAATACGTACCTCGTTACCTACTTAATAACGTTTCCTTGCTCGTTCAATTCGAATATCTCGGACAAAATGTTGAAACTCTCAAAGCATTTAATAACACACGTTTTCATATATCTTGCACCTATATCTCTAGAATTAGTTCTTGGACAAGTTCTTGGAAACTGAAATCTGGCACGTCGATTCTTCCCAGAATTTACTAAAAATCTCCTCTTGAATTATCGTGGTTAATAAATCTAATTTGTTTAAATTACAATTGAGCAGTTCTTCGATATAGATTGCCACAGTTTTGGAAGAAAAATAAAAGCTTTTATACAGTTTTTGTTTCCCAAAAGCGTCGTCCGTTGTCTCTCTCTCTCTCTCTCTCTCATTAACTCTCGTATATATAAAATAAATTATATAAAATAACTTCCATAGTTTTACGGAACGACGCTTTCCCTTCAATCATAGTCAAATTAACATAACTCTGGTCGACTCAAAACGTGTCCAGTCGCATTGGAGAAAATTCTTTAAAAACGTTTCACATATCGCGAACATAAACGAACCATTACCGTTGCATATCATCAATTACTATTCATTATAATATACAGTTGACGTACCGATAACATCAATGAACACATAGATAGTCGACAATCGCGTCTCTAACTGGCCAGAATGAACGAGGATCCGCGCAACAAACGAGCAACCAGCGAAGTTCCATCGCGTTCTGCGCCGTCGCGTTTCCTTTGACTGCGACAGCATGCACGGACCCCGGCACAATGAACCGCCAATTTCTGCTCGAATCCCATTAGCAAGCCCGGCTGCGATAAGTAAATATAGATTCCGGGCACGGGGGGCGGGGGGAGGGGAGGACGTAACGTCGCGAACGAGTTCGCCGGAAACTCCTATAAGTGAAACGAGTGTACGAAACATTCGCCGATCGCGGGGGACGAGAACTTCTGGCCAATAAGTTCTCGCGGGAACTCGGAAAAACTGATTGGGGAAGCTATGCAACCGGGGGAACTGTTTGCCTCCCGGTCGTTCCGACGGATTTATCGCAGCCTCGGATATAGGCGTTCGGCGCCGGGCGACGGAGCCCCGAGAAAAAGTGGAAAATCGCGGAAACGGGAGCAAACGGGGGCAGGGGCGGGCAGGGGCGGGGCAGGGCTCTGGAGCGAGATTCGATTTATAGGGACAACGGTATCAAAAAGCAGTCGGTGCCCAGCCTCCGATCGGAAGTTCCCGTCGGCTCGAACTGCCGCCGACTAATTTATTTTGACCGAGGGCCCCACCCTCCGCTTAACGGCCGCCGCGGCGGGGGACACTCGGTTACCGTATTCTTAAAGGCCCCGATGTTAAGTTCAGGGAGCCGGGCGTATCTCGGCCGGGACCACTTAAGACCGGGACTTCGCCGGCAGTCGAGACGGTGATTTAGTTAGATCCACCTTCGCCGCTTAGTTTCGCGAGTTAACGTCACCAACTTTCCCGGAATTTACCTACGAGTGAGATAGCGCACTCTGGGGATGAAGGAAGTTCCATGGATCTTCGCGCGGCTGCCTCTTTATATTCCTATTGTTCGATCCGGCGATCTCGTTCGCAACGGGGAAAACGGACGTTCGAGAATGTATTCTCGCAGGAACGAACGTGGTTTCCGATGCGGTTTCCGAGGGATCCTCGGCCGTGTTTCTTCGCGCGATTAACGACTCCGTTGTCGCGTCTTTTACGGGCTGTTTCGCGATGCATTTGTTGCGAATTTGTCGAACGCCGCGACTTCGGTGCGGAGAACTCGATTTGGAAGACTGCTGGGTGGTTCATCGGAGAGATTGACTTTTAGGATTAATTTGTTATTAATTCTAGTATTTTATTGAATTTATCTGTTGTTGCGATTTTATTGTCCTCGTTTTTGATTTCGTTTGGAGAAATTAGTGTTTTTAATGTATGTATTTTTTAACAGCGACGATTCGACTTGGTCTCAGACGAAATTAGGAAAAGAAATGATACTGGTTTTTAGCAGATAGTATAATCTGTGTTGTAGAATGATAATCTGTGTAATAATAAGTTTGTATTGAGTTTCATATATTTTATAAGTTCGAATTGAATTGAAAAAGTTGCAGGAATTTTTTAAGTTCTATTTTCTATTAAATTTTATACGTTCCATTTTCTATTGAATTTTATACGTTCCATTTTCCATTAAATTTTACAAGTTCTATTTTTTTTTATCGAATTTCATAAGTATTGTTTTCTATTGAATTTTTCAAGTTCTATTTTCTATCGAATCGCATACGTTCCGAAACGATTGTTTCTTAGTATCGCCATGTCGCCTCCCCTCGTAAATTCGCAGCATGCTGCTCGATGACGTACGTATAGTAAAGCTATTGAATATTGAATATTGAGTTACCCTCTGTATCTAGGGATTAAATCCTGACACTTTGGTGTGAACAAGCGACACAGCCACCAGATACTATTGACATGTCTAACCCAAATCTGTACATAGAATGTTTCATCGCTCGCGAGACACGAGAGAAACGATAAAACGGACTCGCGTTGGCGTATACGCTATCTGCCAAAGGTATTGAATTATTAGACGTGGAAATTAATTCTCCCGTCATTTTGAGATTCTGAAATAGCAACTTTAGTCTTCGTAAAGTTCTAATATTGAAGCAATAAATAATATAATATCTTTTGGTCAAGTTTAGGTATGGAATTATTAGATATAAAAATTAATCCTCCCGCCATTTTGGGATTCTGAAATAGCAACTTTAGTCTTCGTAAAGTTCTAATGTCAAAGCAATAAATAATATAATTATATTCCACGTTTTCCTCTTGAAATTTCAATTACAGAGAAAGGTTTCTGCGTCATCTGTTCCTCGTTTTGTGCGACACGAGCGTAAAAATTGCTCTAATTGTGTCGCACCGTATCATGAATTGCTATGCATGATTTTCGCCCGATTTCTTCATGTTTTATGCGTTCAATAATCTGTAACTATCAAGAACATCACTTACCCACGCAATTCGAAGGGACGCCGAGAACGTCGGAATAGGAACTCGAGATTAGTATCGCCGAACTATGCGATAAAAAAATGTACTCGATGTTGCAACGCTGTTTCGATCGACGCTGCACTTGCGAACACGTGACAAATTATTCGATGCGACGATTAAGACGCGACGCTCGGAGTCTGTCCAGTATTTTCTAATTACGGACGATCGTAATTAGTTTATCGTAATTTAGTTTAAAACGTTTATCAACAGCGGGAACTTATGCAAATATCGCGATGTCTACCGGAAGGATTACGAATAACTGCCACGGAATTAATGTCCAATTTTCCTTAACGAACGATTCCGGCTAAATTACAAGCGAAATGAAGCCGGCTCCAAATTTTATTACAGCTTTTATTCGATGTGCCACACGCTAGAGATTTTTATTGGCGCTACGAATTCATGAAATCCCGTAATTTGCTTGCAACCGGCGTAGTGGCCGGTTACCATCGAAATTATGAAACTGCACTTCTGCAGAACGTAGTCGCTCGTTTTGGTAAAAAGTGTTCGTATTTTTAGACATCGATGCCCGGGAGCCGGGTGAAACGCTGGCTTAAATCGCGGGTAGTTATATTTGGTTTCGCGTCGCGCATGTATTTTTCAAAATAAAATATTCCGCGTGTTCGGCAAAGTTGTATTTTCGAAAATGAAATATCTCGCTCGCTCGCTCGAGAAAACTGTGCTCTCGCGAATGAAATATTTCGCTCGTTGCAGAGGCTGCTCGAAATAGTACTTCAGATGGGATTTTTTATTCGAAATAAGCTCGGGAGATATTTTATTTATTTATCTGCCTATTTACTTTTCTTTTCGTTGCAGCTATTTCACTTTACGTTTCGAAATACGATGTTTCATGATTGTTGAAATATTTTATTTACCGAAATTCCATTTCTCGCTCGAAACAGTGTTCGATTCCAATTGCGAAAAATATTTATTATTATTAAGAGATTTATTGTTATTTAAAACAGCGCTTGCAACATTTTACCATAAATATTTTATATTTCGAGCGATCAAAATAAGACATTTCTCGTTTCGGATCGTTAAAATATTTTATTTACCGAAATCTCATGTCTCACACGAAACAGCGCTCGATTCCAAAAATATTTATTATTATCAAAATATTTATTGTCATTTAAAACAGCGCTTGCAACATTGTACCATAAATATGTGATATTTCGAGCGATCAAAATAAGACATTTCCGATCGTTAAAATCAAATATTTTATTTACCGAAATCCCATTTCTCACACGAAAAACAGTGTTCGATTCCAAAAATAATGATTATGAAAATATTTATATCGTTATTTAAAACAGCGCTTGCAACATTTCGCCATAAATACTTAATATTTCGGGCGATCAAAATAAGACAATTTCCCGTTTCGGAAAACGTTCAAACGAAATTCTCGCGTGAAATTTCAACTGTGCAGAATCTATTATTTAAAGCAGCGCCAGCAATATCTCACCGTAAACATTACCCACCGCGCTAACCGCTGTTAAATTAATGACAAATACACCATCCTCGTAGACCACGCCCTATCTCGGGCGCAACGAAGGAACGGCGGCAGATCGATAAATGAATAAATAAAGTCCATTTAATAATAGGGGAGACCGTATCGCTGGGAACATCGGATCGAACGATTGTCCGAACGCTTCGCAGAATTCCTCGGGATCGATAGAATACTTTGATGAAATAGACCGTGGAACATTTCTGTCGCATCGTCAACTGTCGAGAGAGAGAAACTTTATTGTTAGTTTACTCGCTTTGCTTTCTTTCTCCTCGGGCCCGCGTGCGCCTAGACGCGGAAACGAGAATAAATCTCGCAAGCTTCGAATCGCGCGGCGACGAGAACGAAGAAAGCAAGCGAATCGGCGGGCGAGGGGGGTTATAAACATATATGCTGTACAGGTTAGTAGAAATTCGACAAGTTTATTATCACTTAACGGATACAAAGGAACAGATTGTTAGCTCGTTAGTCCTAGGTTCCATCAAGCACCGCGAGATTCTTTCGACGTCGACGCGACGTCTCCTACGCGACACGCGCCGTTCGGCTGCCTAAGTGGCACGTGTTGCCTTTATGCGCTTACTATAACACTATCCTAGAACGTATTACTCTAAATTGAAAACCCTCGAAATCGTTAAGAACCGCCACAGTGTGCCGAGAGAGATCGTCGGCTGGATCAATTCGTCGATCGTCTGACCGACGTTAACATCGTTATTGTGTCGTATTCGTTGCTCGATTCCTATCATTCGATCGTGTATAGAGAGGCCCAACGGTTCACGCAAAGAGCCGCCATATTCGAGGTATAATAATCCTCGAGAAAAACGTCGCACGGTCCAGCGGAAAGTTCTCGCGCTTTTTTCTTTCGTGTTTTCGGTTTTTCTTCTCGTTCGACAGACAAGTCTTCTTCATTTTGCCAACTGTTGCGCCGCGTCGTGCATCGCGAGCGACCATAAAATTTAACATTTATAACATTTGTATCGTGCGTTCGACGAACGGGCTTGGTCGTCGTTTTCACGTTCGTTATACGTGCACGGAAAAATATGCGTTTTCCGTTCGATGCTCGTTTGCTGGTTTATTCGAAACCGTGGCTGTTCGCGGCTTTTGTTCGATCGGCGCACCTTGCCGCTCGACTTTAGTGCATTCGAATCGGCCGTGTGCCTTGCGGAAACCGTATACAAAATCAATCACGGAAAGCTATAAAGTCTGATCGAAGCGTTTGCACAAACCGCCGTTCATTTCTGTGTCGTACGGATTCGATCGGACAATGAAATGCGCGATACGGCTCGATGAATTACAAGTGTCGCTGTTTGCGCGCGTGTGTGTGTGTCACTGTGTTGAGAGCGGCGATTCCAATTGTGCATATTTCTTATGTATATTCTTTATAGTAATGTATTATTGTAAGGAAAACACGAAGACGTATCTACGAAAGCGAATCGGCGAGAAGTTCGACTCGCTCGTTGCGATTCTTCCGCAACGGAGACCGTTGACGAAATCTTTCCGACAACAACATCGCCGTAGACGAAACGGGAGATCACTTAAAATGTAACAATTAGTATCAGCATCGTTTTAAAACAATCTCCGAAAGAATCAGCGTGTACCTGGTTGCTCATATATATTTATAATAAAACTGGCGAAATTTCAAACGACGAGAACGTTTACTTAATTTAAGGGCATCTATGCATTATTTTCGAGTCACTGAAGCTATTTAAGAAGGAACGAGCCTTTCGTTCGATCCATTTTCATCGCGAAGACAAGTTTTATTCAGAGATCCTGCCCGCGACCAGCCATTGTTGCGCGAACGAGCGCGCGACTTTCAAAATCCGTCTCCAGCACGAAACATTCGCCGTTCGGAAGCTTGAAAAACGGCAGAACTTTCCAGGACCGGACCGTAGCGACTACTCCGCTGCTCTATAAACTAAAAACCGACGTGAAGAAAGCCTGATCGACAGGTTCGAGCCGGCTGAAACGAGATTCCGGCGCGTCGATCCGAAACACGACGTTCCGGAGAGAAAAGAAAAATCCGTTCTAAAGTTAAACAAAAGAAGCAAAAATCGTCGTCTGAAAGAGAATGTTGGTCTCTCGAATGATCAAGCAGCGACTGGTATGCGAACTGGTCGACGAGCTGAAAACGTTTACGGAAGAGTCGCGCGTGATTTCTGCGGTCGGGGTGGTTTCGATTCTCTTCGCAGGGCCGCGGCGTGGCAAATGCGAAAAGTGTTCGCACACCGACGGCGATTACGGCCGATTAGTATCGCAGAATATAAGGCGGCCTGTACGGCGTACGCTCTGTGAACCCACCTTTGCAGTGGCCGAAGGCCTGCGCGACCACGTCCGCCTGATGGCGGCAAGCGTAGAGCCTTAGTTCGCATTCGTTGTCGTATGTCTGTCCGTCGGTACCGCAAACCGGGACCAACGGTATGTCCGATGGACAGGACGACAGACATTCGCAGTGCGGGCCACCGATCTCCGAGCAGTGGGCGCCGGAATAACATTCCAGCTTGTCGCAGGACGTCGGTATCGGCGGTATCGTATCCACTGCAAGCAGACGCGACCATTAACGCCGGAATGCATCGGCTCATCGATTGCTATTAGACCGTAAACTTCGATGCGAGATCATTCCCGCGGGATTTTAGTGCGCGGCACACGTTGCCCGGAACATGATCGCGACGAGAACGCGTTTCATTGTTTTCGGTAAATTCGCAAAAATTGATGCTCCCGATTCTTGGACGAGAATGGACAGATACGATTTGTTCGAGTCTTGCGGCTCGTTAACTGTAAATTTACTATGAATTGGTTGTATTTTTATGAAATTTGTGCCGTTAGATTTACCGTGAATTGATTGTATTTTTATTAAATGTATGCTATTCCATTTAGTCGAGGCTCGCACTTTTAACGTTCGACGAACGGATCCAATAAATGTACGATTATTTTTCCCGATTTTTCTTTCGTTTATTTTGATTTGTCAATTCGATCGTTGCGCTGTCTGTGAGACCGTTCTATTCACGAGATTTCTAATCATTTCTATGATTTTGAATTACTTTGAATTACTTGCTGGATAAAAATGTTTCAGATCACTTTGCAACATATTTTAAGAAGATTTGTTAATTTTTCATTTCTCTGCGTTTGAGAGAAAGTAAAACGATTCGAATCTACCCGGATTACTCTCTATAATAATTATTAGTATTTATTATTAATTGTTATTAATTCGTTAATTAGCAAGGAGCGAAATTCTACGCGATGGCTTAACCCTTTGCACTCGGAACAGATTTTGCAAACATAGACATTTCCTTATATAGAATGGAATTTAAAGAAAAATCATTATACTACTCGGAAGTGTTATGGAAACTGATAAATAAAAGATCTTGTGTTTTTATTTATGCATTTTACGTGATTATAATAAATTAAATAATAATTAATAGATTGTGTCGCCGAATCGGCGACATCCGAGTGCGAAGGGTTAAAGGTTATGTTATCAAATAAATAAATTGCCCTTCATAAATGCGTTGCGCTCCCTCGCGTACAATACCTGGATAACAACCGGTCGGTGTTAATATACTCTTGTGATCAGTGCACATCGTGCACTTGTGGCCAGCCATGTCCGGTTTGCAAATGCAGATGCCCGACATCTGTTCGCAGTCCTCTCTGACGGAGCCGAACAGCGAGCAGCCGCACGCTGAAGCATCGGATAATAATAAATTGTAGAAACTTCACTCGGCGAGAATGGATGTGTGTACAAGATATATTTGCACGTCGAAGTCATCTTTTTACTAGATGCGTACGCTTTTTCTTTGTAATCGAATTCATCCTTTCGCAGGTCGTATTCAACATTTTTCTATCAACTGCACCCTTTTGCAAATTAAATTCATTTTCTGTCTAAACTAAAGTAACAAATTTCAGGACAATTTTACAATGGATTTTTACATTTATTACAATAGCTTAAGGTGTACAAAGCCTAGCTTTGGTGTACAAAAAGGTGAATTTGATTTCCAAAGGGGTGAATTTGACTCGCGAATGGGCGAATTTAATGAAAAAAAGTTGATCCGATCTACAAAAAAGTGGACTTAATTTTAAGAAAGTTGATCTGATTTGCTAAACGGTAAATCGAATTTTATAAAGTTGAAGAATTCAAGAATTTTATAAATGATTGATCTCAATGATTTACCGCGATCGGTGAATTTAATTTAAAAAAAAGACTGCTTCGATTAACAAAAAGGCGAATTTGATTTAAAAAAAAAGAAATAATGAATTTGATTTACATCTGGATCAATTTGATAAAATAGGAAAAATGAACTGAATAAAAAGAAGTGGACGACTTTGAAGTGCACTATACATATAAAAATATAAAACATATGAAAACAGTTTCAAGCTCGAGAACTGCATAAAATGAACTGCATGTTCCGATCGGTTAGAAATTCTTACGTATGCATCCTTGATTGCCCTTGCTGATCTTGGACAGTCCCCAATAGCCCGGCATGCAACTGTTGCATTTCAGGCCACCGACGCCAGGTTTGCACTCGCATTGGCCGGTCTCCGGGTTGCAAGTGTCGGAGACACTGCCCCACCTGTTGCAGTTGCACAAACTTGGGCAACCTGCGCCGTTGGGTCCGCGTGCGGCAGTCTTTCCATCCGGGCAGCATCCGTGCCAGGAGTCCGAGCATTTCACCACTTGGGTTTCTTGAGCTGAGCCCGAAATTTACGTTTAACTCAGGTTCGTCTTATCGGGCGGCGAACGTTCCCTAATTGCAGTCATTTTTCCCTATTCGCGCTCAGATTGCTTACAAAAATGGACAATTTCGGAAGAGGATAAATTTTCTATATTTTTATTATGTCTGTGCTATTAAATTTAATGTACTATTAAATTTGTACTATTAAATTTATGCTATTAAATTTACTATACTATTAAATTTATGCTATTAAATTTACTATACTATTAAATTTATACTATTAAATTTATAGTATTAAATTTACTATACTATTACTAGTATACTAATATATATACTAATTAATTGTATGATAATATGTATACTATTAATAGTATACTATTAATACTATATTATATCATATACTATTTTAATAGCACAGTAAACATAATAGTATAAATTTAATAGTATAATAAATTTCATACTATAAATTTAATAGTATAATAAATTTTATACTATGAATTTAATAGTATAAATTTGCAAGTCTCTGTTCATTTATCTCGCGATCGTCGAATATCCACCGAGTTGTCATAATTATATTATTATCATAGCAAAGCATCGGCCCATTTAGATGTAACGGGAATGAGAAATAGAATCAAATGTTAGCCCGATTAATATCAACGCGTTTATGGGAACAGTGAACAGGTGTTATTGGTTTGCGAACGTTCGCGGGAATTCAATTTGCGTACGCGATCGATTCGGCAAGAAATTTATGTTTTATGGATGTTTGGTGGATGATCGAGTGATTAAACGATTCGTACGGCAACGTGGTATTTCAAACTAGACTGAAAATAGACAATTTGGGAAGAGGAGCTACGATTGTTCGAGCCTTGCGGCCCGTTTTTATAGTTGTTGACAATCGGAAACTATGTGAATTTACTGAATTTTTGTTAAATTTATACTATTAAATTTATTATACTATTAATAGTATTAATATTAGTATTTATACTATTAAATTTATTATACTATTAATAGTATTAATATTAGTATTTATACTATTAAATTTGCTATGCTGTTAATAGTATTTATACTACTATTTATACTATTAAATTTACTATACTATTAATAGTATTTATACTATTAAATTTACTATACTATTAATAGTATTTATACTATTAAATTTACCATACTATTGATAGTATTTATACTATTAAATTTACTATACTATTAACAGTATTTATAATATTAAATTTAATATACTATTAATAGTATTTATACTATTAAATTTGCTATACTATAAATAGTATTTATGCTAGTATTTATACTATTAAATTTGCTATACTATAAGTAGTATTTATACTAATATTTATAGTATTAAATTTACTATACTATAAAGAGTATTTATACTAGTATTTGTAGTATTAAATTTACTATACTATTAATAGTATTTATACTATTAAATTTGCTATACTATAAATAGTATTTATACTAGTATATATACTTTTAAATTCATACTATACTATTAATAATATTTATATTAATATTTATACTAGTATTTCTCCTATTAAATTTAATAGTACAGTAAATTCTTATCCGCAATCTGAGCGCGAATTAGGGCGAAATTACTGTACACGCAACCTTGCCTTATTTCATAACGTGTTCGCTCCGTGTCTATATATATTAATAAACGTCGGATCTTCGCGCGTTCAGAGAATTTACGAAAAAGAGTTCAAAGCCTCCCGTTGAAATCTAGTGTCCGAAAAGGAAACGACGCAGTGCAGTGAAACCGACCTTTTCTGCAGCATCGAGCGATTCGCGTGGTTTGGTGGCAGTAGCTGTTACTTGGGCAGTCTCTTCGTTCTGGTCCGTTTCCGCAATCGTATTCTTTCCCTTCTTCGTCCACGATCGGGGGATCGCCGTTGCAGGGCTTCACTTCCATGCCTGCATCAAAAAGTAGACGTTTGTAAAATATACGGAGTGAAAATAACAATGAAAAAGTCGAAATATAACGAAATAAAAATAAAATTTCAAAACAACTGAAACGAAAGAAAAGTCACATAAATTAAGCACACTCTCAGCCACAAAATTGTCCACGTATCTAATTACGATTCTAATAAAAATAATAAATCCTATTTCGATTCGCTGCAGCATAAAAAACTGTGCCGAGAAGTCTGCGCAGAGAGAGAAATTAAAAATGAAGCGCCACACGAAATCTAAATAACAGTATCAACGGAGTTACACTGTATAAACAATTTAGAAGCATGCTTCTTCACGACAATCCGCTACTCTTACGATAAAAATGATTTCACCTCGAGTCGCTGAATTTTTAAGTAGAGCAATCTAAAACCGACGTCACATTTTATCGCTGCAGCAAAATGCACGATTTTTAAAGCCGCATAAATCCGCAAGAGCGCGCGTTGCCGACTAAAAAGCGGCGAGAACAAAATTTCGCGTAAATATCTAAAAACGTCAGCCGCTTTCGGAGCACCCCTAATAAATAAATAAACAAACGAACAGAGAACAAGGAAGCGGCGTGCACGCGGAAAAGCGTAGAAAGAAAGCATCGGGACCGCGTGTGAATTCGCCTCTAAGGGGTAAGCCGCTCGTGAAGCCATTAGCCAAAAACAGGGAGGGGGGAGGGACACGGTATGAAACAATTAAGCCGGCATGAAAGTAAGTCCGCCCACGGTCGGAGCAATTAGGCGGAGTGCGAGAATCGACGTAAGTTTCCCGGGGGCCGCGGCGAACCTTGGCAAAGTTCGATGGGTCTGGTTCTTAGCTCCTGCTGCCTTTGGCAAGCCTCCATCTTCATGGCGCACAGGGACGGGTAGGTCCTTAGGTCGCTGCCGCAAACCGGTCGCATGTTTTCGGGGGAGATCGAGGCGCAGTCGAACTTGCAGCTACACCTCGGATAGTTGTCCGGGCCCAGCTCGCAGGTAGCCTCGAAGTCGCAGTTGATGTTCTTGCAGTCCTCGCGGCCCTGGGTGTTGGTCACGTCAACTGCAGTGGTGGCCAATCGGACCACAGCGGGCGTCGACATCGTTGCTGTTAGGGACACGGCCAACCGGAGGGATCGAGTTGTTAGTGTTGTTAGAGAGCGCGCGCAGGGCTTTGTCGGCTCGTTAACGGGACGGGTTTTTAAGGGGGGTGCGGTTCCACGGTCGAACGCCGGGTGGACACCGGCCGTGGGATAGGAGGCTTTGCTTTCGCAGTTCTTTCGAGTTAGTGGCGCCTTTGTACCGTTAATAGCCAATTTATATCCGCCGCCTTTTGTTAATGCCTCGCTGCCTACGTAATTCTACACTTTTTGGCCGTTGGCGAACGATGGAATCGCCGGGGAACGATGTTTCGCGTAGGGGTGGCATCGAGTTGGCAAATTCTCCACGATTGACGCACGGATTGGGCAGAAAAATGGACAATTTGAGAAGCGAAGATCGTCGAAGTTATTGTATGTATTAATAAATAGTAAATTTGATATTAATAGTAGTATTTAATATTAGTAGTAAATTTGATAGTATAAATTTAATAGTACAAATTTAATAGTATAAATTTAATAGTATAAATTTAATAGTATAAATTTAATAGTTTAAATTCAATAGTACAAATTTAATAGTATAAATTTAATAGCATAGTAAATAATATAAAGTAAACTAATAAAATAGTATTAAAATAGTATATACTATAAAATAGTATTAAAATATAGCATATACTATAAAATAGTATTAAAATACTATATACTATAAAATAGTATTAAAATAGTATAAACTATAAAATAGTATTAAAATAGTATATCTAAATAGCATAAATTTAATAAAAATTAAGTAAATTTATAATTACAGATTCTCAACAACTATAAAAACAAGCCACAAGGCTCGAATAATGGTATCTCCACTTTCCAAATTGTCCATTTCAGCGTACAATCAGAGCATTAATTACTGAGAATTTCCTGTACTCATTAATTCGGGACAATTTTGCAAAATACCTGACACTGTCTCTAATTATCCAACTAGACTATCATAATTAAAACTTCAATAGAACATATTCACTTCAAGTCCAAATCGAGACCGAAGATCATACTTAAATATCATAACGCACATTTTCGTAAGCCAATTCGATAATTGCACCGTAATTCCTCCATCGGAAACAACGTCGCGACCACCACCAAATTGTTACTTAATATTCCAAGAACGCAATCGAATTAGATTCAATAACAGCGTGTTCCGTTCGTGGTTCTTTTCTCTATGAAATTGCGATAGACCGGAGAAACGCCTGGCGGCGTGCGCGCGAAAGTTGAACGGGAAAGTTTCGTGTTCGAGTTTATTGTAAGACAGTCGGAGAGATTTCGACGGCGGCGGGACGGGGGGTGGTTCTCGGTAAAACGTTGTAGAACGTACTCAATGCTGCCACAGCAAATCGGTCGCCGCAGTCGCCGTAAAATATCACGTGCAAGACCGGCAATTTCGGGTCCCTGCCGCAGGCCGCCTTCTGCAGCTCGCACTCCGAGGGGTAGTTCTTGGCGTCGCTGCCGCACACGGGCTTCTCCGTGATCTCCGGGCATTCTTCCGGGCACACGCACACCCCCGCCATGCAATGCGCCCCGTATTCGCACTCGACGCGGGTGCAGAGTTCTGAAAAGAATACGTTTTGTACCCTTTGTTACGGTCCTGCGATACGGTGTATGATTGTGTTAACCCGCCGTTTGATATCAGAATTTCTCTCTGTTGTTCAAATTCTGGCCCTGCTGCGAGAAAATATTCGGAGGCCTTTCAACAATGCAACGGTTTATTGAAAGCTGTACCAAATGACCTGAATTCTTTTTTATGTGTTACAAAGAACGTTCGAAAATGTTGGAATTTATTAGCAACGTAGCTTTGAACAAATGTCGCAGTGTAAGGGGTTCAACGAGCCATTGTCTTTTTTCGAAGTTCGCATGGAGTAAAAAGTGTGAAAAGTGTAAAAAACAATGTGGAAAAAGTGTAAGAAAATGTAAAGTAATGTAAAATTTATTGATATTGCCGCAAACTTATTTGTAACATTAAAACTTGTATAATTCGTTGAAATTTGGAGACGTTAATTTACGTTTAGAAAATTGTCAGGTTATTTAAAAAAAAATGTAGAAAAAACCGAAAATGTATCGACATTGCGGAAAAGTTATTTCCAACATTAAAATTTGTACCATTCGAGCGAAATTTGGAGACGTTGATTTGCGTTTAGAAAATCCTCAGATTATTTTTAAAAAATGTAGAAAAAACCGAAAATGTATCGACATTGCTGAGAAGTTATTTCCAACATTAAAATTTGTACAATTCGAGCGAAATTTGGAGACGTTGATTTGCGTTTAGAAAATCCTCAGATTATTTTTAAAAAATGTAGAAAAAACCGAAAATGTATGGACATTGCTGAAAAGTTATTTCCAACATTAAAATTTGTACCATTCGAGCGAAATTTGGAGACGTTGATTTACGTTTAGAAAATCGTCTGGTTATTTAAAAAAAAATGTAAAAGAATCTAAAATGCCTTGACATTGCTGAAACCGGATTTCTAACATTAAAAATTTCTACAATTTTCGTAGGAATTTGGAGAGGTTAGTTCACGTTTAGGAAATCGTCGGTAAATAGCATCGCAGCTGTAAGGATCACTGAAAATCGTTGGAAGTAAGAATTCATAGAGGATACAGGGAAGAGAGGAGCTCGTGTATAGTTTATATACGTAGATGCATAGTTTAGATGACTTACCGCAATCTCCTATGTAGCTGACGGAGATCTGGGTCTGAGATTTACATGAAGCTACCTTCATTGAACATTCATTGGCGTAGGTTTTCCCGTCTGAGCCGCATACCTTCTCCGCTTCCGCCGGTTCTTTGCCCTGCAACAAAATAGAAACCGAGAAATTAATACCCGGAGGAACATTTCAACATTCCGTGGATTTTCCTTCGAATAAATATACGATCTGGATCTAGCTCGCTTAAACTTGCTTAAACTTTCGATCACTATGGGCGACTATATTCTTAAAATTACAGGTATTAGTATAGTTATTTAAAATTATTGTCTTGCAACGTCGTATGCGTTAAACGATCGCAAGAAAGGTAGTAATTTAAAGGCAAAAATAAGTTAAAATTTAAAATAATATATATAGATAATATCGGACAGGACGACTGGAAATAGTTGCGCGGTCGACGCGCAACCCCCGCGTAAAGCCACCCCCGCTTTAGAGAATTATTCGACGCGATGCGACGCTTTCTTTCCACTACAGCAAATTCTCCCTAATTAATAATAATAAAATAATCGCGTCTCCTCCTCCAAAATTATCCCTTCTTGTGTACAATCAACTACAGAGAATTTACTATGTTTCGACGTAATAATCGTTCGCCTCGGTTTCCACATCACCATCGTCGTCGCAGCATTTCTTTTTTCAAAAAATAAACTGCGCAATGTTTGCGCGCGATCGGTTCGAATATTTGCGAAAGAAAACAGAAGAAAAACGCGCGAACGTCACGCGTTTCGCACTTGTTGCGTCCGCGGCGTCGCGGCGCGCTGGACCGTCGTCCTGACGCAGGCCGCGGCGTCGCGACGCCGGGGGACGAGCCGGCCCCACCAAGAGCGAGAAAATAATACGGGGCGAGGAGCGAAACTTAATTAGCCCGCCGCGATATACGGCTCGGGTCTCCTTGTTTGCTTATTACACGCGTTTCACGCACGCGTTCCTCGCCGTTCCGCCCGGAGCGTTTCCGGAGCGTTTCCGCGCGAGTGTTTCGTTTCCGTGCAACGAGCAGCGGCCGCGCGCGACCCCGCGCGTTTCCCAATATTCCTGTAACGACGAGATCTCGTCGAATGTAATTGGAATTCGAGGCTGAGCTATTTGCGGCCTTGCTGTCTCCCGAATGGAAGATAACGGCTCTGCAACGGGCCAAAGTGCGCTTCGATCGGCTGCGTACAGGGCTGAGCAAAAGCAGTGGGCACTGTATGAATTATTTCGACTAGCAGCGATCAACCATCAACTGCTTACGAAGCACATTTGTGCTATTTTTCTATAATTTTATTTCTGTTTTTATTTCTTCTATTATTTGATTTTTGTTACTATTTTCTTTGTAATTTTATTTAAGTTATTGTCTTCTTTTCTCTCAGTTTATTCCAGTTATTATTTTCTCTACCATTTTATCTGCGTCGAGGTTATGTCAACCATCATCTCATTTGTGTTATCATTTTCTCTGTTATTTTATTTATGTCATTATTCTATAATTTTATTTCTGCTATCATTTCTTTCATCATTCTATTTGCGCTAATACTAATTCCATAATTTTATTTAAGTTATTATCTTTCTCTGCCATTTTATTCAAGTCATTATTATTATTATTTATTCGTTATTTATTCTTCTACCATCCGTTTGTGTTGTCATTTTTCATTCGCTTTATTTTCTATTGATTTTTATTCACGTCGCTATTTCTTCTATCATTTTATTTATATTCTTCTTTCTTCTATCATTTTATTCGCGTTATTATTTTTTTTACAGCGTTTTACTTACTTTTCACGGAGTCGCTCGCTTTTCACGCGGAAAATTCGCGGCGTGCGAATATGTACCTTTTGCGCGGCGCTGTATATCGGACCCGTTGCGAAACGCTCGCGACGATCGAACGGACGAAAATGATTTGCTCGATTGAAACGACTTGTCGTTCGCGGGCTTGATCGGGAATCCATTATTTGCGAAGCATGTCGAAAGCTTCCGGCGTGTTTTGCCAGCCGCACACGAACAGATTCCGGCGACGCGATCTTCGTCGTCTAACGGCGCCGTGTTTGTCGTGTTAACTACTGTATATCAATGATGCATGCCTGTCGTACTGGATGTGCCAATTTGATACGTTTAGAACCGAACTACCCGCCGTTAGGCGAGCGTACAGTTTCGTTCGAATATTGTGCAAACGAAGCGAAACGGATTATTTCTCTTGTCGGCATGGCTCGCAAAATTCTGTTGGATGTTTCGTGTTTCGGAACGAGTTTTTTCACGTTGGTAAAAAATTGTCCGCATTTTAGACGTATGAAAACATATATATATATAGAGAGAGAACTATATAGATAGAAATAATATACTAATATAATACTAATATACTAATATACTAATATACTAATATACTAATATAATAATATACTAATATACTATCATACTAATATACTAATATACTAATATACTAATATACTAATATACTAATATACTAATATACTAATATATACTAATATATTAATATTAGATATTATAATAGATATACTAATATACTAATATATAATAATATATATAATAATATACTAATATAGAAATTGTTATTCTTTACGTTGACGATTGCAGCAGATTAAAAATAATCTGGAATTCTATTTAAGTGCATATTGTTATATATAATAATATACAGATAATAGTAGTAATAATATCGCCAGCAATAATTGTAATAATAGTAGCAATAATATAGTTAGGAATAATAGTAATAATAGTAGTAATAGTATAGATAATAATAATAGTAATAATAACAGTGTAATAATACACAGATAATAATAGAAATTATTACACAAATAATAATAACGTAGATTACAGATTATTATACAAATAATAACGTAGATTACAGATTATTAAACAAATGATAATAACATAGATTACAGATTATTCCACAAATAACAATAACTTGCAAATCTAAGAATGTCATTAAAAGAAGAAAAATCGCACATTACCATCGTACAATTAATTACTATTTTATAATTATTACTTTATAATATAAATTAATAATTATTTTCAATGGATCCAATCGAATGTTCGACGGCAGCGAACAAAATGGCTGTCCGAGAATTAACGCAACAGCGATTTTGTCCATCGGTAATTACAATTTCGATTGTTCGAACAGTTGCTGCGTCGAAACGCGGCTGGTGCGTACAACGAATCGAAACGCTCAATTGTTCCGGCAAAATTGTTCCGATTGTCCGGCCGGTTTATTCAACAAACAAATCAAATTAAAAGATCTGCCGCGATCAGGGACGATAGAGGTTATGATACGGAGAGAACGGTTGTAGCAAGAAATCGAAGGGGAGCATTCGCCGTGAGTAATTTTAATTACTTTCTCTGTTGGGTCGCGCGCGTCTTTTCTCCTCCCCGTAATTCCGAAGACAATTACGCCGGGGTACGCGAGGGAGGGAGGGGGAGGAACTGTAAGGGCGGCTGGGACGCGCCGATATTCCTCGTTTGCAGTTCAAACAATGCCCCTAACCCCTCGCCTCCTTTCTCCGCGCCCCGATTCGGTACTTTTCGATCCTCTCTACCCGTCTTTGCTCAGAGGTCCCTTCTCGTCCCCGTTTCTTCGCCCCTCGCACCCCCGCCGTCCCGCAGTCGCGGAACGCTGACGCGTCAAATTCGCCGGAACATTGTGCGTCCATGCGAGAAAGATGTAATTTCGCGTTTAAGATGGGAACGCGAGCGACAACCGGCGATCTTATATACCGTGAATTACGCTGATGCATCGCAATCAGCCGGCAACATTTCCTCGTCGGCGCGACGACCTCGCCCGTTGTCGTCGCGCAAGGAACGGAACACGGTGGCGACGTCGATCCGGCTGCGCGAAGCGTAGAGATCTCTGTGGTCAGGCCGAAGTCACGGGTTAAATTGCGTTCCGCGGCGTTTCACGAGATGTCAAGGCGGTCCCTTGCAAACGAGGCGTAGAAATTGCCGGGTCCATTATATCTCGGCACCGGTCCATTAATACTCGGGGATGACGCACGGCGCGCGAAGTTCCGCCGTCGAGAATCACCGGAACTTTCGATCGGAACGAGAAAGGCGAACGATTATTTCGGGAACGTTTCTTGATCACGAGCGTTTCGCGGTTAAACTCGAAATATTCCGACGAGTTTACGATTTTTCCGATACCGTGTTTGACGATTCGACCTCTTTTTAATAACTCTTTTTAATGACGCAGTCGGATCTTTTTTACGCATCGTTTCTCGTCGATGGAACTTTCAATTCCGAGGATATCGGTGTTATTTTCGTCGAAACAGAGATTCTTCGTTCAAAAAGTAACCGGAATTTCTTTAAAGATTGCACGAACGTGTTCCTGAGGTGATTTCAAGTAACTGTTTCCTTTGCGAAAATGCAATCCGAGTCTTCGTTTACGAGTTATCGACGAAAAACAGTGACCAATGAGAGGCGAGCGCTGGAAGTAGAGCTCCTTGCGCTAGGCGGCCGAGCCAATCAGCGGAACTGGGCGTCGACCGCTCGTTGACGCGGCCGCCTCGCGCCAGCCGAGGCTACCATCTCATTGGTCAGCGTTTTTCGTTGATAACTCGTGAACGAAGCCACGGATTCCATTTTCGCTGAGGAAAAAGTGACTTCAAATCACCTCAGGAATACATTAAAAACTTGTTGGAAAAAGCGCACCGAAGCAGATGGGAGCTATTTTGACCGAATAAAGCTCTTCGAAAAGAGGACAAGACGTATCAAATTGTTTTCTAAAAAATTAAACGGAATAAAAGAGCAAGAAAAAGGTCCAACACCGATTCGATAAATATAAAATAAAAATCAATCAATATAAAATTAAAACTACAAACGATATAATTTATATTACATACAATTTATACAATATAACGCAATATAATCCATATTACATATAAAATTAAATCTAAAATAAATACTTAAAAAATTAAAGAAAGAAAGTTAAAATAAAAAATAAATAAAATAAAAAAATCCCAAGTTGGTTGCACCGGTCCAACGATAAAAATTCGATTCCAGTATCTTCCTCAGACTTTTTCGGATCGGAATTTCGGTCGCGAACGCAGTCTGAACACGACCGGCCCTTCCGTCAGCCTGACCAAGCAATTCCGCGGGATCTGGTTGCGCGGCGGCAAGATGGCGGCGCTCGGAATGGCGAAAGGGTTAATACCGTTAAGGGGTTGGTGGGTCGGTTGCGAGCGGTAGCCGTCGTCGTGAACGGGCGCAGCACAGCGTAGTCGAACAAGCGGGAAGGACCGTCCCTTAATGTCAGTCTCCCCGGAGCTTCACGGGGGACGATAGCACGTGCTGCCGCGGACGGTCGTTCCGGTTGATGGTTCCGCGTCGGCCTGTCCCATAACCGTCCTGTAACGTCCCCGTCGCCGTTGAATTTTGGATAGCTCGGAGGGCCGTCGCCTTAGCCACGTCCGACCACTTTTCCGTCCCCCCTCCCCCTCTTAGAAAAAGGAGCATGCACCGGGGAGGGGGGTGGGGGACGGCAGTTTACCCGAACGACCAGCAACGCGGCGACAGCGACAGCGACGGGTGCGACGTCGTCGACGTCTACGTCGACGTCGACGTAGACGGCGGAAGGCGTCGAGGGCCGGGAATTGTTCGTGGTTTTGTCAGCAGGACGTTCCACGAATCCGTGAATTTCTGAAGCGGCGCGTGTCCCAGCCGGACTTCGACGAACTCTCGCCGGATAACGATATCTCCGGGAGGGCCCTGACGTGCTCTCCATTCCCAACGAATATTTGTGCTCGGGGAAATTTTATTCCAACGGACCCGCCGGAACCGTCGCGGATTACACGCGATAAGACCCTCTCCCTCCTCGCTCCGCGCGACTCCTTTTCCTTTTTTCCTTCCTGCTCTCTTTCTCTTATTTTCCTTCCTTTAACTTCCCTACCGAGGAAGCTACTACGGAATTTCCAGGCACCCCTGGGACTCGTCCGGAGGGGCGGTAGTTCCCGTACAACGCCCTCTCTAATCTCCCCGGCTGAACGATGAGCCGCTATCTCGATTTTTAATGTTTTCCTTTCGACGATTGGGGAAACGGGTTTCTTCGCGGACCACGGGTCAAGTAAATATCGTTTTGTGCAAGGGGCGCTTTAGTATTGATGATAGGGGAGAACCGTCGTGAATATTTTCGCGTCCGGTGTTCTACCGTTTCGTATTTTTCCGTAGAAATAAGTGTAAAGAATATGAGAAAGTAACGCGAAATGATGTTGATAAAGAAATTTATAATAATGATCGATTTATTAATATTAATATTAATATTGTAATAATACTGCAATAATATAATGATATAATAGTATTAATATAATAATATTATATATAATATTGATAAATATTATAACAATACTACAATAATATAATAATATTATAATAATATTAATATAATATTGATAAATATTAGTATTATATATAATAATATTATAATAATATTAACATACTATTAATAAATATTAGTATTATAATCGCATCACTTTGATTCAATGAAACAGGATAATATTAATATGATAATAATATTATAATAATATAATAATATTAATATAGCAATAATATTATAATAATATTAATATAATATTGCGATAAAAGAGTACGAAGAACGAAAGCTATCTTCCGTATTATCGAGCTTCGAAAAAGCATCGAAAACTATACAAAAAGGAAGCACGATCTTTCACAGAAGATAATTCGCTTTCTTTTCAAATCTATCCGATGTCCGATAAATCGTTTGCCATTTATCAGCGAGCGTACATTGGTATAAATTTACAGTGGCATCAATCAAAAAGGAAAAAAACGTTAAATAATGACCGTTAATTACGCTATAACGTCGAGCTCGGTGTAATCTATGACCACTCCTTTTACTTAATCATTCTGATAACACCGATATACATACGTGCGCTACGGTGTATACAGGGTGTATTAAAAAAAAATTACAGCAGAATTGCGTTACGAACACGATAGAATGTGCTTAAAAGTGCTAAACGGAAACGTAACTTGTTGTAAGACCGAGTGTGCTCGAGGGAATTGATTTTGATAACTACTCCGATGCGCTTATCGATTCCTGCGAGCAAGTAGAAAATCCCACCGATGGTCAGACCAGACGGTCTTATCTCTATTTACGCTCTGCTCTTTCAATTCAATGTTCGTCGAAAGCACGCGTTTGTTCGAGAATTTAATAGATAAATATTATAGTGAAATTATTATATCGTAGTGAAATATTATTATATATTAGTAGAATATAGTAATAGTTACAGTAAAATATTAATGTATATTAGTAAAATATAATAATAATTACAGTAAAATATTGTGGTTTAATATCATTAATATATAATAACAATTACAGTAAAATATTATGGTTTAATATTATTAGTATATAATTATAATTACTGTAAAATATTATAGTTTAATATTATTAATATATAATATAATAATTGCAGTAAAATATTATGGTTTAATATTATTAATATAGTATAGTCACTAATATAATTGTAATTAAATAGAAAAGTAACAGTAAAATATCATCTTGCTTTAACTGAAAACAAATAAATCACGAGAGTCGTATGAATTAAAAATTCAGTATTAAAATTACAGGATTAAAAATTTCAGTATTAAAATCAGGACTCGCACGAACGAACAAAGTTCAGCTCCGATCCCACCTAGATTCGTTTCAGCGCCTTCGTTTCGGTCGTAACCCGTGATTTCGGGTACACCGTGTATACGAACAGGGCGACAGCTCATCCATCATCGTATGAATATTTTACTTTAGTTTAGCTAACGACGACGGAGGGTTAACGCAAAGATTGGGTGCGAGAACGTGTAGACTGATATCTTTCATGATTCATTATGTTTCGCGTTCCTAATTTCCCTCTTACACACTTCCCAACGGATCGGTTATTCTTCGAACAAGTATATCTTTCTGCTGGTACGGTCAATTCTCCTCATCTTCGGTTATTATAAGTCTTCTTATTACAAGTATTCGGTTATTATAAAAACCGCAATGCGCGACTTGTAATTCTTGTAAAGATGTTCCGCGTTCGGAGCATCTTTATCACGATCAGCTATCTTCTCTTGCCGATGATACGTTCGCTTCGATCGGCACATATTAGCTTAATTGCTTCTCAGTTCCATTCCGGGATTAATTCGACGAGAGTAATCGCGAGTCGGCGCAAAAATTAAGCCGATTTCACAGCTGAACAGCTTCGCGATCAAAGGTTTATTCTTATAATGCGATCGGTTGGCTATCATCGGTCCCGCGGGAAATCATTTTTCTTCTTTACAGGCACAGATATCGAAGTATAATATACATATACTTCGCATAACTGTGCATAACTATACTAAGTGTACTTAGTAATAGTACTGTACTTAGTAATGTAATTACGTAGATGAATATGTTTAAGATGAGATATATTTTCGTGCGTGTCTGACTCCCCTCCCTCCCCAAAAAGGTATATTTGCCATGATCTTTATTATACGAGAAGTTAAAAATGTTTATAATCTATTTAGGATAAAAATGTTCACTTACCGAACTCTCGCACTTGCTGGGACAGACGCATCTCGCTTCCCCAGCACTGTCGGTCTCGCACTTGGCATAGTAGTCGCACTTCTTGTTCTCGCATTCATCTGGGAACAAAGAAGGGAACGATTAGGCGAATCGACGAGAATACCGGAGGCCGGTGCAGTAATTTCTGCGTAATTCGCGCACAGATTGCGTGGAAATATGGTTGACGATGAAAAATTGTTGACAATCGGTATTTATAAATTTAATATAAATTTACTATGATTTTATTAAATTTACGCTATTAAATTTACTGTATATTTATTAAATGTATTATACTCTGAAATTTATACTATTAAATTTATTATACTTTGAAATTTATACTATTAAATTGACTACATTATGAAATAAATACTACTAAATTTACTATACTATGAAATTTATGCTATTAAATTTACTGAACTATGATATTTATACTATTAAATTTATTATATTTTGAAATTTACAGTATTAAATTTACTATACTATGAAATTGATATTATTAAATTTACTATACTATGAAATTTATACTATTAAATTTATTATACTTTGATACTTATAGCATTACATTTACTATACTATTAAATTTACTATTGACAATGTATTTATAAATATATATATATATATATATATATATATATAAATAATATATAAGGCTAATATAATAAACGTATCTCCTGTTCCCAAATTGTCCATTTCTGTGCGCAATCTGGACGCGAATTAGGGGGAGAATTTACTGTAATCGGATCGCAGTCGCGGGCTGCGGACGATTCGCAGCCCGTGTACGAGCGTTTCACAGCGCCTCGGCTGCAGTTTCGCCGAAACGGGACAATCTATCTCCCGGTAATTGGCCGCGAGGGCAAAAAGGCTGGCTGGGTCCGGTCATTCGTCATCCGAGAGTCGGACTCGGTCCGGATCCGTAGATGCCCGCGCGCGATATACCTCCCTCGGCACACCCCTCGCCGGCTAACCCTCGCCTTGCTGAATTGTTTCGGTCGGCGCGGGCTTCTTCCGGTTCCGTGATCCGGGGCATCGACGCTCTACCACAAAAGCGTTGCAACCCTGTTGCAACCGGCAGGCCTGTGCCGCCACCGTCGACGCCGACGTCGACGCCGCGTTGTCGGCCCCTGGCCGACGTTCAAACCGGTATTAATAAAGATTCCCGCGCAAGCCCGGTCGGGCCGCGCTATTTGCATAACTGCATCCGTTTCGAGGGAAATTATCTGGCTGGTTGGGTGCCGGCTGGGTGGCGGCGGTTAAATCCGGCAACAATGCGGGGTCGGGGGCATGCTGGGGGACGCACAGTTTGAGACAGCGAGGTAGGGACGGAGACAGAAAGATAGATAGATAGATAGGTACAGAGAGAGAGAGAGAGAGAGAGAGAGAGAGAGAGAGAGAGAGAGAGGGAAAAGGAGAGAAACAAAAGGGGGGAGAGAGAGAGAGAGAAAGAGGGAACAATTGACAGAGAGACAGAGAATGAAAACCGGCGAAAGAAGCGTGAATGTTATATATATATATGCATTATTGTAAATTATAATCATATTTATTACTGTAATGATATTTATTATCATGAATTGCTGTCATTAGACAGCTGATTTTATGCATTTATGACAGAAAAAATGAGTAAATCGATGTCGAGAGGGTAAACATATTTATTTAGAGAATTTGCAAGCATTATTGTATTATTTGCATCGATCGAAAATATTAGGGACAGGAATAAGTATGACTGTTGCTCTTGTGTTTTGCAATTGATGCAGACAATTTTCGTTTCGCATAACAATTCGCGGTCCAGTAAGAAGAAATATAGCGCAAGGAAGAGAAAAATAAAGCAAGAAAGTGAAAACTAGAGAGAGAGAAAGAGAAAAATGGAGCAGAGATAGAAAACTAGGTAGAGGGGGAGAATAATAGAGCAAGAAAGAAAAAATTAGAGTAAAAAGAGAAAATTAGGAATAGAGAGAGAGAGAGAGAGAGAGAGAGAGAGAGAGAGAGAAATAGCGTAAGAAAGAGAAAATTAGAGAGAGAGAAAAACAAAAATTGAGCAAGAAAGAGGATATAGAGCAGAAAAGAGAAAACTAGAGAGTGAGAATAATAGAGCAAGAAAGAGCAAGAAGAAGCAAACTGGACAGAAAGAGAGATCAAAAGAGCACAATAGAGCTAGAGAGTAGGAACGAAGCAGGATCTACAGCGAAGAAGTTGTCGTTAGAATTCATCGAGTCCCGGGAGAAAAAGGGCGTTAGCTTATTTGCTCTGCCCCAACCCTAAACGACGTGTCGATGATGCTACTAGGGCTGGAGGGTAACAAGCCTCCGCAGCCGAGGATCGAAGACCTCCTGCGAGGCGGAGGGAGGCGAGAGGGGTGGGTTGCCTTCTAGGTTGCTGTGCTCGCGACAAGAGAATCCCGGTGCCTTGCGATCGACGCACACCGAGCCGAGGCAAGCCGAGTCCTAGGCTCTCCGTGTGGCCGCCTGGATCGTCGAGGAGCTGCCGGGATGCAGCTGCATGCATATGCAACGTGCATGCCGCGGGGTAACAACTCATACAATTTCACGGAGCAGAGAAGTCGGCTCGCCCCGCGGTATGCATGGAACCGAATCCCGGCATGGCAGTACGTTTCAGAAGTTTCACGCGATTTTCAAGCATGCAAATTATATCTCGAGGCCTAGGCGACTATTCTAGACCTAATCTTGACTTCTTTGCTAAGATCTTCCGCGAGATATACGGGCCGCTTCTTCGGATCCGCGCGCTGGATTTCGTTGCGGAAGACAGATCGTGCTTCTCGACATTTTCTTTGCGGATCGCGATAGTGTTTTACAGCTTTTAAACACGAAATTGATCGTTTTGTAGATCTCGATCATGGTTTTACGAATGTAATTAAACCAGTCCCAAGTTTAGTTCCTCGTTCTCAATTTTCTAAATTGAATATTACCGGAATTTCTTCCAGAAATGTTCGGAGATCGGAATTGAGAAAAGGCTAAAATAAAAACGATGACTTAAATTTCTTATTTCTAATTTTTTGACACGATTCGAAGGCAATTCAGCAGATCTCACGCACGATTCATACCCAAATAGATCATTTTGTGTCGTCTTTTGTCGAACCTTAGCATCGTCGTGGCAGTAAATCACATAGGCGCAGGACTAGCACAGGGAAATTCGCAGCAACCCGAAATTTGGCATTTCAGGGAGAAATTACTGTACTGTGAAATTATTAATTCGTTCGTCGATCTTCAATGTTTATTTACAAGGTATCATTCTATTTTACGAATCCCAAGCGAATCTCGTTGCAAATAATTTGAGTAGCTTTGTCGAAGCGACGTCGTTTCTAATTTTCTTCCGGAACGGCTTGGAAGCACAGCGACACGACGCGACGGCGTAAAAGTGCTAAACGGCGCTACTAAACAATCACGGCAACACAACAAGCCATTAACGAGTTTCCAAGGATTCGGGAAACTTCGTAAGTCCTTCCGTGCTCTAGATTGCGAACTTTTTGACATTGTTTAATTGGCAATCGAACGATCCGACGCAATTTAATGCTAATAAACCTCTTTACAATAGTTGCCTCGTTACTTCGGCAAAGAATTATGCGTCATAAAAATGCAAATCGATCCCGGCAACAAATTCTCAAGACACAAAGTTCCGTCATCGATCACCATGCAAATACGATTACGGTGTCAAAGGATTCCCGTTCGTTCCATGCAAATTGTTCACGGTGGACCGGTCGCGAATAAAAATCGCGCCACCGTCGCGTCTCCGACGAATTTTTTGTTCATTCTCTTAACGCTAAAATCGAACCGGTTGTATCTACGTCGGACGTAATGGGCTCGTTCGACCATAAATTGATCATCCTTTCGGTTCATCCTTTTTTGCCTGTCTCGACCGGTTAATAAAGTTTCTTTAATTATTTACACAGGCCGCTCTACATTCGCTCAATCGATGCGCAATCAACGAAGTTCCAGCGGAGAAATTCCGAAATTCCGAATTTCCCGAGATGGAAGTCGAACGAAAACTATACGGAAAATGAAATGTTACTAATTCAATTATGTTATCGGTCGTTAGACGGTGCCTTTTGATTTACCGAAATTACTATTAATTACTATTAAATTACTATTAAGTTACTATTAAATTTCTAATAATTACTATTAAGAGAGAGAGAGAGAGAGAGAGAGAGAGAGAGAGAGAGAGAGAGTTACTATTAAATTACTAATAATTACTATTAAGTTACTATTAATTACTATTAAATTACTATTGATTACTATTAAATTACTAATAATTACTATTAAGTTACTATTAATTACTATTAAATTACTATTGATTACTATTAAATTACTATTAATCACTACTAAATTACTATTAAATTACTATTAAATTTATAATCATAGATCGTCGTTCAAAATTGCACCGTCCATTTCCTATAAAAATTTCTAAAAGTATAGTTCAAATTCTTCTTCTCCTCCCATTTTAATTAATTTAATCAACGTCGCATCCGCTTGATAGCGATTAACCACCAAGCTAGAATTACCCTCTAAAATTAACGAGATCCCTTTCGTCAAGATACTGCATGATTTCGATTGAAAAGCACGCCTAAATAAATGTATCCCCAAGAAGTTATTAATCGTGGGAACGAAGAAACCGAAATCCAGCGTCGAGGCAGTAATTTTTCTTTCGAATCGTCGAAAAGGCGTCCGCGAAGATCCACGATGCACGAACGCGTGGAAATAATTTGCGTTGGAAATGAACAATGTCGTGTGTCAGATGGCAGCCAGCAGTCGCGAGAGAGCCAGCCCCGGCCGCGCCGCATCGCGCCGCGTCGAGTTTGTGCGTTTGTTTCGTGTCACGGCGGCGGGCGGCTGTCGCTTATTCGTGACCGATTTCCACGAGGCTGAAACGCCGCCGAAGAAAGAACGTGAGAACCGGGCAACTGCGGACTACTCGGAAAACTGGGCCTCGCGTTTCTCGCGTGTCGCCGAGCTCGCGCGTACGGATGGGCTCCATATTCAATGACTGAAAGTCGAAAGGGTTGACTTCGGTTGACTCTGCTAAGTACCTATCAACTTATTCAACGAATCCTCTCGGATTTCGCCGGGCGAGACCGGGGAAACATTTTCACTGGAAACAAACCGGTTAATAGCTCGCGCCGCGGTCTTCGCCGGATGAAACAGCTGCCGAGACGACGGCACGAATATTTACTGAACGAAAAATCGAATTATTTTTTGGACAAAATCTCGGTTATTATTGCAATTATCGAGGATAATTATTATTACAATAATTATAGATAATGCAGTTTCAATGGTTTTATTATTTCCAGGTTGGCGAACTTTTTGTTAGGCGAAGAGGAAGAGGAGTTATTCTTTTTTATAATAGTGTAATATATAATAATATTTTTTTATTAATAGATTAAGGATCTTTGAGCAAGATACAAATTTTCTGCTTCTGTTTTTAGTGACTCATAAATAATCTATGTAATGCCTTTAAAAATGTTTTCTATTCAAATTGTATATTATATATTATTATAATAATATAATAATATGATAATATATAATATAACAATATAATAATATAATACTATAATAATATAATAATAATTATATATTATTATAATAGTTATAATAAAATCATCGAATAAAAAAAGACGTTTAAATTTTAAATTCATTTTTCACATAAATGAATTAAATCCGCAGTCCACTTATTAATATTTATTATTCAATGGAAGCATATCAATTGACAATAAATTTTCTTCCAGCCAGCGAATGATTAGAAAAACAGCACAGAGGGATCTAATAATTTTACAACCCTCGATTCAACGATATTATCGCTAATAACAATAAATCGACAGCTTCCAATCGCATTAGATTTATGAAAAATGCTCGCGATACTATGTTACAAGATTCAAAGAAGTTAAATATATTATTATTTTATTGTTAGTTATATTATTATATCATTATAGTCAGTATAGTCATATTATATTACAAGAAGTTTAAATTATAGTTTAAAATTTTGAAAGTTTAATTTGTTAGTCATATTATTACATTATTATAGTCGGTATAGTTACATTACAAGAAGTTCAAATTCATACCGCGCGCATAATTTCAGAGCCCCCCGTTCGATTTTCATTTCCTCCCTTAAACATACCCCGTATATATGTATTTACTCGGAATAGAATCCGCTGGAAAAATCACGTTCGCGCGATCACGAGATCATAGCGGAAAATCGGCCGGTAACGTATAAAGTATAAATGGTAAGACCACCTTAAGCAGAGTTTTATTTTCGAGGTTTCGAGTGACCCAGTTCCCGCCCTCCGTAGGTCCGGAGCCGGGTCTGAAAAACTCCCTCTCTCTCTTCTTCGAGATTGCCCGACGTGCTTGGTCGGGGCGCGCGAGCGCCGATATAAAATTCGAGGTTAAATTGTATAAAGAAGGATACACGCGGGCACGAAGAGAGGACACGGGGGGAGTGGAGGGGGAGTGGCGGCCTTCCTCGATATAAAACAAAGCAAACGCAGGAACTAAGAGAATCGCTAGGGGCAAGCGGAATCAAAAGCAGCTCGGTAATCTCGGCGGCTGCGATGCCCGCCGACTTATTTCGATTCGATTTTCAATGAAGCCATTTTTCCATTTCTGGCGCCCCGGAACAATGGTGTTTCGTAGGGAATTTATGATTTGTAACAAGACGTCGAACGGGGTACAAAGAGAGAGAGAGAGAGAGAGAGAGAGAGAGAGAGAGAGAGAGAGAGAGAGAGAGAACGGGAAGCGCCGCGAAAATACATATTTGTCCCGCGGGAACGTGCGGTGTCTTCTCTACGGATACATTTTTATTTCAATGAAGAGAACAAAGATTTACGAGACATGAACGGCCGGGAATTGATTCATGGCGCCTCGCGCGATTCAATTGGTTTAGTAAATACAGGAACGCGAGCGCGCGCGCGCACCGTCCCACGGAAATACGCGCAGTGTTCCTTCGAGGTGTGTTGGCTGCGAAATGATTTTCCGAAATTTTTCGTACAAATATTTGTTTCGAAAGGAATAATAATAATATTATTATTATTATAATTATCATTATTATTATCGTTATTATTATTATTATTATTATTATTATTATTATTATTATTATTATTATTATTATTATTATTATTATTATTGTTGTTGTTGTTGTTGTTGTTGTTGTTGTTGTTGTTGTTGTTGTTGTTATCATTATTATTATTATTATTATTATTGAAAGTGTTATGTTGCAATTAACGACTCTTCTCGTATTAATTATAACATTTACGATACATGGAACGAAATGGTATCCCATAATTGAATGGCGATTTTGAATAAGGGTTTATGTTACATTTTTATTGAAATTCAGTCATTAGCTAGGGTGCTGTAACGAAAATTAAATATTCCTACAGCAGTGAGTACAGTAAATTCTCTCTAATTGATCCTCATAGATTGCACACAAAAATGGAGAATTTGGGGAAAGAATTCTACACTACTGTATGTGGAATATTAATTCTACATTAATTACTTATCGACAAGAATTATATTTTATTCTTATGGCAATCGTAATTGAAAGAACAAATTGTAATAATTTTATTAATTGAGTTACATGAAATCAAACTAAAGAATCAGATAATCAAATACAACATTAAATAGTCAATTAAAAATAATTATTATAATACTTTTTGCATTAGATATCTGTAAATTGCAAGAAATAGTAAACCAATATGTAATAGTTAATCATCCACTTCTAATGATAATATTCTTCCATCCCCCAAGTAAGTCCAATAAATAATCGTGACATAACCTCAACACTAAATCATCAATTTAATATAATTATTACAGTACTCTTTTCATTAGATGCCTGTAAATTGAAAGAAATTGTCTCTTAAACCAATATACAATAATTAATCACCCACTTATAATAACAATACTCTTTTATCCCACAAACAAGTCCCATAAATTGATTAATCTCACATTTATCTATACTAATTATTGTATATTTCATAATTATCTATACCAGTCGGAAACTTGTACAACGGACAAAATTAACAACACCGACGTCGTCGATTTGACGACGAGTTAAACCGCGTCGTCGTCGAACGTTACAAATGGGCCCGTAACGCGGGCCCTTAATCCCGTGCCCCGGGAACGATAATTCAAGGGAATCGGAGGTCCCGATGGGGGAACGTTACTCACTGCAGAGTCCTTGGTAAAGCACGTGGATCTCCCGACGATGTTGACAAGCCTCGAGGCGCAGCTTGCATTCGTTCCCGTAGCTGATGCCGTCGTCGCCGCAGACAGGTTGAAACTCCGCCGGACAGGTCGGACACTCGCAGATCGCGGTGCTGCCGGTCTCCGCGCAAATGGCGCCCCACTGGCAAATCTGCGGAGAAAACATCCTCTCTCACTTCGGCTTTCCTTTATCCCCGAGATTGTCGAGTCGGGAGAATCTCGGAGAACCGCGCGACGATGTTCCGTTTTCGTCAGTTTGCCGCGACGCTATTTCGACGCGCGTTCGCGGAGAAACAAGCCAGATGCGGTCTCGAAGGAGTGGGGATGCACGGCGCGCGCGAACGGAACGCTGGGAAAATTTCAGAATACTCGGAATATCTCGGAAACTGCGAAAGATAGCGAAGCGGTGTTTCAAGAAAAGTTGTTTGGTATGGAAGAGAGCGTCGCGTGATGCGAACAGTTTTCTTGTTGGCGACAAAATGGCGGAGATTTCGCGGTCACGTTGGATTTCTTTCCGAATGAAATGCTGTGATTTTGTGTACACTGTGTTACGGTGCAATTAATATATGCAAAATATATTATATATATATATATATATATATATATATATATATATATATATATATTATATTTATAATATAAAAAATTATAATATAATATAAATATATATTATAATATAATATAATATATTTATAATATAATAAAATGTAATAAAATAAAATAATAAAATGTAATAAAGTAGAATAATAAAATGTAATAAAATAAAATAATGAAACGTAATAAAATAAAACAATAAAATATAATATAATAAAATACATAAAATTACAAATAAATGTAACTATATTTTAGGTCTCCAGTGTGAACGGTGTCCCCGACGAGCCGAAATTTTCGCGAAACGTGAACAACGCGGCAAAAATGTCAACAGCGGGAACGCCTTCGCACGTAACAGCCGCCGAAGACAAAAGTCGGATTAATCGCGGCCAGTCGGACGGTTATCTCGGAATTTCACCTTCCGGCGGCCGCGGTCTCCGGCGTCGCCAGCTGAAACGGATATATATATTCCGGGGCCCACCCTCTTCGCGCTCGTTCCCCGCAAAGCCGATAATCTATCGCGAGCAATACTTTCCAGGCCGCGCGCAATTTACGCGCGGCACTTTAATTCTCAGAATTGAATGTACACTCGGCCCCTCGCGGTCCCGCCGCGTTTTCATTGGCCGCCGACGAATCCGCGCGTTTTTCACGGGGCCATATTACGGCCGCGGTGTCCGTGCCGCGATTAAGCACCCTTATCGCCCGGGAAGGATGGGGATTATGGCCGGGCCGATGTACAAAGTAGAAACGGGACGCGCGCGGACACGATTAAATTCTAGTCTTCGCGAGCGAACTGCCTGCGTGTTGGTCGCAATCACAGCGGCGTAGGTCGCGTTTTCTTCATTTTGGGAAATCAAGAATATTGTTGTTCATTGTTATGTGTATTGTTCACACACACACACACACACACATTGTGTGAACTTATTTATATTATTTAAATATAATTTAGAGTTCGGTTGATCCATAGTAACTTCACAATTTCTTTCACTGGTCTTTTTTTTTTAAGAAAAATGGGGTCTTTTTCACCCCGAAAAGGGGTGATTTCTGACTTTTTTCCACTTGACACGAATCTACTTGTTTTTCTTTGATACATATGAAATTGATCGCTCATAGAAAACTTCTCTATTATTCGACAATTTATCGAATACAGACAAATTTAATTAAATTGATTAATAATGTGAAAATTCTTTTAAAATAGCATAGCAATTTTTGGCGTCGCCTCGGAGTCGCCACTCGAGCGCAAAGGGTTAAAATACATAGATTATGTTGTTTCAACAATCGCACGTAACTTTCGACGGTGCCTCAGGATCACCGCTCGGCTGCAAAATGTTAACCCTTTGCACTCGAGTGGTGACTCTGTCTCTCTAAAATAATTTTTACATTTTCAAAGTTCAGATTAAAAAGATCGTTAAGAGCGTTACCGTTGTATGCGAGCCACAAGACTCAATTTCATATGCATAAAACGCACTTTCTCATGTAAAATAAAACTACCATAAGTCCGAGAAATTATTTTCGATTTACAGTTGAAATAGCTTCGAGCGCAAAGGGTTAAGGGACAGAATAAACGAACAGACCTTCTCGGAGCAGGGTCCCCTAGACCCGCAGGTTCCAGTGTAGGCGACCTCGATGCTGGTCTTCGTCAAGCAGGCCTGCCTCTTCAGCTCGCAGAGGGACGTGTACGTTTTGCCACCCCTCGCGCAGACCGGTCTCATCACCGGCTCGCATTCCGGGCCGCACTCGCAGCTCGCGATCCCTTGCCGGTTAATCACGCACTGCTCGTACGGGCTGCACTTCGCCTCGTCGCACGGATTGATTCCTGCACAATGCCGCGGATTAAAAGTCACCGACCGAGCCGCTTCGCGCGCGGCCGTGCCGAAGGTTCCGTTTTCCCCGATCGCGGAACAGTGGACAACGATGGGCGCCGGTCGTTCCCGGGGAAACTTTCGACGGCTGGGATCGAATGTAAAGAAATGGATCGATCCCCGGGACGGGATTTCGCGCGAGATCCTCTCCGAAAACTTTCCTCGTCGAATTGCCACGCGAATCTCGCACGGCGCGCCGGCGAACTTCGCGCGAACGGAGATCGGAAACTTCGGCAAATAACGCGCCTCGCGCCTCCGTTCCACGGCGCACGCGGCTCCGGATTATGGAATTTGGGATCTGGCCGATTAATTCGTTTCTTTAGCGTGGAATGTGCATGATGGACCGACGAGGATTCCGACTTCCAGCGGAGTAGGCTCTCGAGATAATCGTTCAGGTCGCGATGTTACCTTCGGATTTTCGTTTTCTTACGGCGATTTTCTGTTCGCTTTGAATTCGATATTGACGTCTTGTAGTCAAGTTGATGTACAATAGACACGATAAATATGTATATTTCTTTTTCTTCTGAGGGATGATTACGATCGAATGCTTCTACTCGCTTTAATCGCGAAGAAAATGGCACGGAAAGGGATTAAGGTCGAATTACTTTTCCGAAATTGAACCGAACGTTTTGCGTTTCGTCGAGACGTAGGACTAATTTGTTAATTTGCTAATTTTGCTAGGCAACGCGTCTGCATACGTCCTTTCGAAATTGCAGTTAAATAGAATGCCGAGCAAAATAAGAAACTCGCCGAATATTAACGCGAAAAATTCAATAAAATTCAATGACAAAGTGAGAATTTACCACAAGAAATATTGGTTCAGCTGTTTTGTTTGTTACAAGCCCTGGTAACATTCAGTTTGTTCAATATATTTCGATAAAAATAAATTTCGGAAACCTAGTTAAAAATTAGCGTCACCCATGCGTGAATCGCGCGGCATCGAATTGTATCAAGTCGAAGTAAGCCTGCAAAGGTCCCTTAAAAAATGAAGCGAGAACGAAGCGAACGATGCAATGAATGAAACTGTTACATGTAAAGTAGCTGGAAAAAATTCGAAGCTACACAATTATCCAAAGCACGATAAATTCTCCCCAATTTTTCTTCAGTTTGTAAACAAAAGTGGACAATTTCGGAAGAGAAGATGCGATTATTCGAGCCTCGCGATTCATTTTCATAATTACCGGTCCCCGATTGCCGATAACTATAAAAACGAGGCGCATAATCGAGTCTCCCCTTCCAAAATTAATCATTTCTATCCAAAAATTGAAGAACAATTAGGAAGAACTTACTGCAAAATGAGTTCCAAATTAAAGAAGTTATCGCTCGCCAAATTTTTCCAAGATCATTTCAGTCATCTTCTTGTTCGACCGCTTCTTCCAATGAACTTTCCTAACAAATACATCCTCTCTATGATCGACAGATCTCTCTGTGATCGACAGATTCACGGGTAATCGATTCGCGCGACAGAATCGACGATTATAACGACCGGCATGTAAAATGTAAACGAGACATTGGAAGCGTTTGCGGTCGGTTTACCGGATTTCTCGGGCAGAATTTCGATTACCTGAGTCGCAGGCGCCGTTGTACACCTTCCTGAGCGACAATCTGGATCTGCAGGCCTCCTGCTTGAGGCTACACTCGTTCGAGTATGTTTTACCATCGCTTCCACATACCGGCGAGAACTCGAGGCCGCACTGCTCGCCGCAACGACAGGCCGGCTGCCTCGAGTCGTCCAGCTGACAGATTTCCGGTTCTACGCACTCCACGTTTCTGCAGGGATCTGGAAAATGAAATTGCGGTACGCGCGGCTTGAAATAACGTTGAACAACAAAACTCGGATGATGCATTGTGTACCGACGGAACGCGTATCGGGGGCCCGGTTGTAAATATTTTAAATGTTTGGTCAACGAATGCTCCGTCACTGTCCTCCCGTCCCTGCACGTCTCCGGCACGGTGATATTTATTTTATGAAATACACCGCAGACGAAATAATAGACGTCCGGGGGGTTTGAACAAAAAAAAAAGAAGGAAAAAAAAAACTACAAACAACAAAATATCGGCGTTGTAATAATAGAAGCCGCCGTGAAATAAACGAAATGGATTGCGAAATTGATACGATTGAGTGTGCGCGATGTAATACTGTTGTTGTTGTTGTTTTTTTTTCGATTGTAACTTGTTTCGTGTCGTTAAAAAGTGGCCGCGGCGTCGCGGCTCCGTTCAGCCGAAAACGGTGCTCGAACATTTCGATGTATAATATTGAACGTTTCGTTCAACCAATGCGTGTACATTTAATTAGAGACCTCGAGGAGCATCGAAGAATTTGTTGAAATTTTTTTGGCGAATTCTTTTTAATGCTGGATACGATATTCCTCGAACACTTATTTATATTAAACTATTTTATCGAGATTTTACAGTATTATTACAGTAATGTCTCCCCAATTGTCGCCCAAATTGTGCACTAAAATAGACAATTTGGGAAGAGGAGACGCGATTATTCGAGCCTTACGACTCGTTTTTTATAATTAATTATCATTGTCAATAACTATAAAAACGAGCCGCGAGGCTCGAATAATCGTATCTCCTCTTCCCAAATTGTCCATCTTTGTGGACAATGCGAGCGTCAATTAGGGAGACATTACTGTATTCAGATCCAATTCGACTACATATATTGGTATGTTAGAAAATCTGAATATATATTTTTAGCGGCATATGTCAAGGTTATTTATTTGATCAATTTATTCAAGATTATTTGTATAGCATACTGTCAGAACGTATTAGAAAGATTATTCTTTTTTTTTCTCGGACATGATTCAATGAAACCGTGACAGCAGAGAAGGTTACGTGGCTACGTTTTATCATGAAGATGGCAGTTAAACGGTCGTAATGTATACACAACGCACGTGCTTACAAGGCTGACTAAGAAGTTCGCTCGCCCTTATTATGTGCACTTTACTATAAACTTGTATAACAGGCGCACATAATGTTGGCATCGACGTGTAATAAGAGCGCGCCTAAGGAAACGACGGAACTTTTTACAGCTCGTAAAACGGACACACGCGTCACGGTTCGGTTAACAACAATTTCCATTGCACACACCGACCTTGTCTGTCTTTCGCAGTTGCAATAACAAGTTTTGTACAAATTTGTAGAATTTCTGTACGATTTTATTCTTTATCGTCGGCTTAAATGATACATAATCAGGCGCAATTGAATGGATTATTATGAATTCATTAGTTAGCTCTGTTTGACGAGTATATTCGTCGTCGCTTGATTCTCGCGACACATACAGATGCGCGCTCTAAGAAGTAGCTAACTGGTCACAGCTAACTGGTTAATATAGCGACGTAGCGATAATAGTGAATAGCGTAGCTATATATAATATAATATAATAATAATAATAATAGATAATATAGCATATATTAGCGTAGCTAATATAATATAATAAAATAATAATAATAGATAATATAGCATATATTAGCGTAGTTAATATAACATAATAATATAATAATAATAGATGATATAGCATATATTAGCGTAGCTAATATAATATAATAATATAATAATAATAGATAATAAGCATATATTAGCGCGTAGCTAATATAATATAATAAAATAATAATAATAGATAATATAGCATATATTAGCGTAGTTAATATAACATAATAATATAATAATAATAGATGATATAGCATATATTAGCGTAGCTAATATAATATAATAATATAATAATAATAGATAATATAGCATATGTTAGTGTAGCTAATATAACATAATAATATAATAATAATAGATAATATAGCATATATTAGCATAGCTAATACAATATAATAATATAAGAATAATAGATAATATAGCATATATTATAGCGTAGCTAATATAATAAAATAATATAATATATATTATTATATTATACGATAATAGCGTATAGGTAATATAGCGACGCCTGTCCACGTTCCGGTCGATCGTTTACCGACCGAGGAGTCGCTCGTGCCGGTCGGCCGAACAATTACAGCGTAGGAAATCCCGTCTCGGACGGAACGGTTTCGGTAAGATTTTGAGTCGGCCCCGGAGGCAGGTTAGTCGGCGTCAGATTGATAAAGGCGGCTAGAAAGAGCCCGGTGAGAAGTGTGCGCGGTCTCGCGAAGAGGGATGTGCCGGGCCGGGTCGGTCCGGGTGTTGTCGGGTCGGGACGGGCCGGGCCGGGCCGGGCCAGGGGGGGTCCAAGGGGTTACCCGTGGCGCAGGTAGAAGCATGGCTGCGCCGAGATTAATCTTCGCCCTCGACCAAGGAAGGAAGTTGGATTCCGTTTCCTGTCCGTAGGCGGTAGGTTTCGACCTTACAGCGGGGCTGACGCGGCAAGTTCCCGGGGGCGGTGGTGTTCCTCGGGGTTGGTTCGAGTTACAGACCAGTGGAGCGGCTAAACTCGACCCTTCCGCAACCACCCTCGTTTCTTCCTCGCCAGCCGCCAGTTTAGTGGCTCGTCTAGAGTTGTAATCGAAGCCACCGCCACCGGGCCCACCCCCATCACACCGCATCCCACCCGAACGTTCGTCGTGTACAAATATTCCTGTATCGGTTTGTGTTGCAGCAGCTTCGTTCTCGCCGGGCCGCGTGTTTTTCTAAGAACGGTGTCTCTCTCAACGGCCGGAGACGCTGTTGTCTGTTTGCCGAGCAATTTGCGGGAACGAACTCCGCAACTATTTTCTCGATCTTGCGCCGCCATCTGGCGACGATCGCGGTTGTACAGGGTCGAACGTCGAAGCGATTGGTGCGAGACCGAATAGTATGCGTATCTATGCACCACTTCGAACAATTCCAAAAAACAATGAATAAAATGCACGAATCTCTACAAGAGATCATTAATCGTTTTATTATTATAACCACTGAACATTAATTAATTGCCTTTGTTTCAAATCCGTCCAGGTACCTCCGACGCACCCTTACGATTCGTCTACGACGAATTAAACCGCGTTCCTATGGAATGTGCTCCCTTAGCCAGCATCCCCCGACAGTTTTCGCTAGCACCGAAATCCGGGGAACACGATGACCGCGGCAGGACATCCCTATTTTTCTTCGAAAGTATGCACCGACCACCTTAATACAATCTCAAGACCTGCAGGCTAATTTCACGGGACATTAGGTGCACGTACGAACCCGAGCACGTCGTCGGAACCACCCCCGGTATCGTCGGCCGGCCGTTATCCCCGAACAGACTCGCGAGTGGTCGCAACGACCACGTGCACCCCGCAATCAACCGATGGCCGAGCATATCCGGCGGCTGGCCGAACGTTTGGCAACGAGAATGGGGTGCCGCGGTGGGCGCTAGATCGCGGGGGATCGCGGGAGGGTGACGGCGCGAAAGCCAATTTCCAGGACGTCGTCGGAAGCGTTGATTCGTCCTATTTAAATTCCAGGGGGACGCGGTAATTTTCCACCCTCTTATAATTCAATCGGGAACGGGTGGTACGTTCTCGCGCCCCCGGGTGGAGGGGGGTCGGCCAGCGTGGCGGGGGGTAGAACGGGGGCGGTATTAAAATAACATTGAATATAAAGTGGACGCGCGGCCGTGGGTGGGACGGAACAAAAGAGCGCGGGATAAAGGTGGGAAATGGAAAAAGATCGGGACAGGCTGGCGTCACTTGAAACCGTAAAACCCCTCGTAAATTGCCTTAAAGCCCTTCGATCGTGGACAGTGTGCGTCGGGTCCTCGATTCACACCCCGTTCCGGCCCCGGGCGATTTCGTCGAACAAAAGCCATCCGGGCGAGCGATAAAAGTGTGTTTAAAATTCCCGCGTCGCCGCGGGGCAATTGTTTTTAAGTCCGTCGCTTCGGCCGCCCCGTCCCTCAAGCCCGTTTTTCTTCCACGGCCGCCCCCCCCCTCCCACCCCACGTTTGCTACCGTGCTCCAACGTTCAGTCGCGGTCCCGTCTAATCTTTCGAGTTACGCGAAACTTTCTACGTGGCCCGGCTGCCTCTTGTCCTTTCTCTTCTTTTTTTCGTCCGCCCTTCCTCTGGTGGGAAGGGAAACTACCCCCTTCTCGTTCCCGCCCCTCGTCCTCTCTTGTTTCCGATCCTCTCGCATCTTTCTCTCTCGTTTGCCTCTTGTTTCGCGACCCTTCATTTTTTCTTCGATACCGATTCTCGCTCTCTCTTTCTCTCCCACTTTCTTTTTCTCCCTCTTCTCTCTTTCTCTCCCACTTTCTTTTTCTCTCTCTTCTCTCTCTCTCTCTCTCTCTCTCTCTTTCTCTCTTATATTGAATTTGCATGAATATGTATTGTTTTGTAATATAAAATATACCTTAGCTTTAGGTTATAGGTAATCAAGCATTCTCAGCTTTATCTTTAGCTTTAGGTCATAGGTAATCAAGCATTCTCAGCTTTATCTTTAGCTTTAGGTTATAGGTAATTAAGCATCCTCAGCTTTATCTTTAGCTTTAGGTCATAGGTACTCAAGCATTCTCAGCTTTATCTTTAGCTTTAGGTAATAGGTAATCAAGCATTCTCAGCTTTATCTTTAGCTTTAGGTAATAGGTACTCAAGCATTCTCAGCTTTATCTTCAGCTTTAGGTAATAGGTAATCAAGCATTCTCAGCTTTATCTTTAGCTTTTGATTTAGGTTACACGTAATCAAGCATTATCTTCAGCTTCTTCTCAGCTTTATCTTCAGCTTTAGGTCATAGGCAATCAACAATTCACTTTATCTTTAGATTTTGTTTACAGGCACTTAGCAATCTGAGCTTTAACTTCAGGTTCAAGTTATAGGTAACCCAGTCGACTCTACTTCAGCTCTCTCTCTCTCTCTCTCTCTCTCTCTCTCGTTCAATCATCTAGCTCTCTTCCTCCCTTTCTTCCCCCCTTTCCCTCTCTCTCCACCTTACACTCCAGAGCTCGCGCTACCCCCATCCAGCATAGCCGGCTTGTCCCGGCACGCCGCGCGTATTTTGCATTCTCGCGGAATAACTTTCAGAAAGGAATAATAAACGGGGTCGGTCGGCCAGGGATGGAATAAGGATAGAAGCTGTCCGGGAGGGTAAGTGGCGGATAAAAGGAATTGAATTGAGTCTGGTCAACGAACGAAGAGATCGCTAACTTCGCCCCATCTTCCCTCTCTCCATCCTCACCCTCCCTTGCCACCCTATCCAGACCGGGCCGCGTTCTTCGACGCGAATTCTTATCCCGCGCCGTATTATTGTTGCGAACGTTTTATTCATTTAACGGCGGAATCTGTTTGCGCTTTTGTGCGCTCGCCGCGCAGCCAGGAATGCTCGGTCTCCGGGACAATGAAATGTCGTTCGGTCGTCTCCTTTGCGGAATTGTCTCGTCGTCGACGTCGTCGTCGTCGTCGTCGTCGTCGTCGTCGGGAAAAGTCGAAGAGACAGGGATTACTGGGACGGTATTATGTTTCAGTTGTTTTTCCTTCTGACGTTTTTCTCCTTCGTCTCTCTCTCTCTCTCTCTCTCTCTCTCTCTCTCTCTCTGTTAATTTGAGGAGCTCCGCGATGTATAAGGAAATAGAGTTACCGGCGTTGTTCGTAGTTCGTTTGCGGCTGGCGTGGTTGTAGCATGAATATTCAGGAACCCCGTTTCATTTAATGATTCATTTAGCTTGAAATGTGAGTATAATGCCCTTTATTGGATTATTTCGTCGGTCGAATGGCTTTCCGCGGCAGATCTCGACAGTTTGACACAGATTTTGGCAATTTTCTTTCACTTTTTCTGGTGCATCGTTAATTCGCAGAGATTCGTGATCGCGCTTCCATTCTGTTTGATTTTTATGTTCAATTTTTACTCTTTTTGTTGTACTTTCAGTAGCTTATAAACATTGCGTTATAGTCCCAGATATTTGGACATTAAGATTGTTGCATTGGGTTGTTGCAAAAGCAATTTCGGTTTTCCAAATAGCTTACAAAAAAGCTGAAATTACTTTTACAACAATGCAATATATGTTTGTACTCCTTTCCTATATAATTTCTACATTCATTTTAATTCTATCAACTTTGACGCTTATTTCGTATTATTTTCTATTTATATTGCATTAATTGCATCGACATTGACATTTGCTGTATCGAGCCGTCAATTTTTGTGCTTCTTCCGTAATGTCAAAAATATCAGATTTTGTTAGATCGCATTGCAATCGCTCTCCTCCCCCCCAACCCCCCGACGCGATGCACAAAAAGCCGATGAAAACTTTTCCGTGAAATGACGTTTAATAACATTTGCCTAAAAAATTCGTTATCAATTTAACGATCGACATCCCGATTTTCTTTGCTGCGCCAGCGGGGAGCGGGGGATAACGCATGGCTGCGTGAACACCGAAAAACTGTTTCGGTGCCGGCGAAAAAAAAAAGAGAAAAAGAATATGTATCCGAAATTTCGCCGCCGGGCAGATATTCCGCTCCTACGTGTCGCCGCGGGGATTTGTTGTAAAAAGGAACTGGTAGTTTAAAATTACATCGTTGCAACGTTATTAACTGTCCGCCCCATCGGCATTCACTTTCCGTCGGGATTTTTCATATTTCGTGCAGCTGCGACGGCCATTCAGATTCGAGAGCAATTCCCGCGAATTTCTCCGTTATTTTCGTTCGAATTCGTTCTCACTTAACGATCGCCGGTATCCTTTGTCCGGCGCTAAACCGTGGATTATTGGCCGCCGGGAGAGGATTCTCGTGTTTTCGTTGCCGGGCATTATTCGATTCTAACATCGGCTGGGAAGCATCGCGGATCGGCGCACCGATTCTCGCGATAATTCGTCGAAAATGTCCAAAACACGGTTCTCTTTTCGCGGTGACCGGGCGCGAAACCTGAACACAGGGTGTCCCAGAATTGCAGTTGCATTCCTCGGATGATTTAAAGCAACTTTTTCCTCTGCGAAAATGCTCTACGCGGCTTCGTTAACGAGTTATTAACGAAAAACGTGGACCAATCAGGACTCCAGCACGACTGACGCGTCTCGACGCAACAGCGAGAGCAACGCGACACCGGCCGCACCATTGGCCGCGCCATTGGCGCGAGGGCGGTGCGTCGGTCGCACTCGTTCGCTGATTGGCCCGCGTTTTTCGTTGATAACTCGTTAACGAAGCCGCGGAAAACATTTTCGCTGAGGAAAAAGTTGCTTCAAATCAGCCGAGGAATCATCCGATTCTGGCTGCAATAGAAATTCCAGGACACCCTGTAGATTTCCCTGGTGCACGAATCGGCGTGATAGGCTCCATTTAGCGAGTCCTCCTTGATCGAATCGAGCCGATGGAACACAGTCCCGGCTTCATCGTCGAATTTGTACGTGCCGCGGCACCGGCACGTGCGACGCTCGAAAGCTGAACGAGGACTCGCTCGCTCGCTCGCTCGCTCTCTCGAATATCGAACGTTCTGGCCCGATACGCAGGTATCCCGTGGCAAATTAATTCCGACGACACCTGCAGCTAGCGCCCGCTCAATTATAACACGATCTAGCAACGAAACGGCGTTGCAACTGAGCTACTTAAACCGGCTGATAGATAAATTCGCCCCGAGCCGAGCCGAGCCGAGCCGCTCCGCGCCGCGCCGCGCCGCTGAATCTCCTGCATTAAACGACAATTTCCGGTAAAATCGCTTCCTGGAGACGGAGTTCCAACCGTCAGCCGCTACGCCGATGTTGAAACGGTTTCTAACGAACTGGCAAAACGTGCGATCCGATTCCAACGGCTGATCTCCGGGGAACGGTCGTTAAAAGATAGCGATGGATATTTTTGGGGTTCGCTGGCGCCGTTCGCTGGCGCAGGTTCGCTGGCGATTCGCTTTTCGACGAGCTCTCGAGAGATATTCTATAATCGAAGCGTGAGAGGAGCGATTTGTTATTGGGCGCACAGTTCTGTTTCATGCTTAATGTGCTGACGCTTTTTGGAAATACGGTCATTTCTCTAAGAAATGTTAGGACAAATCTGAGAATACTAAGTGGCGATTCTCTGAGCCTCGCGGTTCGTTTTTACAGAAATTAGGGGCAGTCGGCAAAAGAAGGCTAATGCTAGAATAAAAATGACTTAATTTATTTATTTTGAATTTTCTTCGGCGATTCGAAAGCAATTCGGAGGCTACGTAACACGATTCGAAAGCAATTCGAAGGCAATTCGAAAGTAATTCGAAAACAATTCGAAAGCAATTCGAAGGCAATTCGAAGGCAATTCGAAGACAATTCGAAGGCAATTCGAAAGCAATTCGAAGACAATTCGAAAGCAATTCGAAGACAATTCGAAAGCAATGCGAAGACAATTCGAAAGCAATTCGAAGGCAATTCGAAGGCCACGTGACACGATTCTAAGGCAATTCGGAGGCCACGTGACACGATTCTAAGGCAATTCGGAGGCCACGTGACACGATGGAAGGCAACTCGGAGGCCACGTGACACAATTCTAAGGCAATTCGGAGGCTATGTGACATAATTGAAACGTTATTTGGAGGCCACTTTACACGAATCGAAGGCAATTCGGAGGCCACACGCAACGATCCGACGGAGCTCCCCTGGTTTTTAACCCGACTCACAACCAAACAGACGACGAATTTTGCGCGGCTCGAGCCGATCGACCGTCTCGACGAGTGTAGATCGTCGATCGCCATGGTTCGGCGGAAGTGGAGTCGTTAATTTTTCGGAGTCCGCATAAAGTGGGTCTCGCGGCGGCGCGGGGTCACGGGGACCGGGAAAATTCATAGAAGCCGGCGGAGTTGGGTTACGAGGATCGTATAAAGGAATTATGCCCGGGGAGCGATGACTCGGGTTTATGTTAACAGCGGCATCTCGCTCCGCTTCCTGTTCACGTGTACTCGGTATGAAGCCACTTCCGTTCGATCTGCGGCAGCCCTGAAACGTAAGGAGCCCCTCTACGTTTCACCCCGCGCCGTCCCCGGCACCGCGGCCCGCCCACGCCGCCACCCTGAGCAACCGAACACACAGAGAGGCGGCAGTCACTTAGGCTTCAGGCGCGTAAACATAAGCGCGCGAGAGCATCCGCTTAGGAATATGATGGTAATTTACGGTGGTTTCGGGTATGCGAGCATCCGGGTTACCCTCCGGCTCTCCCTCTCTCTCTCTCTCTTTCGGCTGTGTTCGCTGCATCGTAAACGGGCTACTTTGCCAGCCGAAGCCGGTTGCTCGATACCGTCCCAAAGACTGCCAGCTACATGTCGTTAGTAAATTATAAGCGGTTTCGGGAACGAGCGCAGATGGAATCCTATATTCCGTCGCAGCTCGGCCGTCCCCGGGATTTATGGCTTTAATTGGGAGCCATTGTCATTTAACAGCTGTCGCGAGAGCCGTCGAATTTATGGAACTAGGATTGCTCTAGCGGTTTAGGATCCGATGTGGGAGGCACACGTTTTCGCAGACGGGAACGCTGGGATGGCGAATGCTCCTTTTATCGGCTCGTTGGGCATTAGAAGTGTGTTTCGCTGTAAATACAGCAATGTCTCTCTAATTGACGCTCAGATTGTGCACTAAAAATGGATCATTTGGGAAGAGGAGATTCGATTATTCGATCCTCGAGGTTCATTTTTACAGTTACGAATTCTCAACTATTGTATAAAGACAAGCTGCGAGGCTCGAATAATCGTATCTCCTCTTCCCAAACTGTCCATTATTGTGCACAGTTCGAGCGTCAGTTAGGGAGACATTACTGTAGTCGCATACTAATTGCCGATGCTGCACTGGAAATTCTGCGAGTCCTAGTTTACGTGTCTTTCGGTGCGGTATGCTTCTATGCATCGTGTAAAGAAGATTCCGATTCTCTTTGAGTTAAAGTAAATTCCCTCTGATTGACAGCTCAGATCGTACACGAAAGTGGACAGTTTGGGAAAGGGAGATACGATTATTCGAGGCTTACACCTCGTTTCAGCAATTCGACTTTCCGCAGCGAAATCACAATTTCCGCCGATATTCGCCGCGAGTCGCCAGCAGAAAATTCTTTCGACGACCGAATCCTAAAATTTCCAAAGGACCAGCAGCAAAATCCTGGTCCCATTCCCGCGGAGACACAGCGTCCGCCGGAACTCGGTCGCGCGTGCGAAGATACGAGCGTGGTCCACGAAATTCTCCTCCGGTATCACGGTCGACAATCTAACGCCGGGAACACTTACGTCGGCCTGTTTATTTTATAAGCGGGCCGAAACTTTTCCGAGGCCGTCGCCGTATATTCCCGAAGTTCGCGCGGCCGTTGTCCCGCGGCGAAACTCGTTCCAAAAACAATTCCGTATCTTCCGCGGGGCTCGCGCCGCAGTTCCCCGCCGTTCTCCGTCGCGTTTCGCCGCCGCGATCAATCGACCGTGTCTCTCCTCCGTCGCGAGACAAACGTCCGTGAGACCGGATATCGGCCGGTTGCACAGGCTCGCGAGGGGGTGACGAAGCGTGCGGATTCCCTAACCGCCGAACGGATCCGGTCCGCCTGCAATTTCCTCGCGACTGGCTCCTCGCACCGACGCGCCCGCACGTGGAATACCTTAACCGGACCAGTGTGAGAATTTAGTTGAGCCCATTTCGGGGAACCCGGGGCTCCCGAGTTAACCTCCCCGGATCCCCGTGCCCCCGGCCATCGGACGACCCTTATTTCGGCACGCTCGAGCGTGAAGAAAACGGCGCGGAGCGGCGCGCTCGCCTCCATTCCGGATCTGGATATTCACGGGAAACGAGCTAAAGCGAATTTCTTGAGGAAATGGAAGGACGGAAGGGGATAGCACGTCTCTCTCTCTCTCTCTCTCTCTCTCTCTATCTCTCTGTATCTCTGTGTGTCTCTCTCTCTTTCTTTCTCTAGAAAGGAGGACCGCCATCGCGCGCCATTTCTCAAAGACTCTATGGTGGACGCGAATTTCGTCGCTTCGAACCCTTAGACCGTACGGACGTGTACAGGGTGTCCCCGAAATAGGTGACTCGGGGCACCGTGTTCTGCGCACCGTAAGTCTGAGAAAAGCTTAGAAATTCTTCGTTTTCAAGATAAATACTTCTCGTTCGGGAGATTTGATTTGAAAGAATTGTAACTTCTTAACAAGTTCAGTTTGGAAATTGTTGCCGCCTTTTGACTCTTTCGGGCGGAGGATTTCGGGAAATAAAATGGACCCACGTTGCACGGAGATTTTTAAGTAGAAAGTAGTAATTTGAAGCGAAAAATAAGTTTAAATTTGAGATAAACATAGATAAAAAATATCAGACGACTCCGGAGATATTAATATTTAATATATTATATTTTAATATATGGAGTATTTCACCTAACTTTGACCTAACCTAAATATCTCGCTTATTTTGTACGATAGAAAAAATGTCGCGAGGAGAAAAATATTCTGTTCAAAGGCGCTAATACGGTGATTAACCGAATAAAAAAATATAAAGAAATACCGAATCTTTCCCCAAGATTATTCTTATATAAATATATAACAGTCGACTCGGAATAGTTAGACGATCGACGAGCCACCCCTGGAGCCACCCCTGGTACAAATGGGTGCCCACAGCTATGCTATTATATATATATCAACCACATAAAAAAATGATCACGTTTCAAAAACGAAACCTTCGATTCGAAAAGCATTTCTTCTTCGCTGATCCATCACATCGTCGAAATTTCATTACGATCCGCGAGACATCGGAACGCTGACAAAGTAATTGGCCGCGTACAGCCGAACTCTTCGGTTTCAATTTGATTAAATACGATACCTAGCTGTGTTAGAAGACTCGGCGAGGTTGTTGGCGCGGCGGCGAAAGCGTCGAGCATTCGAAATGTACGAAAAACGCTGACGCCGCACGCTTTCCGCCGCAGAAGCGAACGAACTCGACCTGACCCAGTTATCTCGCATCCCCCAAGATAAACGAATTCCTCCATCTGCAAACTTCCCATCCGATTCTCCGCGGCGCTCTCCGCCCGACAACGCGGTTTTCCGGTAACCCCGCGGCGACGCACCCCCGCAACCGGGTCGAGTCGCGTCACGCGCGCGGTTTTAAATAACGCTAATCGCTCGCTCTAACTGAAAACGCTCGCTGCTACAATAACCGAAGACTCGCTATACTTTTAATCGCCGGCTCGGCGCACGCTCTATCGCGGCCGCGGTCCGCACCCTCCCCCGCGACCACCCCCTCGGTCGCGCCACCCCGTCGCACCGTCGCTACTTTCAATCATTGAAAAAGTTCGTCTGCCTCGAAAACTCGTTTCCCCTCCCCTCTGCCCGCCCACGCCGCCACCCGCCACGTTCCCCACCACGTTTTTTCAATTTACCTTCGGGCCAATCGTCGCCGACAGTGGAGCGGCGAAGAGCTCGACGAAGGGTGGAACGGGGGGTGACGATCGAAAAGTCTCGAAAGTTTCGAGCTAATTTGATTTATCGTCGCAGCCACTTGAGATTCGCGACCCGACTACTCGGTTCCACCCTCGCCTTCCCCACCCCCCTCGCCCTCTCTCCGCCGTCTTCTTCTCTTCCGGCTTCTTCCACCATCGCGTATCCGTCTCCTTCTCCACGGCTCCGTCTTCGACCGGCCGAGTCGTTGCCGAAGAAATTAGGGGAGGTCATGGATTCGGTCGGGGGCTACGCTTACAGCCGGAAAAGGAACGGGGATAACCCCCTAACCACCCGGAATTTATTATTGATCTCGCCGTTTCACCGACTACTGGCCCCCTCCCCCGGCTGGGCGGCGAAGGGTGCCGGTCGGCTGGATCCGATTGATAAAGGACACCCCCTCTCACCCCCCTAGCTCTCTCGTGACTTTCACTTCGATGAGGAGCGCCGGGAAGAATGCCGGGCTACTTCGGTCGACGGGCTCCCCGAATCTTTCGAGCGTTCTCGTCTGGTTATTATGTCTCATTGTTATCGGCACGATCCGAGAAACAGAGGAACCAGCCCCCGGCGCCCTTCTGTGCACAGTTCTCTTTTTCCCGCGGTGTCCTTTTCGTAGAACGAAAATAGCTGTTTCCTCGCGAATTTCAACCGAAAACATAGATTTTTTCGATTGTTCTGTAGCTTGCAAGCAAAAATTGATGATTTGGGAGGCGGAGATGGGATTATTAGAGCCTTGCGCCTCGTTTATTCAATTTAGTTTATTTAATGTAATTTGTTTATGGTGGTTTATTTAGTGTGATTTATTAAAGGCAGTGTTGTTACGTGGTCGATATTACTAACATCGTGAACAAGAGTAAAAGCGAGCCACGAAGAGCGAAAAAAAGCGAGTAATATAATTTATTATTCATTATTATAGTTCATTCTATTAATTTACAATTTATTATTATTTATTTGCATACAATTTACGATAAAGGATCTGGATTTGCCAGAAAAAGAAGAAGAAGTAGAAGATCATGGTATTGAGAAAGAGCTACTGAAAAAAATGGCAGTGGAAAAGCGAGTAATATAATTTATTATTCATTATTATAGTTCATTCTATTAATTTACAATTTATTATTATTCATTTGCATATAATTTACGATAAAGAAAATGGATTTGCCAGAAAAAGAAGAAGAAGAAGAAGATCATGGTACTGAGAATGAGGTGCATCGACGATCCGGTTCACAAATGTATCTTTACAATGCAATATTAATTACAACCTAACAAAAGAAAAAAGACAAAAATGAATGACCGGCCATTTTCTCCGATTCCGTCACCCCAGAATTAAACGGCATTTAACAGAAACAGATCTTTCAAATTTACACGAGCACCCAAACTGCAGCCATTTCCAAAGTCCTGTCCCACCCTCGAGCATCGTCGTTCGAGTTCCAGCTTCTCCCTAGTCCCTAGCACCCTTCGATCCAGTTCCCGGTCGTTCAAGCTTGCCGGTCCCCGGTCCAACACGGTCTCGCCGGACGTCTCTCGCGACACGCTGCGGATCGAACGTAACCGGAAGGCGGCTCGGCGCCGTTCTCGAATGCAATATAAACTCGGCGAGCGTTTAATCAACCGAGTAGTAAAGACAAATGTTTGATCAGACAGGTAGCTGCGAGAGAAGGTGGAGGCCGCCCGTTTACTTAGGATTAGGTGAATCCGACCGCCGCGTCCCCGCCGCGCCCCGCCGCCCTCGTCAGCCGGCAGCCAGGGCGTCGTCGACGGTTCGCGCCGCTTCTTATTCTTCGGACGAGCGTGGCGATCGTTACGGTTACAGTAATCGCGAGCGGATGGTGGAAGGAAACGCGAGCGGAACGGAACGCGAGCGAACTGCGAACGGAACGCGCGCGGAGGCTACTCGCCGCGAACGCGAAACCTCGCCGATACGGACCTCAGCTTTAGCGCGACGTAATTGCTGTTGATCTTGCCGGTCCGGCTGCTGGAAAGTAACCGGGCAAATGTGGACTCTAATTAAACTGCTCGCGCAGCCCGGACCGCTTCGTTTCGTCAATTATATCGTACCGTCTCCCGGAACTAAAGTGGCGCTGCCATAGAAATTCCGCCACTTGAACCGTCCGGCGTACGTGTTCGGTCCGCGGGATTAACGAGGAGAATTATTATTCTTTTGTTCCCGTTTAACTTTCTCGGATTTCCTTAACCGAATAGAGAGACACCCATTTTCCCGCTTATTTTAGCTTTATCCGTGTTAACGCTTCGCGGGAAAGAGTCTATGACAACTGGAGGATGGTATTCGATCGAAGAAATCGTTACAATTACCTGTAAGTTATCTACGAGAATAATGTTTCATTAATTTGGTAGAAATGCGAAATGCTAGAAATCGATGCATCTCGAAATTATGGTAGTTCCGAGAAATTAGAGGTTCTTGAAGTGATTTGGAGCAACTTTTTCCTCAGCGAAAATGCAATCCGCGGCTTCGTTTACGAGTTATTCGCGAAAAACAGTGACCAATGAGAGGCGAGCTCGGCTGGCGCGAGGCGGCCGAGACGAGGAGCCGTCGACGCCCACTTTCGCTCATTGGCGGAACTGTTTTTCCTTAATAACTCGTCAACGATGCCTCGGAGAAAATTCTTGCAAAGGGAAAAGTTGCTTCGAATGACCCGAGGAATTCTTTATTTCCCGGAAGTAACATCATTTTGGAAATGGGATAATAATCTTGACATAACCGCGATATAACCCTGTATATTGGTCCTTTTACCAGACGATGCAATAGTGCGTACAATAATACACTGAAACAGTTGAGCAGTATGGCACACCATTGGAGCTAAATTTTGTTTACATTATAAAAATATATATATATAAATATAAATACATATAATATTATAATATATTATATTATTATTATTAATATTATAAAAACTGTTCAGCACGAAGTTAATTATTACACCCTCTCGCACAATAAGCTTGAAAATAGTTTACACTAGAGTGCAGTTTATAGAGACGTGCTCTTATATATATCTTTTTTTATTACAAGAGTAAGATTTTACGGGGGATTAACAGCGGAAAAAATGAAAATGTGGAGCCGTCGATTATTCGAGCGAAAAGGGCGCTTCGACCGTCGAAAATTGGGACCATTTCCCGGCGAGCCGTACACGTTTGCCCCGTTGCCACGTGCACGAGCGATTTAGCTTCGGCAACGGCAACACAGCCTCGCGAGTTGAGCGACGGCGAGCCACGGTTCGCGTATGCCACTCGCATACCGATAATTCATCACTGTCTTCGGTCGGCCGCGGTGTTGCCAGCCGGCGTCGATTCAGCGCCGTCCCAGGCCGCTCGTTTCCTTTTGTCGGCTTTTATGTCTTTTCGCCTTTTGTCGGGGCTTTCGTTTAATTCTCTGCTATTTTTTCGACGGGCAATTGTCGGGCCGCCGGTATAAACCGCGGCTGATTAATTCCCGCCGTCCGCGGCAACCGGCGCCGCTGGCCGACGGTTGACGCGCGAACGCGGCGAAGCCGAAGACACATTGTTTCCTCGATCGCGGCCTTTTATTACACCGGCCAATTAGTCTTCCTTCGGGATACTCTTTGTTAAATCGGTGATCATTTCGGCTCGCCGCTCCGGATGCGGCTCGCCGAGGCATATTGTTCCCGAGCGGAGTTCTTTAAACGGATATCGTATTTGACCGATCAATCTCGCGGCTCCATTGTGTTCCTTCATTTTCCGTCGATGCGCGGCCGAATGCCGATACCCGACGGTATACGATACCTATTCTTTCTCTGATTAAACGAATTAACGATTGAGCAACACCTTGGTGAGATCTGAAATTAGTTTCTGCAATTTTAAAACTGAAATTATAGTTTTCTCACGACGGAACGGCGGATCTTTCTGCGAGAAAATGTAAACGAGCATGATGAGGATCGATTAGGATCCTTTTTTAATCGATTTGGCACCCTTGTAAGTAGCACACACCGCGTCAAAAATAAATATCACCGGGGTAAGTGTTGGTATTACTGCGGTTTCTCGATGAATTATCGGTTTGTCGATAAATTATCAATATTAAACGTACAGGAAATTATGAGATACATTTTTAGAAGATTGCACACTGTAAAATGTTAGATTTTATTGCTTTTATAAAACTGATTTATTTATTAATACTGTAAACCAGATGGTTTAGTCAATGTGCTTTATTTAGTATGATTTATTTCGTGTGGATAATTAATATAAGCAAATGTGGTATTTTTAATTTATATTTACAGCTTAAAATAACAGGAAAATTTACGGAGCATCAGTTTATTGTTTTATTCACGCGATAATTAAATCTGCTTCGCAGATAATGATTTAATTTATACGCTTTGAACGTTGGCGAACACGCGTGCCAAAAATCCGCGCGAAACTGTCGCAACGCCCGCACGAAAGAAAACCGTCGAGAAACGTCTTTTCCACGGCAGAATATCGTCGGACAAAGTCGACGAATTAACATGCCGTTTCAGCGGGAACCTCCGCTTATTTCACGGGCTCCGGAAAGCGGCTCCCGAACTTCCGCAATAGCCAATTGCGAGTCGAGAAGTTTTCGAAATTTGAATTCGAGTTAACGGGTAAAAATTAATGAATCACCGGGGCTAGTTTACATTGTCTCTTGAATCTCTTGGAACTCGGGGAAACAATAGGTCGTAACTTTCACAATTTCCAATTTGAAGTCGAGAAGGGGCGACCGACCGACGCGACCGGCGGCGGCGGCGGCTTCGAACGAAATTAAAAGTTTACGCGTCGCGTCGGAGTGGAAAAAAATAAACGAACGAAGATAAATAGAAGGGAAGAAAATGGAAAATGCCTGGTCTGAGTCTCGCGACGGAAGAAGTACGTCTCGGAGCAGCGGCGGCATTATTTATTCGAAGGAGAAATATATTCGGCTCGCTCGTGCGCTCGCGCGCGCGCGCGGTGTTTCTAGGCGAAACAAATATTTACTGCATCGAAGCGGAGCGAAAGCTTAAGCGCTGGTTTGTCAGCACGGTATTTACATGCGCCTTTAAGCGCGCGATCGAGATTACTTCCGGGCAAATGCGCTCGTTTACATTCGCGACGTTCCAAGCGCGACGTTCCCGGATAATATCGCGGGGACCCTTATTCTAGAACCGCAGGAAACCGTCAACCGCGGAATCATTCCGCCGGAATCGATCTCCTAGACGAAAATTCTGGCTACGTATATGCGCCGCGCCATTGCGTTTACCTTCGATAAGATCTCGCGAACGAGTTTCATAGAACCCAGATTCCCGGCGTCTAAACTCTTTCGACGATACGATTATTTCTCCCGGAAATGCCAAATTTCGGGTCGCTCTGAATTTTCCTGCGCCAGTCCTGCGCCTATGGTATTTATTGCTACGTCGATGCTGGAGGTCGTCGAAGTCAAGAAAAACTGCGGAGCTACAAGGTGTGACCGATTGTTCTTGATAAAAATATAGCCGAGATACTATTAACATTTATAATTATACAGTCTTCTATCAATTGTAATTTTTGCAAAAATTATTCCACTTCTTCTTCGATGAACTAGTTCTTCTAACATGTTAAACAAATTCAAGTCATTTGGTGCAATTTTTAAAAAAAGTATGTCCTTAGAAAGAATGTGTAAATATCGTAAAACAATTTTGTTTTTAAATATATCGAAAAAGTAACGAAAAACGATAGAAAAAAAATTTGACCGCGTCAGAAAAAGTGAAACGAATATTTTATACGGGAAAGAGAAAGGATCGTGGACATTTGACAGTTCGATGGCTCGTATTCGGTTCGATAACTCCGCGAAAGAAGCGATCTCCTGTGACGCGCGGTGACGTCGTAATAACGGCGACGATACGTCAACGCGTTCGCGTTGAAGTCTCATGAAAAATACTCACCGCATTTTCCCTGGAATGCCACAGTGATATTAGCACCCTTCGCGCAGGCCTCTCTGTTTAGCTCGCAGAGAGACGGATAGTCGATCCAATCTGTGCCGCAGACAGGACCCGATCCCTCGTGATCCCCTAAATTCGGGCAGGATTCCAAGCATTCGCAGGAGGCCTCGGTGCCGTCCCTACTTCGTACGCATTGCGAACCTAGGGTGCAGTTCAGCTTCGCGCAGGGGTCCTTGATCTCTGTAACAAGAAAAACGAGCGCGTCGACGGGATTAATGGCTGCCGAAATAACGTGACCGGTAATCCGGAATAAAAGCGCGATAAGGAGCCTCCGTGCCTCCGGATTTTGTCCGAGACGCGAGAAAACAATTATTTTATTATTATGGAGATTCTGTGATTATTTTCCCCACACCGTGTTATTTGTATACAGGTTATTCCATAATTATGTTAACACTCGGCAAGGAGTGATTGCTGAGGTCATTTGGAGCAACTTTTTCCTTAGCGAAAATGCAATCCGCGGCTTCGTTTACGAGTTATTAACGAAAAAGCTACCGAGCGGTCGCCGCCCAGCCGTCTCGCGACTGCCGAGCTCGCCTCTCATGGACTATTGTTTTCCTTTAATAACTCGTTAACGGTACCTCGGAGAAAATTTTTGTAAAGGAAAAAGTTACTTCCAATGACCTCAGGAATCATAATTCCACAGGAATTCGATTTTACTCGTTAATTTTCCTTAACTTCTTTTTAGGGGACCCGAATTATTTTATGTTTTGAGACATATTCCCGTAGATTTCGCCGCTGGAACACCGAAAATCCAAGTCCCGAATCTAGGAATTCATCGGTTCGAAAGTTATGCGTGTTCAAAGTTGAGGAATTTTCAGCGTTAATCGCAATGAATGAACCACTGCGATCGAAACAAATTCTAAGCGAAATCGATTCGAGAAACGTTTGTAATAAAAAAAATTCAGAAAAATCCCGCGACATTCGACGGTTTGAACGGGGCCATCCCCTTGAACGAATGCCGCGGGAAGACGTGTATCGCCTTAAACACCGCGGAAACGCGACGGCGTAGTCACGAGACCGGCTGATCCGCGGGTGATGCACAAAGCGCGGTGCAGCGAGGGGTTAAAAAGCGGGGGTGAGTAGGGGGCGTAGTTGGAAAGGGTAAACGGTGCTCGTCAGGTTCTCCGACAACAATTAACGTCACGCATAGAATTAAACGTTCGCGGTGCATGCGGTTGACAATCAGGGCCGGCCCGGCCAACAAAGGAAACGCGAAGCAACGAATAATCAAGGCTCGACGCCCCGGGGACATCGCGATTCCCGGCGGCCTGCGAAGAAGGACGAGGCGGGGCGGAGACGGAGGATCGTTTTTGTCCCGCGCCGGGAAACCGATCCCGGTGGCTACGAAGGATCAAGAGCCGCCGCCGCCGCCGCCGCCGCCGCGGTCTTCCGGTTTAATCAATAACGTTTTCCTATAGGTCCCCATTTTTTTCCCCCGCTTCCTCTTACTTCGCGTTTTTCTTTTTCGCTCTCCTATCCCCGCCGCGCCGCCGCGGTCGTTTCGGCATCAAACGTAATTACAAACCGTAAACACGGGACGGGGCCGTAAAGCGGCGTGAAATTAAATCCGCGCGATTCACGGTGAATAAAGTATCGTCTAGCGGGGGATTCAGCGGCCGCGATAAAATACAGTCGGCGGAGCCCCGTGACCGCGCTCCGGCCGCCGTCTCTCCTTTCTTCTTCGGTATTTAAACGGATAAAAACCCCCCGCGAATATTCAACGGAGCCGGCTAAGCCGGTGAAAATTTTTAATGGAACCGCCGCGAAGGAATATAGAACGGTAAACCCAATTAAAACGATCTACCCCCGCCCCCCCCCCACCCGAACCCCTCCGCGGTTACTCACGGACGCGATACTCTTCTTTCTCTATCCCGGGGGCGCAGGCCGCGCCTGTGTACGTAAAATCGAGCAGACGAAGAGTAGCCCGACCGGGGGATGAAGAATAATATTTGAAATAATTGAGGGAGTGTTGCCGCTGGCAGCTGTCGAAAGGATACCAACCGAATCCGCTGGCTTTTACCGACAGGGAACACTAGGCGAGCCGTAATTTAGCGAGTAATTCTTCTTTTTTTTTGGTTCATTTTAACGCGCGTTGTTCTACTGTCGAACCGAGCGACTCACGTTCAAAGGGGTTGGACCAATCCCCGAAAGTTTAATTCGCGATTATTCCGTGTTTCCGCGAGAAATTTGAATTTCTATATTTTCACGACCCTTGACATTTTTACACACGATATTTCTTTCAATAATATTTATTACGCAGGGTGCTTACATTTTAAAAATAGAACATGCATGTTTTTTATTATCGATATTTTATCGATATATTATTATCGATGTATTCTTGCCGGAAATAATTTCTAGGCCGATTATTTTGTGAACGGTAAAAATATTGAAAATAAATATATGTAAAATACGCGTGTATATACGTGTAATAATAATAATTATATATGTGTAATAAATACAAATAATTAAATAAATATATACGTTCGTGTGTGTAATAATAATAATTACATATGTAATAAATATAAATAAATTAATGAATAAATATATATAAATGTGTAAAATAAAATGTTTAACTACACATTCGAATATTTTTCAGAGTCACCGTGCACAAATCGGGACTTCCGATCGAGAAATCCCGGTTGCTTTTTGCCCGCGAGACGCAGCTCCGCCCGAAACGATGAAGATACAAGGCGCCGACTTCGTTCTGCGCGGCGCGTTCCTCATTTCGCTGGCAAATCGCGGGTTCGCGAGATTGATCTGAAAATGAATTTTGCATATTTCACGCGTCCGCGGGCCCTCGACGGGGAAACCGCGGGGGTTCTTTTGCTATTCGTTTCACGGGACGTTCGTTACGCGTTCCCGCGGATACAAATCAAGTCTCGTTGACCGAGAATAGAATATGAAGGGGCTGGGAGACGCCGTCTCCAACGTCGTCGTCGTCGTCGTCGTCGTCGACGACGTCGTTCTCCTCGTTATTCGCGCTCAAGTACCTTTTGGGAAAACGTAGCAGCACTGGGATATCGTCGAGCAGGCGCACAGTATCAGAAGAGCTTTCCCTATCATTGTTCGCGGCTTCTTCCGGCGCTCCCTTCTGCAAATCAAACCAACCAGCATTCATCCAACCTCTGGCCCCGTCGCGCGGTTCGCGCAATTACTCGCCGCATTTCATCAAGCTCCTTCTTCTCGCCTTTCAACCCCGGGGACAATGGAATACACGCGCGCGGACACGTGGCGGCGCGCCCGATTGCTCCCAGCGTCTCGGCCGAATGGAAACGAAGGGAGGCCTTATTGACGTCGCCGCCGCAAGTTATCTAGCCCACTTTTCCGCGGGATTTCCAGCGGAACGCAACGTCGGTTTCACGATCCAACGCGGTCTTCGCGATCGGCTTCGGTTCTCGCGAAACAATGCCGACACTCGGGCGCGATCAGATCTTCGCGAGATCGATGCGAGATCGCAGTGACCAATGCCGCAATTCCGGAGATTTATTAGCTAGAAGTATTTATAAGCGATTGAGCTGATTATTTACTGATTCGCGATGCTTGTTTTTAATCGAGCTCGGAACCGACGCTGCTTTCCAGAGGATCAAGTAATTAGGAATGTCGCGAGAAAAGAGAGAGCATCGAGAAATAATTTTTCGAGATGCAGGTTTGAATGTGCACCGCGCATTTGGTATCCAGTGTCCCTTCTCTCGCGCTAAATCATCACAAAATACACCATTCGATCCACTCAGAATGTTTTCTTTTTTGTATAACATTTGCACCGCGCGAACAGCGTTGAAAAATGCTGCAGAATATAAAATCGAAGTGAAAATGAATTTCGTAAAATTACACGTGATTGCAGCAATTCTGATTAAATCGCTATCGAAACCGTCAATTTGTTCGTACGACTATGCATGACAATACCAAATCATTAATAATGCAGAATTTAATATTGCAGAATTATTTACAAATTATTATCAATTCACAGAACTTAATATCACAGAAATATTTATAAATTGCTACGAATTCGCGGAATTCAATATCACAGAAATATTTATAAATGATTACGAATTTACAGAATTTAATATCGTATTAATTAGTAATACAGAATTCAACGTTGTTCTATTATGGATAACATAATCGTGACGGTGTACGCGGGATTTCAGAATAAAGATCCACGAAAACGAATTCATTGGACCGGCGAGACAGCAAGTATCGTGATTGACGCGCGCCGTTCAAGACAAAGAAATCCGAGTGTTTCAACGAAACGAATTACCCAGAACATAAAACCCGATGTGCTCGTGCAAACGTTCAGCCACGCTCATTAACTTTCCGACAGAGAAACATTAGCACAGTCACCGAACCATTCGTTCCTACGATCGCCACATTAAGCACACGGAAATCCTTCGGCCCCGGAACCGTATCATTTCGATATACGAGCGCCAGAATTTTTTACAAATATTTGCGACATGGAATCGGATCGGTTCTAATCCGATCTGGACAATTTTACGAATTTCCGTCGACGTTTGTCCCTGCGACACTATCGACAGGACACGCCGAAATGGTATTCGTCGTTTGTAATAATTTAGCAGAAAGTAGTTGGCCATTTTTGATTTTACTGTGGAATTATGGGTTACGAATTTGTGCACGAAAATATATGAGAAACAGACAGAGAACAAAAATGAGAAACGGAGCCTTAATCTCAAAATATTCTAAACACCTTAAAATTTGAGGGTTTGTTTTTGTTTTCACTAAAAGTTGCGATTTAAATAGCCAATGGTTACTATTTTTGACGCGCGACGAGTATACTCGTCGTGACAAAAAATACTGCCACTTCTCCGTGACGAGTATACTCGTCGTGACACAAGATACCGCCACTCCTTCATGACGAGTATACTCGTCGTGACACAAGATACCGTCACTTCTCCATGACGAGTATACTCGTCGAGCACCGACAACTGGTTAACAGGCGTCCGAATACATTTCTTATGCTGTTGTATTAAGTATAAGCTATGCTATAGCAACCGTAAAAAGGTTATTGACATAAAATACTGCTACTTCTTCATGACGAGTATACTCGTCGAACACAGCTAACTGATTAATTCATATATACACGTACACATTCGTTGCGATTTGTTTCCACTAAAATTACAATTTAAATAGCCAATTGTCACTACATTTTACGCGCGACGAGTATACTCGTCACGACACAAAGTACTTCTCCATGACGAGTATACTCGTCGGAACACAAAATACTGCCACTTCGCCACGACGAATATACTCGTCACGACACAAGATACCGCCACTTCTCCGCGACGAGTATACTCGTCGAACTATAGCCAACTGGTTAATTATCGAAGGAAACATACAATATTTATCAGATTACGTTCGAAATCCCCGCAATCATTCCGACACGTCGTTCCAGTACAAGGCGTTAACAAATATAAACGAGACTTCGTTGTGTCCTCTGATAAACGACGAATCATGGCATCGCCTTCGCCTGCTAAGAAGATTTATCTCGCGGTTATCGAAGCGGCAGTTCGCCTCGGTCTCTCGTGGAGGAGCCGCCGCCGCCGGCAGTAATACAGGTAAACGTTTTCCCCGGCATCGAAAGCCAGCAGCAGTTCAGCCGGATGATGGATCGCGGGCCCGGTTTGCATTCAATAACTCCGTGCCGCCGGTGTATTTTCGATTTGGCATTCACCGCAACCCGATTATCATCGTTAACGCATTTAATTCGCCGGCCACTCGTTGTCGCGCCATCCCGATCGATGCATTATTAATTATCGGCACGACAAACGCAATTAGCGGTCGGTTATCTCGCGTCGTGCGACGTCGCTCGATTTGTCCTCGCCCCGCGCCCCTAATTTTCCTAATGAAACGAATTTTCCTAATGTAACCGGACCGGACCTAATCAATCGCCATCACGGAGCCCGCCCCAGGCCGGACGTCCAGGCCGATTCGGTAAATGGCCTGGTCGAAATTACCACGGAGAACGCGTTTCCGCAAGCGAATGGGACCTTCGGGGCCCGGGCCCATTGATATTGAAACCGTTTCGCTCGGACATCGCGCCTTCTTTCGCCGTTGTTTCGAGGAACGGCCGCTTCGAACGGCGCAACTTTGCTCTTCTCTCCCCGAAAATATTGTTTTTCTAAAATTATATATAATTATTATATATATTATATATTATTATATTATTAATATATTATATTATTATATTATTAATATATTATATTATTATATATATTATATATATTATATATATTATATATTATTATATTATTAATATATTATATTATTATATATATCATATATATTATATATTATTATATTATTATATATATTATATATAATTATATATATATTATTATAAATATTGTTTTCGAAAATTTCTGCTCGAACGCTGGAACCTAACCTAGACGATGCACTCGGAAATATTTTAACATTGCTTTTAACATTGGCTAAGGTACATCGGGACCACTTAGAACTTATAGTAATTTGATTTCGATTGACCTAGTTATAAATCGTGCGAAATAAAGATGGTCTAATTTAATCGCGAATAAAGCAAATCAGATGAAAATATCTGTTCGGTTTTAACAGTTGTATTGAGTCAAAAATAATGTAACAATATCCTTGATTTGTTGACAATATTCCTGTGACGTTAATAGTTCCTTTAAGGTAATTGTTCATTTGAAATAATTCGGCGATGCTCGTCGAAAGCGAACGATTGCATCGACGCGGCGCCTAAAACGCTCGCTTCGATTTCGTAACGCCGCGACATTCGTTCCGCCCTTGTTGCAAAGGAATTTTTCTCTCGTAAAGGGTGAAACAAAGGCAGCCAGCCCCCCGTTCGGTGTTTTAATGAAACGCCGCCGCCATCGCCGTCGCGAACTGATTTTCCTGAGATCAATTAAGAGGGCGTTTCCATTAGCCTGAAACTCAAAATTCCGGCGGTCTCCGGCGTCGGGTAAACATAAACGAAGACGGCCCCCGCTAATTATCCCCGTAATTATGCGAATCCTTTGAATCTTGAAATTCAGTTGCCGCCGCTACGGAATAAATTGGAAACTCCGTTGTGGAATAATTTAGTGTAAATGGAAAATATGTAGGTTGAGCGGGGCGAGCGAAGGCCGCGCGGCCGTGCCGCAATTATCCCGGCCTGAAATGCTCCGGCGAACGGTGTAACGAAACCAATTTTCCGGCTCGTAATCAATAATGGAAAAAAAAACGGCGAAACAAACGGACCGGCCGGCTCGGGAGTCTTTTGCGTCGCCGCCGGCCCGCCGATAAGGCGTCTCGCGTTTAATTTAACCCCGTCCGTTGATTTATCCGTCGACGGCGGGGATTAACATCGGGCCGCGAGAGCCGGTCCACGTCTTTATTCGACGGCCGAAATAACATCGGATATCAGTTAGCCGGACGCCGAATGGAATCGTAATGCCGGCTTAATCGAGCTCGCCGGCCAATCTTGCGCGGACGTTGCCGCGCTCCCCGCTGCCTCACCCCCCCGGAAAATTGAATGATCGAATCAAACGGCGAAAAAGTATCGCTAAGAGGATCGGAACTGAACCAACTTGTTAGCGGAACAATGGACGGGACGCTGCGAGAGAGAGAGAGAGAGAGAGAGAGAGAGAGAGAGAGAGAGAGAACCATTCGTACGTTAGCTTCGTCGATTTAACGAAACTCGGAATTTACAAGCGATTGAACTCCGCTTCGGCCGACGGCGGACGGGAGAAGAATGTATTGTTCCGATGAAACGAGGGCGAACCTGTCCATTACGACGAGGAATCTTCGAAAGTCGCGCTTTCTCGCAGTCCTTTGCTCGCGTCTTTCAAGTTCCGTGTTACGTTTCGTCACGTATAGAGTTACAACTTACAACTTCTCTATCTAATCTATGAGATTAAATCGAATTCCGAATCATGGGTTCATTTACGTACGTTTCTTTCTAAAATTATTTGTCGATATTATTATTGGACTACGGATTTTATGCGAAAATTGCGAAGACGTGTGAAGAACTTAATAAAATACTGTTACATCGGTTGCGATTTGTCGAGATGATTGAAAGGAGCAGTTCATTGTTATTCAATTTATATTTCTTCAAAAATATATAAATATATATAAATATATAAATATAATATATATTATGAATATTATGAATATTAGAAATATTAAGATTATTATGAATATTAGGAATATTATGAATATTATGAATATTAAGATTATTATGAATATTAGAAATATTAAGATTATTATGAATATTATGAATATTATGAATATTAGAAATATTATGAATATTATGAATATTATAAATATTATGAATATTATGAATATTATGAATATTATGAATATTACGAATATTATGAATATTAGAAATATTAAGATTATTATGAATATTATGAATATTAGAAATATTATGAATATCACGAATATTATGAATATTAGAAATATTAAGATTATTATGAATATTAGAAATATTAAGATTATTATGAACATTATGAATATTAGAAATATTAGAAATATTAAAATATATAAATATCCAATTCATTCACCGTTAAAAGATATTTATTTCGCACGAAGATCCGACGCGCATCTATCGCGCCAATTTGTCGGATAATTACGCGGAGATCCGGCCGGAATTACTCGATCCTATAATTTCGGATCGAACAGACCGCAGAGCGTGTCCGCAGCATCCCTGTGAAACGTGTCTGTCTAATTTAATCCGGCCAGATTTCCGAGGGTGGAGAAAAAAGAACCCCCCATGGAAGTTGCGCCCTCTCTGAAACGCGCGGCCGAGCAGCCCTTTCGCGCCCGGTCCCATCCGCGGTACGGGGGCGTCGCGTCGACGTGATATCGTAATTAATAATCCATTTCGCTGGTTTTTGCCGGCGCACCTGACCGCCGCAGTCCACCGCTTACCGCTCGCGGATAATTTATTATAGGCGAGCACCGCATTACTCCTATACCGACGCTCCGGTTCTTCGTTAATGCTCGTCGAAACGTCTGTCAACTGTCGATGGCACCTCGCGGCCCGTTTTGTGTCCCCGGGTTCCATGCCGCGCGATACGTTCGCCGGGCCGCGCGAATCATTTATATCAAGGTTAATGCTTCGCGGATTTCGACGGTGTACAAACGTGCCGTTCTCATAATTGAAGCGGAATCTGGGAATCTGCGAACGTTTCTCGGCTGTGAGATCGTCGATACGACGGGCTGTTTCCTGCCAAAATTGTTCTAAAGAATTGATTAGAATCCTCGGAACGAAGAACTCGAGTTTTTAAAATTTTTTATTCTAGCTTAGAAGGAAACATTGAACAATGCGTTTTGTGGTTCTGATATGTTCATTTTGGACAGAGATAAAAATTTAAAAGCCGTGTCTTTTTATATCATTCCGAATAAATGCAATTTTTAAGAACAAATTCGTTTAGCCCATGTCTATTATACTTTTTATAATAATATAATATAATATTACAATATAATATTGTATATCATTGTATACATATTATAATTATAATATAATATAATATAATATAATATAATATAATATAATATAATATAATATAATATAATATAATATAATATAATATAATATAATATAATATAATATAATATAATATAATATAATATAATATAATATTACAATATAATATTGTATATCATTGTATGCATATTATAATTATAATATAATATAATATAATATTACAATATAATATTGTATATTATTGTATGCATATTATAATTATAATATAACACAATATAATATTACAATATAATATTGTACATTATTGTATGCATATTATAATTGTAATATAATATAATATAATATAATATAATATTACAATATAATATTGTATATTATTGTATATTATATATACAATATAATATAATAAAATATTGTAATATAATATATACACGTATTATTTTATGTATGTATTTATTACACAGCCCGAGTTCTGTCAATCGCAAGAGACAATAGCTAAACATTTATCTCCCTTTACGACATGAAATTATAAAATTTTATTCATCATTATTATTATTCATTAATCTTTCATACCGCATAAAATCTGCCGGCCGGTTCTTACCAGCGATTTCTAAACGGAATAACCTCTGATTATACGTATACGTTGCCGGATCCGAAGGGGTTAAAAGCCGTGGAAATTTTCGCGGGAATCCCGTACGCGTTATCGAGTTGCAGAAATTTCAATGAAGCACGACGAACGCGTCGAGAATCCTCGGCGTAATTGGCCACGGCCGAAAGAAACGCGTGCACGGTAGTTAGAGCGCGGTTGTAAAATATTCAAATGCGAGGGGTGGGGGGAATTGGGAAGGGGATCATAAACTCGGTCAGCCGTGCTAAGACCTTTACGTATTTACGGGCGTAAGCGAACGTGTTAAACGTAATGAATCAAAAGCTTAAACAACGCTCCACGGCACTTTGTATTTTATTTCACGGTTAATAAGCCCTTTGGCCGCCGCGATAAATTTCCCACGGATATACCACGGTAGTTACGGAATAATCTATGAAAATGGGAAATTTGCATGGAGATACGGGGCAGAGTCTGTTAATAAGCATTTCGCCGGAATAAAAGCTCTCTTTCGGTATATATGTATGTATAAAGAAACGGAATTTCCGTTCCGTTCCGTTCGAGCCTTTTTTTAAATTAGTTCGTAAAGGCGAACGAATCTGCGTAAATATACCGTTAGCGGCCTCGTTATTCATCCCATTTTAATCGCTCCGGGGACAGCCGCGTTTTCTCTTTTTTTTTTTCCTTTTCGCAAATTTTAACGAGCCCTTTCCCGATGAAAAATCGCGCGGCGGACCCCGGGACTGTTGGGAACGACGATAATAGAGCGCAATCGGGCTGATTACCCGTTTAGTATTCATTTGCGAAGAAATCATAATGTGCGAGTTTCGGAGCTGAGAATAATTCGTGGGAATAATTGTTGCTGTAACCTGTGATTTATGGTGAGGGTGTTTTCTTTTTAAAGGTGAACGATAAATTTCATTTAAGGGAGCATTGTAACGAAATTGAGCTCTTCTTAAAGATATTGATATTTACGCAAACGTTAACAATAGATTTGCAAAAGATATTTAGGATGATACTGCGCCAAATTGTGTGGATCATGTTCGCCATTTTGCGAACGAAATGCAATTATTTGTGGCAAAATTTGTGTCGTTTTATAAACAAGTACATAGATCCATGTTAAATTTTCAATTTAAAGATTGACCGACACTTTGTGAATAGTTATTAAAGATTAACGAAGATTAACGAAGATTATTTGTAAGAAAATTTCGATCATATTACAAACAAGGATTAAATTATTAAGTATTAAACTAAGTATTAAAGTAAATCAAGTATTAAAGTAAATCAGGTATTAATTCAAGTATTAAATTAAGTATTAAGGTAAATCAAGTATTAAATCAAGTATTAAGGTAAATCTAGTATTAAATTAAGTATTAAAGTAAATCAAGTATTAAATTAAGTATTAAAGTAAATCAAGTATTAAATTAAGTATTAAAGTAAATCAAGTATTAAATCAAGTATTAAATTAAGTATTAAGGTAAATCAAGTATTAAATCAAGTATTAAATTAAGTATTAAGGTAAATCAAGTATTAAATTTTAAGTATTAAAGTAAATCAAGTATTAAATTGAAAAATTGACAGACACATTTCCCGAACAGTGATTGAAGATAAATAACGACTACAGTTATTTCCAATAAAATTCGCATCATTTCATTGCATTTAAGGATCGAATAAAAAAAAACAATTTCGATCCGTCGAACATGACAATGTGTACTTGCAAACCGTCGAATAAAACCAGCCGAACGGTTCTCTCTCGTTTGATTTGCTAAACGGTCAATGCTATCTACAACGGGGATTAATTTGGAGCGCGCGGGGGTAAACACGATCTACAAAGGGATTAATTTTGAGTGGTATACCTGTGCCAGGAACAGCGGGAATCGTGGGCTCCTCGAGGATCCTGTTACGCATCATTCGGCGTACCATCGAATGATTAAGACAATGACGATCCCCCATTGAAGTTTCCAGTTCGCGTCTAATGATTGCCAATTAGCGGGCTATTATTGAAGTGTACGGTGGCCGGCATGGGTTAGAGAACATATCGGCGGATAACGGTCAGGAAGATGACGTGGGCGGCGGCGGGGGGGGGGGCAAGAGCGGGGAATAATGGGATCGGGGAGAGAACCGCATAGTCTGGTCTTGCAGAGCGAGCCCCATTAGGCAAAGTTTGAGAACCGGCCGGGTATTATCCGGCACGGGAACGGAGAAGTGGAGCCCTTCGAGTGAATCGCGTCAAGCAATCGGTTCCAAGGGAAGAATTCCGAGCCCTCTTCCGCCGGGCCCGCCTTATCGAGCGATCGCTGACCAAACGAGAAACGATCCATTAATCTACGTTTACGCGTGCGGCTGATGATGCGTGCGGGCTGCTAAGTTTTTAGGGGCCTAACTGCGACTAATGGCGGCCTGTTCGTAATTAATGTGGCCTGTTCGCAAGTTCGCCGAAGCCCGAATCATCCCCGATATCGCTCCGCGTCTCGCTTTCGCCCCTTGCTTCGAGCAAACCCAAGCTGGGTCCTCGTTGACCCTGTCCGTAGATTCATTCCGCAGCGAAGAACGAAACTGTCACGTTTTCTCTGATATCTATCGTCTTGATCGGCGCGATTTGCATGCTAATTTCTCCCGGAAATGCCAAATTTCGGGTTGCTCTGAATTTCCCTGTGCTATGCCTATGGAATATATTTTCGGCGTCGATGCTAAGGGCGCGATTAAAATGTCAACGCGATGAAAATGAGATTAAAAGCGTGAAGAGATTGTTACGTTGTTGTTATTAATTGTTAATTAATTAAAACGATCGACGAAAGGAAGAAGTTTTCGTTAGGTTTTCACCCTGCTTGCAACGAATACGGAACGCTTTTATTTCGCATAAATAACCGCGGTCCGGTTATTCATGTAACATCTCCGACGAAGGTTTGTCACTGTGATGATAAGCTATTTGCCTCGGCCGAAGAATCATTCCGCAGCCAGCGCACGACAACGAGGGTCGAGAAGTCCGCACATTTATCTTTTCTCCTGAACCATGCGCGGCCGGAGACCCTAACTCTGTTCCGTACGGCTATACTAATATTATTCTTGGTGCAAGTGGTAGAACGTCGTGGCCGCGGCCATGTTGTATGTCTATGCTATGTTTAAGTTTCGAGCATTTAAAGAAGTGCCGTGGACGAGACTGGACGAATTGAATTCGTTAATCCGAAAAAGCTTGGCGAAATTGTTCTAATATTTCTGATCGTCGAAAAAGTGATGGCTTGAAGGAATGAAATCATTTTTGGGTAATGTGAAAGCAAATATATGCAATTAACTGTAATGTACAATTTACTGTAATGTACAATTTACTGTAATATATAATTAACTGTAATATACAATTTACTGTAATATACAATTAACTGTGATATACAATTTACTGTAATATACAATTTACTGTAATATACAATTTACTGTAATATACAATTAACTGTAATATACAATTAACTGTAATATACAATTTACTGTAATATACAATTTACTGTAATATACAATTTACTGTAATATACAATTTACTGTAATATAGAATTAACTGTAATATACAATTAACTGTAATATACAATTAACTGTAATATACAATTAACTGTAATATACAGTTAACTATAATATACAATTAACTGTAATATACAATTAACTATAATATACAATTAACTATAATACACAATTAACTATAATATACAATTAAGTATATTCAAAGACATGTGCTGTAGATTATAATTAAAATTTATATTGACATGAGCAATTATAACGGAAGACTATAACGAGTCATACAGAATTATGGATTTAAAGGTCCCATCAATTTTTAAAATTTAATACTTGATTTGCTGTAATACTTAATTTAATACTTAGTTTAATACTTAATAATTTAATACTTATTTGTAAAACGACCGAAATTTTCTTGCAAATAATCTTCGTTAATCTTCGTTAATCTTTAATAAGTATTCATAAATTCACGATAGCCCCTTCGTCGCTATATTCTCTCTTTGCTTAACACTAAAACTACCCCTGCAGTGAAATAACCAGTTTTCTTATGTTATATTCGATAATAATTGAAGCGACAAAGCTGCTTCCATTCAAAATATATTTCTCTACCCACGCACAATCATAAAAAGTTGCGAGAAATCTGAATAAATTCCACCTTGTGCAATTATTTTCGGCAATTTTCGTTAGTCGCTTTCACACCTCCGCATTTACCTCGAAGCTAAATGTTCCAAATAATGAAAACCATTGAAACAATAAATATCAGCGCGTTCTACACGACACTCGAAGGGCGAAGGGACCCCCTTTCGCCCCCCTTTCGCAGAACCGACCCGTGAATTCCGACCGAATTCAATTCGGGAGCGGCGCGTATCGAGATCCGTCGAACAGCGCGTAGAGATTAACGCGGCGACAATGGGTTCGAAAAAGAGGAGACGATAAAAATGACTGCAGTTAAACCCCCCGGAAATCTGGCTTTCCATAAACAAAACAGCTTCGCTATCGGAGAGCCCTGTCATCCGCCGGTCGCGGGGGCCCCCGGCGAACGAGGAACAATCCTACGCCGCGTTTCATTCCGGAAGCGAATGCAGAGCAGCTTCCCGGCGTGGTAACTGGGTCGCCGCTCATGATTCGTCCGCGGACCGATACAAATTCCGACAGCCGATACAAATGTCACCGACCGGAAACCGATCTTTTTCATTTCGGTGTCGAGTCGTCAACCGGTCGCGGCCGCTATTAATCAATCGCGTCCGATAGCGAGTCGTTAATCTCCCTCGGAGAGACGTTCGTGCAGGCAGTAAATTCGGCGGCTCTCTCTCGCACTCGCTCTCTCGCTCTCTCGCTCTCTCGAGCTCCCTCTGTCTCTCGCGCTCTCTGTCTCTCGCGCTCTCTCGCTCTCGCTCTGTCTCTCGAGCTCTGCCTCTCGCGCGCTCTCTCGCGCGCTTTGTCTGTCTCTCGCGCTCTCTCTCGCTCTCTCTCGCTCTCTCTGTCTCTCGAGCTCTGTCTCTCGCGCGCTCTGTCTCTCGCGCTCTCTCTGTCTCTCGAGCTCTGTCTCTCGCGCGCTCTGTCTCTCGCGCTCTATATCTCTCGAGCTCTGTCTCTCGCGCTCTCTTGCGCGGTCTCTCTCTCTCTCGTTCTCTCGCTCTCTCTCTCTCTCTCTCTCTCTCTCTCTCTCTCTCTCGTTCTGTCTCTCGATCGACGGGGCTTTTGCGAGCCTAAACGGGAGCCCGAAGACGCCAGAAAACAAATTATTCCCGCGTTTGGTTCGAACACGCGCCGGAACGGGCACCGTCGGATCGGCATAAACGAGATCTCGAAGCAGAGAATCCGACTATCGTGATTAACGAGGGTGTTTCGGTTGCCCGTCGGACGTTTCCATGCCCGTAAGCGGATACAGGCTGCTCGAACGGCGAAAATTGAGCGCAACGCGAGACCGCCTCCGCCAAAGGCGTCGGATTGAATTCGGGATTGGGCGACCGGTCGCGAAAGGATCGAACGGATATCACGTGGACCGACGGCGGCCTGATAAGGCGACGTCAAATTCTGCTGCGACGGAGTCGGGTTTTTCGAAAAAATTTCTGTTAACGCGCTCGTCGAATCGTAGCCTGCGAGATCTAGGTGCTCGTCGGAAGATAACGATCGGTTCGGTTAGGCCGAAAATCTGGATAAGCAATTAGGGGGTTTGTCTTGACGCTATTTCGTTATATTGTTTAGAGTTTATTGAGTATTGTTTATTTGTGAAGCTGATTCTTTTGGATCTATTGTATTCAGTGGGCGTTGATTCTAAGGATTTTCGGAAACGTGGATTTGTTTAGCGAAAAGCGCGGATTTATTTAGCAAAAAGCGCGGATTTATTTAGCGAAAAGCGTTAACATTTTTACTCGGAATCGTCCCGGGCAGAAGTAGATTACACTCGAACTAATCTTCGCGAATCAGAATCTACCGCTTCACATGCAAATCCGCGAAAGCATTTCGTATTTCTTGAAATCACATTTCCTGAAGAAAAGTGCTAAGTGGAACACGAATTTCTGAGTTACGCCTTGCGTGTTAATCTGTATTTAATTACGAAGTATATTTTATTCTATTCTCTTTTCACAGTCCCATACACGTTTATCATTTTTATTATTATTTTTGTTGTTCTATTTCTCAGCTATTCTTTTATTTTCTTTTTCTTTATTATAAGCTTCCAAATCTCAGATGAGATTTCACATTCTAATTTCGATTTCAGTTACTTTAATTTTGAAAGAATGATTTTGTCGCTTCATTTCATCGTTTTTCCATGTATAAATATCAATGAACTAAAGAATTACGTATATAATTACGTATAGAATTAGGTAACAAACACGTATATCAGATATTTTAATTTTTGAAAAATAAGTTCCCCCTATCCAAGGTGTAATTTCTCTCTAAAAATTTATTTCGTCCGTCTTTCTCGCTCATCGTTCGCACAAAAATGAATTTCCGAGTGCAAAATGCAACTATCTTCCATCAAACACAAATCTGCTAAATTTGCCGAATATTCTGACATCCAGCAACCATCTCGAAATTTCCGACGATATTTTGCAACCCGCGTCGACATTTTCAACTGATTTTACAGCGCGAACCGCAGCGATTCCGTCAATCGAGCGATCCCGAAAAGAAGCCGAACGGTGGAAAAAAAGCTCGGCGTGCTCATCGAGAGATAGAGAGAGACTCGTCATCGGACGATGCCGGATCACAAGCCCGCGAAGATCTATCCAATTGCTTGTATTACCGGCTGAACGAGCGTGGCTCGTAATTATCAGGTTTGAAAATTCGAGCGACGTCGTGAATAGAGGAGGGGTAGCAAGGTAAAAAAAAAAAGAAAAACGTGGATTTTTTATGTCAGAGAACCAGGAAGAAAAAGGGGACGAAGAAAAGCCGCTGATATTACAAGAGTCTAGTAATTAAGCCTCGCGATAATTGCGCTTTTAATACCTCTCTTTCTCCGGCCCCGATCACCCCCTACCTCCCTCTCCTCCTCCCCTTCCCCCCTCGTTCCTACAATTCCCGTTCTGGAGATCGCCCCCTTCCTTTTTCTGTAACACGGTTAGGATCAGCCCGGAGAGACTGAACGGGAACAAAGTCCATTGTTTCCGTTGGGGTAGGTGAGAATTGATTAGTGATTTGATCCGTTAATGACTCCGGGAACGGAGGATCCGGGATTTATCGGGATCGATCCCCGCGAAAATGTTCGACTCGCGCGACGTACTTGTGCCTAATAAAAGGAAATTGGATCCGGCGGATCGACGAGCGTAGGGGGAGGGGGGGGGGAGGCCTGGAAAATGTCATAGAGAGTCACGGATTAATTGGCGCGGACGTATAATGCTGATTTTCGGCGGATCGTTTCGCTCTGTTTCGCGCTCGGCCACGTTAAATGTCTGCCGAACGCGACGAGTTTCCACTATTTTTTCGAATTATTCGCCAGCGCGCGCGGATTCCTGCTGCGAAGATACGCAGACTCGACTTAAAATTGATATTTTATTGTTTCTTTTGGGGAAGATTGTACTTCTGATTTAATTATGACCGTGTAACGCTCTTGTAACGCTCGTGTAACACTCGTGTAACGCTGTCATTGCTACGTTTGTTTCGGGAACAATTTTCGTGGACCCAACGTTTCGTTTAAAATGCAATCGAATTTAATCAACGATCGATTGAAATCAATTGAAACTATTTGAAGTAAATTAATATAATACCGATAAAATCAATCAATAAATCAATCGATTTGAAATAATTAGCAAGATCGTGGCAGCTGTCGCACCGGATACTAGGTGCCCAATTTTGTTCGATTAAATGTCTCGATTAGAATGATTAAATGACTCAATTTTTCGTAGCATTTCGTCAACATTGTTGCACTGCAATGTTGTGTTGAAATATAAGCACGATTGAATGCATAATTAACACTAGAACTATCAAAAAAGTCGAATCGACTGATTTCTGATTTTTGCTTTTGCAATCCCCGATACCGTAGAAATGTTTGTGCCATAAATTTTTATATGAACTCCTTCTATCGAGCACGCATTACAATAAAAATTGTAGGAGGTTTTAATAATCTTGTTATTGTTATAAAACAATATACATTGCTCGCGTTTAGGGCTCGGCAGTTCTAATGTTAAACTCGAAGACTAATTTCATTGTAATTTACTCGAACTCTTTCTGGAATATATAATTAATCGTCGTATAATTTAAAAAATAATAGAAACGAAGGTTTCATAAAATATCATTCTTTTTTAACATTTCGAGAGCATTGAAATTATTATCGTAAAAAATAGAATTCGATTTCGTAAACTCGTAATATCGTCGATTGTTCTAAGATCATATTTCCAACAATAATATATTATTTAATTACCGATATCTACAATAAATTTTAATCAAATACGATACTTATTTCGCCAGTTCCCGATTTTCCGTTTCGAATACCTGCACGTTTGATAACACATTGAATCTCGGCAGCCCGGAGTACGCGGGACCACCGATATTTTTCACGCGAATCGCGCGAAGTTATGAATTTGCAACGAACATTTTTGGGGAAAAGGTATTTACCCCGTTGCCGTGCGACAGTGTCCATTAATTCGCGTTATGTTCGATCACGGAGTCCATTCGGCTGTGATTCAGTTAATTCGAACAGCCCCCGTTAAGGCGGAATGAAATTCGCCGGTGCTTCGCCGGAATTTCAAATGAGGGCGCGGTAATATCAGTGAAAAAGTGGATTTTAAATTCATCTGTTTGGGCTTTAACGGACGAACGAAATTATTCTCTGGGAGGCGCGAGCGCGAGCGCGAACGCGCGCGCACGCTAATTGAAGAATGCCGGTGGAAAAAAAACCGGGGCACCACCGTCCGTCCCGGTTCCACCCGGATTTTTTTCCGCCGCGGCCACGTGGACCGGGGCAAATTTGTTTACGCCGACTAATGAAAAAACCGGATTGTTTCGGAACGTCTGTATTACCATGACCATAAATTCGGCCCCGCGCGCGCGCGCGCGCCCCATCCCGTTCGAATGGACGTGCATTAACCGTGCGCCGATGCTCGCGATTTCTTTTTATAAACATGTAGAGAACACTGGCAAGCTGAAAAATCGAAAGCGAGATCGAACTGGCGCTTCGGAATCGCTCGCCGGTTCAGGAAAAAATGTTATTCTTCGCCGGTGGAGTCGTTTTCCGTGCACGTTCGAACAAACGTAGAAACAAATGCATTTATACGTTTCATTATTCGACTGCGGATATTGAATAAAAACGGATTATATTTTTCTGCGATCTTTTATGAAAGAATTCGTCGTTACTGGAATCGATGAGTAATCGTGATCGTGTTTGCTAATCTGTGATAAGTAGACTACCGATTTTTATGCAAAGTCAAAATTTCGTTGAGCTATTGTTTGAAACGAGAATTGAATGATAATGTATTTCTTCGTTTAATAGTTTCTCAGTAGATTGAAAATAATGGAACAATATTCTTGAATTTTTCTAATGTTGTCATTATTCTGTACTCCTCTTATCAATTTTTTGCAATAAATGCGTAAAATCCGCAGTATAATAATCTATAAGCATGGAGAAATGATTTATTTTATTTATTATATTTATTATATTTATTATAGTGTAATTAATCAATATATATATATTTATTATATTTATTATATTATAATTAATTGATATGTATTTTTTATTATATATTTTACTATAATATAGTTAATCGATATATATTTTATTATATTTTACTGTAATATAATCAATCAATTAATAGATATTTTATTATATTTTATTATAATATAAATAATCGATATATATTTTATTACATTTTACTGCAATATAATCAATCAATATATATTTAATATGTTACTGTAATATAATCGATCAATATATATTTTATTATATTTTATTATATCGAAAGAATGCACTGGTACTTTACGCACACAAAATTCGTACGAACGAAAATGATGCAGCAAGCAGTCTCTCCGTTCGCCCAATTTATCGAACGAAATTTCTATAATATAGAAACGTAAGTTCAGTAATGGACCCCTGCCGCCCCCCTCCCGCCCCAACGCGCAGAAAGATAAGAACGGTAGTTTATATAGACGCGCGAGCATCACATATTTGCTGGACTTTATCTCAATAATAAAAATACACATTTCTAGCGGTGTTATTGGAAACTCCTATATTGTACAATCAAAGGACCTTATCACCTAGTTACACCGTAGGAAATAGCTAACATATATTCTTTACTCCAGAACGGCGCTATACTACCCGTTTATACGGGCGTCGAAGCATTTTGTTACCGCGCGCGATCCGAGTCCCAGTAGTTTAATAATCGGGAACGGGGTGCATCGTAAGAATCAAAAATATATTAAAACACCCCTGGGGAGGGGGTGGGGGAGGAGAATATGTTTCTGCTCTGTTTACGATTTCCTCAGTTTATAAACCGTTATTGCGCACCTTCTGTTCTGTTCTGTTCTGTTCCACTCTACTTCCTTCCACATTGGCTCCGAAGAATTCGAGCTTAAAATCGCGAACATTCACGCTGACGCAAGGTTAATCGTCCGCAAGATCTGCATGAACGTTAGCCGGGAGATTTACGAACGACTACTAATTAGACGGCCCGCGGTTTCGCGCGGAGAAGGCACGGACGTATTTATGCAAATGAATTTCTACGGTTTCGGAGACGATATCGGCAATAAATTTGTATTAAATAGCAGCAACAACCGGGTTCCGCGTTCATTTTTCAACTCCTTGTTTCGGAGATTGTTTTATAGAATTTTTAGAATTATATATTATAGATATATGTGATTATATATAATATTCTTATATTAAGACTATTATATTATTCTATATTATATGATATTATATTATATTATATGATATTATATTATATTATATGATATTATATTATATTATATTATATTATATTATATTATATTATATTATATTATATTATATTATATTATATGATATTATATTATATTATATTATATTATATTATATTATATTATATTATATTATATTATATTATATTATATTATATTATATTATATTATATTATATTATATCATATCATATTATATTATATTATTAACTAGAATTATAATTATTATATATTCAAAAATAGCAGCATCATTAATTTTTATTAATACACGGACTGTCTTAAAAATCTTCCACTTAAACATTATTCTCCACAATTGGCAATCATTTAAATTTTAAATGCATTTACAGCATGACAAAAATATTTAAATAGAAGAGAACATTACAAATTAAGAAAACACCAATGGCAGCTTCATTTCTGTTTCCAATAAAATAATCTGTAAAATTAAGAATCTATACAAATAGAAATTAATAATTCAAGTGTACCGGAAGTTTCGAACAGGTTTCCAGAAAAATATAGTCTTGAACCCCTTCTAAGAAAAAGAATTACGAACAACACTTATTAAGTATAGATATTATTATTCTGTCCTTCAAAATTCGAATAAAATTCTAATCTCTTGCCAACAATATTATCTCACAATAATTACAATAATATTACCCTTCTAGAAAATTATTGCAATCGAAAAATTTCTGCAGCAAGCCCCCAAGAAAATAGAGGGCCAACAAAACAATTCGACCGATTAACCTAATCTTTTGCCACCGAAGCAAACAATATCGTTCGAACGATTCGTTTACTCGCCGGTTTCTTGGCTTCGAATCGTCGGATTTCCCCGCACACGTACCACCGCATACACCTGCCGCGTCCAGCGGTGTGTACGCGGTGTATGGTCGGCACCATAACGACGTAACAACGAGGATCGATCGGCCGTGTCGGCGGCCTATGGTGAAACGCCTGGCGGCTCCGGGTCGCTCGTTTTCCCGCTGGCTTCCGCAGCCAGCAAATTCAGCGCCGCTCGTGTTCTCGCCGTTAAATATTTTGACGGAGCCTGGCGCGGGCGTTTCGGCCTTGCTGGAAAACGCTCCGAGGTAAATGAAGATGCGCCCGGAATAAATCGATAGCTTTTAAGTCCACGTTCGAGACACGCTTCCCTCCGGGCGGCCGTTTGTTCCGCGGTAGATGAGATATCGGCTCGCAAATACGCGGATAAGTGGGAGCCGCGCGCGCGCGCGCGCCAGCCCGCTCGAGAGGGGTGGCTTTGCATTTATTTCAGAAATTAATTTCTGTCCGTGAACGAGTCGCGAGCCTGGCTGCCCGTCGACCAACCCCCGGACGAGATCACTACCCCCTCCCCCGCCGTGTAATGATCGACGATCGACGCCCCCGCGCTGCACAATAACAAGAAAACAATCGATCCTTCGGTCACGTTCCGGCCAGAAAATTGATGCGACGCTTCGATCTTATCGCACGCTGCGCTCCGCCGAAAAGAGACCGCGATTTTTCGTCGTTTGCTCGCGGCGTTAATCGCGCGACGCTTCCGTCGGAGAATTCTGCGAAAAAACGACGACTTTTCCTCGTCGTTTATCGCTTCGGTTTTCGCTCTATGGCGCTTCGAGGATACGCCAAGAGAAATTGCACGAATTATCGACGGTACGGGTAAACTGCGGATTTTTTATGCAAATTGCAATTTTCGTATCTTTGCAAAAATTGAGTAGAAATTTCCTTCGTCGGTTAAAAGATTGTTCATTGCGTAAAAAAATACAGATGCTGTTAAATATTGTTTATTTGTACGTTTTCTTATATTTTGCTAATGTGCGCGTGTCATGATCGCGAAAAGATAGATTTTTAAGTGAGAAATAAATTTATATAGAATGTAATAAATTTCGAAATTATGAACAGATTTATGCGAGGTTATAATAGAGTTGAAATTATTGTAAATTAATGTAGAACTGTCGAAAGTACCTGTGTAAAGTATCAAAAATTATAAATATAATTAAAGTGGAATTAATATAATAAATATAATAAATATATAATATAATATAAAGTAGAATATAATATACAATATATAATACAATTACATATACTATACATAATATAATATAAATACATACTTATGTATACATTAATATAATAAATATAATTAAAATAAAAATTATCAAAACACTGAGAACTGTACAATTACTTTTTGCTGCAAGTTGTCTCGCAAAATATTTCCCTCGAATAAATAATTAAAAAATTGCGCAAATTTCCCAGAACATTCAAGAACGCGCAAAGCAGTGGTTTCCACGATTTCCGTAAAATCGGAGACGAATTAGGGTATCGCGTGTCATCAAAATTAGAAACCGCTTTGCCCGAACGATGACAGCTCGATTGTTATAGAGCGATCGCAACTCATATTTGATTGTGCATTCGAAATAATCTGCTTAACCCATCGGCCAGCTAATGCGAATTAGCGAATTTTCCTCTCTGAAAAGAAGTCACCGTGCCCCCGGAGAACGGAATTAATAAAAGCGCGCGCGATGGACGCGCGCGGCCCGCGGACAAATCGGCATTTAAATCGTTCGAATTAGTTAACAATATTTCGCTGGATTAACGAAGCCATTAACCCGGGACGCCGGTGTACAAACGGTCTGTCCGCGTCGCGCTATCGGCGTATAAAAGAGCGCATTATTGCGCGAAGTAATTATTTGCGATCGCGTGTTGGTATCGTTTATCCTGCCCGTTAGCCGGGTGTCAGTTCGCGAGCTTATTCAAGCTATTTGCGCGCGACGGTCGCGCGTCGCTCGGTTTCATCGGGCCGCCCGGAAAAAGCTCCGTTCGGTTTTCACGTATCGAACTTTCCTCCTCCTCCTCGCGCTCGGCGTCGCTCGGAGGAACAGCGCGGCGGCGGTCGGCTTCGTTATTGATATTAAACGCGCGCGGACGAGACCGTGTCAACTGTTTTGAATAACGAACACCGCGCCGGCTTGCGCGGCCTCCGCCGCGTACACGGCCGCTCATTATTAACAACAATTCCATTCCCGTAACACGTAACGCGAAATTGCGCGACCGACCACCGCCACGGCCGAATTGTAATTGTTCTCGAAAATTCATTCCCGTGCGAGCCACGCGAGGCGTTCGCCGCGAGTTCGACGCCGGCGCTTGTAAGATTCTCGAAATCTGCACGCGGAATTACGGTGTGCGTTATTATATATATAATAACTATATATTATAATATATATATTAATAATAATATATAATATATATATTAATAATAATATATATTATATATATTATAATATATAGTTATTATATATATATATTATATATATTATAATATATATAATATATATATATAATAAGTTATTATATATATATATATATATATATATATATATATATATATATATATATATATATATATATATTTAGATCGTTTCGTAGCTGATAACGTCGCGTGTTGTTTGCGAAGAGATATACGTATATTTCATGCGTGCTCCTCTTTTTTTATCTGGCTTCAATTACTTGGAATTGATGTAACTTTTGTTATTTGCTCGACCGTACAGTATTAAAACCTTTTATTTATCTTACTGTGTAATTAAGACTTTTTAATATTTATTCTTTTGTGCAGCTGAAACATTTCTTTAGTATTTATTCTATTTATCAGAATATTTTATTGTTTGCTCTGCTAGTGTGATTGTAATGTTTTAGTATTTATGGTTTTGTGTAATTGAAACGTTTTACTATTTATTCTATTTGTTTTACTGCATAATTGAAATATTCTACTATTTATTCTATTTAACAGAACATTTTATTATTTGTATAATCGAAATATTCTACTATTTATTCTATTTAACAGAACATTTTATTATTTGTATAATTAAAACATTTGACTATTTATTCTATTTATTGTATTTATTCTATTGCATAATCGAAACATTTTACTATTTGGTCTATTGCATAATTCAAACGTTTTACTATTAATTCTACCGCATAATTAAAACACATTACTATTTATTCTTCCGCATAATTAAAACCTCTAACTATTTACTCTGCTATGTAATTAAAACCTCTAACTATTCACCCTACTATGTAATCAGAACCTCTTACTATTTACTCCACCATATAATTAAAGCCTCTTATCATTTATTCCACTATGCAATTAAAACCGCTTACCATTTACCCAACTGTCTAATTAAAAACCTCTAACCAATTATTTCACAAAATAATCGGATTAATAACAGCACCATATCGTCGATCAAGTAAGTTAATCCAAAGAAACTTTTTTAATGCGTTATCCGATTATGTTCGTTATCTCATAAAAAGAATGAAGCTTCTTCGCCGTTTCTTCGGCGTCTTGTTAGAAAACTGCTCGTTAGCGGGGAAAGTATCGTCGAAGAAGATATTTGATCGCTATCGTCTTATTGTTCCCGTAGATGAAAGTATATTATTTTGTCCATTAAAATCAGAGTAAGATCATCTTCGCAAAACTACGCGTCCGCCTTGTTGTGTTTTACTACTCGAACAGAATAACATCCTCGAACGCCGCGTCCAATCGATTCACAGCTTCGTTCGTCTCCGTCGAATGTATAATGTACAGTAATGTCTCCCTAACTGGCGCTCAGATCGCGCACGAAAATGGACAATTTGGAAAGAGAAGATACGATTACTCGAGCCTGGCAGCTCGTTTTTATATTTCTTGGCAATTCGTTACTGCGAAAACGAACCGCAAGGCTCGAACAATCGCATCTCCTCTTTCCAAATTGTCCATTTTTGTGGACAATCTGAGCGTCAGTTAGGGAGACATTACTGTACAGTAATGTCAAGACTCAAATGAATTGTATCTCCTCTTCTGAAATTGTACATTTTTCTCCACAATCCGAGCGTCAGTTAGGGAGACATTACTGTACAGTAATGTCAAGACTCAAATGAATTGTATCTCCTCTTCCGAAATTGTACATTTTTCTCCACAATCTGAGCGTCAGTTAGGGAGACATTACTGTACAGTAATGTACAATTTGGGAAGAGGGGATACGATTAATTTGAGTCCTGCGCCTGGTTTTTATAATTACCGATTCTCAACAAGTACTAGAGGCGCAAGACTCGAATAATCGTATCTCTTCTTCCCAAATTGTCCATTTCTCTGCATATTTGTGGACAATCTGAGCGTCAGTTAGGGAGACATTACTGTACAGTAACCTAAACCTAACCTACCTAACTGATGCTCAGATTGTGGAGAAAAATGGACAATTTGGGAAGAGGGGATACGATTAATTCGAGTCCTGCGCCTGGTTTTTATAATTACTGATTCTCAACAACTATAAAAACGAGGCGCAAGACTCGAATAACCGCATCTCCTCTTCCCAAATTGTCCATTTTTCTACAGAATCTGAGCGTCAGTTAGGGAGATATTACTATATTTCTAATTCACGAGCATCTAATTAGCGAACACTCGAACGCCGCATCGGACGCCCAAAGGAGCACCCGAAGTCTCCGAAACGATGGTCCCGTCCCAATAAGATATTAATCGCGCCGCGTTCCGGTGTGCCACGCCTGGCTAAACTCTAATTTCTGCGTTCGATGTTTATCGATGATTCGCGCGGAGGCCGACTCGAGCGCACGGTCAACCGAACACGGACGAAATGTGCAACGGAATATATGCAACGGTTCTCTGAAATATGTATTACGCGGAGCCGGCGTGCGGCGCGTCTACAATACGTGGAACAGGAAGCGTGTTATTTTTTGTTCTCTCGTCGGAACCTTTAACGTCGAAAGAAGCTGCCGGCGAGGTCCCGGCTTCCCCCAATAAAAATATGCATCTGCATAAACGTTCGCCGGCCCGCTAATAAGACCTGGGTCTCTCTCTCTCTCTCTCCCCGCCCGCGAACGCAATTATTCTCTTTTCAGCGGTGCCCTCGTTCCCGGCGCGGCGGGGCAACAAAAGGCCAGCCGCTCGGTTCAGTTTAGATATGCAATCGATTTCGAACTGCCCCCGGGTCGCTTATCTACTTGGCTGACCACCGCCGCGGCGAGGCGGCGTCCTCGTTCCACTTATCTCTGCGACTCAAAAACAGGGCGAACTCGCGACTCACCGGGGCCGACACGCCGGATACACCGAGCGAGCCCGGCTGGCCCCGTAATACCGGCGAATCGTAATTATGGTTCGGCAAAAACTTTTGACATAGGAGACCGGCCACGCCTCCGGCGCGCGCTCGCGCTCAGCCGGCAGCGAATTTGAAATTTTCCGGCGTCCGTGTGTAATCGATGATAATCGCCGGAATATTGCACCCGCCTTCTCCTCCTCCACCCCGCCCCTTCATCGTCGCCCCCCTCGTCCTCCGCCGCCACCGCCGTCGCCCTTTTGCGTATCGGTATGACAAACACAGGGGAGTTTACGGGGGAACGGTAAAATATTTCAAAGCGGCCCGCGTGAAAATTAATTACCACTCGTTTCTGTAATATGAATTATTTGTAATCGTGTTCCAGTTAATGCGGCAGATATAATTGAACGTAACCATGCGGCGCCCGGTAATTACTTTAATACCATCGCGTAATCGAACGTTTCCAACGGCCATTTTCCGGTTCATGCTCCGCGATATTGTAATGAGTTTAACGCGGATCCTGATCATCCGACGGTTACAGTTTATAACGGTTAATGTCAATAACGGGACGAGTTTCTACGTTCCGGATGATTGCGACGGGGAGCGTCTCTGCGAGTCGGAGGACGCGGCAAGGATGCGCTTTTTTTCGGGGAAATCGTTTGCGAGCGAGTTATGGAGCCACGAGGATATATAATATATAGTAGTAGTATAATGTACAGTATATAGTATAATATATAATATACAGTATAGTATAGTATAATATATAATATACAGTATAGCATAGTATAATATGTAATATACAGTATAGTATAGTATAATATATAATATACAGTATAGCATAGTATAATATGTAATATACAGTATAGTATAGTATAATATATAATATACAGTATAGCATAGTATAATATGTAATATACAGTATAGTATAGTATAATATATAATATACAATATACTATAGTAAAATATATAATATATAGTAGTAGTATAGTATAATATATAATATACAGTATAGTATACTATAATATATAATATACAGTATAGCATAGAACTGTATATTATATAATATAGAGAATAGTATAGTATAATATGTAATATACAGTATAGCATAGTATAATATATAATATACAGTATAGTATGGTATAATATATATAATATACAGTATAGCATAGTATAATATATAATATGCAGTATAACATAGTATAATATATACTATACAGTATAGCATAGTATAATATATAATATACAGTATAATATAGTATAATAAGTATAGTTTGCGATATAGTAAATTACATTCGCAATGGCGAAATTACTTCGTGCAGATTCGCTTATTCCGTCTGAAACTAATTGGAAAGGACTAGTGTGTAATTACCTTTAAGTCGTATAAATTAACATGCCACGAAATCCTACATATTCCTGCACGATTCCTATTTTACATCGTCCGCGCTTGGCATGTTAATCGAAATGTATCCCGGAATGGGTTGAAGCTACGAGACAAATGTCTGTACGAAAGCTATTATATGTATATATATATACATTCGGTATAAAACGGTGTCTCGCGCAGCATCGACAATACTTTCGTTCGGATATTTCGACGAGACGTTTGATTTTTTCTTCAAAGCATGCCATGCATTGTCTTGTTCGACTAAACGAGACACCCTGTACAGAAATAAATGAAATCGTCGACAAACGCATCGCCGGCTATAATTATTATTTTATTCGATTATTCGTTATTCCTCCGCTCCTTTATGCTCCCGATTAAACGATTTCAAGCTCCGCCTTGTTTCTGAAATTTTTCCTAGCTGTCGAAATTTCTTGTAAAATCCACGCGAAATCAGCGAATCAGCGCGACGATCGCAAAGTAAAAGTTTCCAGACAAATAAAAACGAAGCGTCGATATCATCGAAGTCACTCGAATTGCATAAAATATCACCGAATCCCCGAACCGCCGTCTTTCATCCGAGACGAACGAAGCATCGCCGACATTGATTACGATTTTTCGCGCCGCGGCCTGTAATTTCGCAACAACAAGAACAACAACAACAACGCGGCGCCGATCACCGAATTTCCGTGTACAGAGAAACGCGCAACAATCTCTTCGTCGTGATCGATCGATCGTCGACGGTGTGCAGCATCGAACAGCGCCGACCTATTTATCCAAACGTCGGAGCCCAGCGCACACAGAGACTGTTTCCACTTATCTAGCCTCTCCCCGATCGCTTTTGTTCTCCGCGGGAAAGCGTGTGCCGCAGGGCGGTGGAGGATGCACGCGTGCACACGGAGAGCCCGCTCGCTCCATTATCTATGCTAATTAACGTAACGCCGGCCCCGCGGACCGGGACGCGGCGCAACGGATTGCGTAAGAGGCCGGAAGGGTTAAAACAGGGCAAACTTGAACGCCGAGGCGTCGTCGTAGTCGTCGTCGTCGTCGGCGTGCGGGCTCGGTATGGGCTCGCGGCGGATTCTAAAGCGGTTTCGAAGCGGGCTTTCGAGGCGGCGAAGAACACAGCGGGAGGGAAACGCGCGCGCGCGCGTCCGGGGCCCCGATAAAGCCCAATTACACCGGGTATCTGATTCAGACACGACATCGGGGCCAGGACGGTGGCTCGTGCACGTCCCGTCGCGCGATTTTTCGACCGGCGAACGCGGCCGAGATATCCCGATCCGTGCCGGCTTCGCCGAAACCGTATCGCTTTCCGGGATCTCGTCCGCCACGCCTGGATTTTCCACCGGCCGATTAATAATTTCGCGGCCGCCCCCGGTCGATCGGATCGCGCAGATACAAGGAGAGGCTGTCCGGGATACGCCGGCGTTCCGGAACGCCGGGCTTAAAGGGAAAGTGATTTAAGCCGGCGAGAAACGCCACGCGCGATCGCTCGTTCTCATTTTTACGGGCCGCCGGGAACCGCTGATCCTTCTTCCGTCACGACGAAACGGCAGATTTCTGCCGGCGAATTGAATTAACCGGTTAATCGTGATCGACGAGTATAATCGTCGCGGGGGAGTAATGTCTCCCTTACTGACGCTCAGATTGTCCACTGAATTGGATAATTTGGGGAGAAGAGATGCGATTGCTCGAGCCTCGCGGCTCGTTTTTATAATTGTGGACAATTTATAAGTGTAAAAATAAACCGCGAGGCTCGAGTAATCGTATCTCATCTTCCCAAATTGTCCATTTTTGTGCGCAATCTGGGCGTCAATTAGAGAGACATTACTGTATTTCTTGATTTTATCGAGATCCGAATTTAATATATATTTAATACCTTGATATAACCTTGACATAGCCTTGATATGTCAAGGTTATGTCAAGGTTATGTCAAGATCAACATATGAAATTTTTAAGCAACTGTGTTCGGGCACGGAATTATTTAAATTAAAATATCATTTACGTACTTTGTTAATCTTCACTGTACCCTGTATAATATCATATATTATATGATATTATATTGTTACATATTATTATATAATAATTAATATAATATTGAAACATAATATTGGAATATAATATTGGCCCAGAAGTAAAGTCTGACTACAGTAAGTTCTCTCTAATCGACGCTCAGCTTGTACAGAAAAATGGACAAATTGGGGAGAAGAGATGCGATTGCTCGAGCCTTGCGGCTCGTTTTTATAATTGTGGACAATTTACGATACGATAGCTGGTTTCAATGCAACTACAATGTTGTACTATTTCTTTCGGATAATCGTAAATTAGAAGCAGTTAAATTGGCAACAATTTATCGCGATTTATAGCAATTTTTGACATCAGATATCCCTCGCGCTTCCGAAGCGACCGCGAAATTCTCTGGTTTAAAATTTCTATGAACGGGATTTAAAATGCATGAAGGGGATCTCCACTTTCATCTAATCCCCGCGTGGCTAACCGAAATGCATGAATGAGTTTGAAGCTTTAATATTTAACATTCCCTACGTAAATTTTCGGTTTGGGGACGCGGGGACGCCGATGAGGTATCAAAAATCTACAGTGGTTCTACCATATCCTCTCGCGAGAATGAAAAAGAATCGTCGAACGTCGTGTTCTTTAAATAAAATTCCATTAATCCTTTTATATTTCAAATTTATATATTTTATTATTTAAATTATATTTGAATTCCATTATTCCTCTTATATTTCGAATCACCGATTGATTCATTTACGATTTCGCGAGAACTGAAACGAATCGTTAAACCTCGCACCCTTCCGAAAAAATTCCATTTTCATTTTACCCTTCGAATCGCCGCATTCATTCGCAATTTTGTATCGCAGAGAAATAAATCAATAATTTTCAACGCGAACAGAAATATTTCACAGCGTCTCGAAAAGGCGGGATCGGCGGTCTTCCACGGGGCTGAAAGAAAAGAATCCATAAAAATGGATGCTCGCGCGCACGAACAAGACTTAAAAATTCCATAGGAACTCGCTGTATCCGATTCGGGCCGCTGCACAGGGGATGATGCGAGTCTTAAACCCCCCCTTTGATGCCGATTGTAATTTCGTTTCGTCCCGGAACACCGGATAACCGTCTTCGTGCGCCGAGGATCGAGTTCGGAATTCATAGGGTTCTAAGAATTTTTGGTTCCCGTATCGACCCCTTATTTCTCTCTGTACGCGAGGAGACAATTCCCCGCGGGCAATTCCGAACGAACGTATTTTCGGCGAATGTAACTTCGTTAAAAGTTACGCCACGGCGCGGGGGCCGCGCGCGGAATTTCGGGCAATTCGCGGGGAAACGAGCGCGCGCCGTCTTTCGTCGCGAGGCACAAAGCGTCGATTTTAAACCCTCCCGCGATGGTCAGAGAAAACTTAGGCTAACGGCGCAATCGACACTTATATCCTTCTCTTTGGTAATTTTAACGATTTCGCATTAATAAGATAATATTTCGAAATCGTTCAAATATCTTCGCATTTGCAGAATATTATTATATTTGCGTTATAATTATTATATACTTGCATATATTTCTATTATAAAACGAATTTTGTATCTTGTTTTTATTAATATTATATTATATATATCATTATAGATCTTATTATATCATAAATATTATATTTAAATAAATTAAATAATAGCTAATTCAAATACGATATAAAATAATAATATAATTAAATATTAAATATTATGTTATATTATTATTTAACACATGGATAGATTATTTTAGTTTGCTTCAGTTTTTTTTTTAGTTTTATTAATATTTTCTTATATTAAAAATATATTATTATAAATCTTTTTATGTAACAAATATTATATTTAAATAAATTAAATAATAACACTAATTAAAATACGATAAAAAATAATAATATAATTAGATATTAAATATATATATATATATTATATTATATTATTATTTAACGCATGGATAGATTATCTTAGTATTCACTTGAAAATAAATTAACATGAAATTGAATATGTATCGAATATGTATCGATAAAAAACAATATCCAAATTGACCATTTTCATTTGCAATCTGCTGGAAAATTAGGGAGAATTTCCTGTAATTCTGTCTTGGTTTTCGATTTCATCGATATCGGAAAAGTGTCCGAGCAAGCCGAGGAAATTAATTTTCCGAAAAAAGCCACATTCGTTCCAACTAAAATATGCACGAAAATAAGCAACGTCGATATATTTGGCTCTCCGATGTGTCGACGGCAGTCGAAAAAGTTGCACGCGGGCTTAAATACCGGATCACACAGACTCGAAACATCGCGGAAGGGTTGAAGCAACTTTCCCGGCGCGGTCGCCGGAGGCGTTCATTTTTTTTCAACGTTTATTAACCGGCCAATCGTTCGGCGAACATTTGGGAAATTCGTCGGATAACGGACCGCTCTGTTGCCATACTTTTTCAACCGGCTATCGACGGCGGCTTCCCGAAATATCCGGCGGGATTTCAATCCTGCGTAGTTCTTCGTAAGCGACGTCGTCGTCCGTCGACGACGACGGCGTCGCGCGCGACAAGAATCCGTAGAATTTACAAAATTCAACGTAACCCGCGACGCCGTCATTTCGCCCCGAAGAAACATCCGAAATTTTAACTAAATTCCGAGCACCGCAACGCGCCGAAAATATCCGCTCGCGAAATTTTCTACGAACGGAACGGCGGCCGAACGCCGCCGGAATTTCTACGGCGAATTTTCGCAACGGCGTTGCGTAAATTCGAAATTATTCGAAAGCCTAATTTCGTGTCGCGGAACGCGCCGCGCGGAGCTCCGCGTCGCGATCGCGTTGAATACGAAACGTTACGAAAACCGCGGAGTTTTCGCGTGAAATCTAATCCGGGAAACGCGAAGTCTCGGCGAACGAACGTCGCCGCTGGTCATGAACGCGATTCGATGGAAGGAATCGAGACCGAGCTTCTCACGTGCTAATGGACAATTCATTTGTTTAATCTCGCGTACCGCTGGAATTTGCATTTTACCCGAGTAGTTCTTTTTTCTACTATCGCAACGGTTTGATGCGATCTTTCATTGTTTCACCAGCTCTTGGTGCTAAAGGAATTTAACCTCGATGCGACCTCGTAGTTTCGGCAGATAAATTGATTTTTTAACGACGATTTATATGTAATCGCCGTTAAAAAGTAAATAACAAAATGTTAATACATTTCGTTTACGTTCGAACGATTCGAGCGTCGCGCTAACGATCTACCAAATGTCATAAAATTGATGTACAGTAATGTCTCCCTTACTGACGCCTCAGATTGTCCACAAAAATGGACAATTTGGGAAGAGGCGATGCGATTGTTCGAGCCTTGCAGCTCGTTTTTATAGTTACCAATTGCCAATAAATATAAAAACGAGCCAAAATGCTCGAATAATCGTATCTTTTTTACCTAAATTGTCCATTTTTGTAGATAATCTGAGCGTCAGTAAGGGAGACATTACCGTATTTCGTTTAATAAAATTTCAAGTGGAAATTTCAGTTCTGTATAACATGAATAAAACTAAAAATAAAATGAAATAGATTACAAAATAAAATAAAGTAAAGAATATAAGTAAAAATAAATATGTAACAGAATTATATATAATTCACCAAAGAATAAATTTCATTTGCAAAAGGGTTATCATTAGAATACAGATTTCATGCATTTACAAGAAAAATAAGTAGATCAAATACAAGTAATAATAATAATAATAATAATAATAATAATAATAATAATAATAATAAAAAGATACAAGAGTTTGAAGAATTTAAAAACACCGTAGCATTCACATTCATATTCGCCTGATTAGAATAATTATCAAGTGACATAAACGTCTATAAATCTTCTACAGCTTGACAATTGTTGCCAACAATTTTGATTTCACTGAAAAATCTGGTTACTCGAATTTGCCAAAAAATGAATTTCCATCGCGATAATGCGAATATCCGAAAACAGTTCGGCGTCCTGTAAACGACGAATTTCCGCAATTTCGTGCGCAAAACCTGTACATCTTCCCAGATGTAATTGCACAGCATGTCCAGGAATCTCGCAGCACTGACTTCTAATTAGCCTGCTCATCGTAAGACGAATTTGCTCGAATCCGAGGACGACAATGACGGAAGTAGATAGTCTTCCGGCGCATCCTCCGGCCGCGTGCTCCTCTTCGTTACGTGGCGAAGCACGTACCGATGCACACGCGTGGCGTGCAAATGCACGTAATTGCAAGATAAACATACGCGTATTAACAGCGGACGAGGAATGTCGTTGTTGCTCTCATTACGCTGGTTTACGTTTCGCGGGAGCCGCGCCTCGCCGAATGAGCTCTCTCTCTCTCTCTCTCTCTCTCTCTCTCTCTCTCTCTCTCTTTTCCTTGTTCACGGAAATCTATATATCGGGCTCGTTAACTTCCCGAGGGCTGCGCGGCCGCCCGGGATCTCGAGCCTGTAACGCGCGGCAAGAAAGAAATCCCCTGTTCCATTACCTCCGCGAACACTTTAAACCGTCTCATTTAAGCCAGCCACCGGGCTTCTACCTCTTCTTCTTCCTCCTCTTCCTCGCTGGCTGACTTTTATCGCTGCCCCAATCGATTTATCGCGCCTCCTCCACGCGAAGAAACATCGACGAACGCGGCCCACGCGGACGATATCTTCGTTATTTCTCCGTCCCGTGGCTCCCGATTAAACGATTCCAAGCCTCGTCCTGTTTCTCGAATGTTTCCCAGTCGTCGATATTGTTGTCAAGTCCGTGCAAAATTAGCGAATTAGCGCGGCGATCGTTTTGTTAGAACGCGAGCTCGATACGTAGAGGCTCGCGTGTTCCAAAAAAATGCACCCTCGTAAATCGACTTTTCTAACGACCGGCGATTGCAATTAATTGCCCAACGAAAATACGGTCGATTCGTTCGAAACGAAACTTTCGGCCTGCAACCGTCTAGAGTGCATTCACGAGTCGATTGTATTCGTTTCGATCGCACAATGGATCGAATATTCTGCGGTTTTATGAATATGCTGTAAATTGACATTTTACGTGCCGATACGACGACATTCGGTTTCAAATTGCACGATCGACGTAACAAATCGCGGCGGAGGAGAAGCATTCTCGTTCCGCCGGCGAAATGAATATCAATATTTCGCGGCTGTAAAAATAAATGCGCCGCGTCGCGCCGCGAAGTAAAAGTTTCCAGGGGAATGAAAAAAGAAGCGTCGATATCATCGAAGTCTCTCGAATTACGTGAAATATCATCGAAGCCTCGAGACGCCGTCCTTCATCCGAGGCGAGCGAAGCATCGCCGGCATTAATTACGATTTTTCCGCCGCGACCTGTGATTTTGCAGCGCCGTTCAAAGGAAACGTCGAAGCAAGTCGATGCTTCGGCATCGGGTATCGTTCGCCGGCGAGCAAACGCGAAAGCTAAAACCTCGACACGACGATGCTAATCGCGCTTTCCAAGGCGATCTCCGACCTTTCCGACGCGGCTAAACACCGGCCGGATTACGATGCGCTGTGAATTTAATTCGACGCGGAGCGTTCGCGTGCACCGCGGGATCCCAAGAATTCCCGCAATGGAGCGCAGTTTCATAATTCACCGTAATGACAAACGTTCCGCTCTGTATCAGAAACAATGATCGTGTTAGCACGCATTAATCGTCGCTTTGTAGCGTTCGCCGCGCGAGGACGCTCGACCCAATTAGGCTCGCCGCGAGCCGAGGCCGCGGCGAAACTGCGGCCGCGGCACGGAAAATTGGAAAAACGTGTCGATCAGACTTCCAAATGGCGGCGTTGCACACCGCGATCGACTGGATCGCGATTTTTCCCGCGAATGGGGCCGTGTAAAAACGCCGGAAACCGCGGGAACATTCGTCGCGCGATGCGTCTGAAAACGCGAGCCTGAAAAATCGTCGTCCGACGGCGCGACAAGAAATATGGATTTCCACCGGAATTTTCTCGTTTCTCTCATCGATTTTCTCAATTACCGGCAACTAATTCGCGGGAAAATACCGCACGTTTGTTCGCTTTTCGCGCGGTCGACTGTACTTCTGCTGCAAGCAGCAAAAGTGTCCGCGCATCTTTTAAAGCGGCGTAACTTTTTTCATACTGGTCTAAATAATCTGAATCTTTTTTTTATAAATATTAGGAGAGCTAAGTTCACTGTAAAATGACTAAAATTATTTTTATTTTTATTTTTACTGTTGTCTGGAATAAAGAAAGCGTGAAGAAACCCTTCATTTCTTCGCCTATAATGAAAATCGAGCAAAAAAAGATTCCAAAAAGAATTCAAGCCATCTAGACCAGTTTCAAAAAAGTTACACCGTCTCGAAAAATGTGCAAGATCGCAGATTTCTGTCTAAATCGAATATTTTCCCCTGCAATCTCCAACATTTCTCGCTCGAATCGTTCGAAACCGAATTTCTCCTGCCACCGAAAAATTACGAAGCTCGAGAACAGAAGATTATAAAATCAAAAAATTCCTGTACACAGCTAAAACGAGAAAGAAAAGATGAAATACCCGGTTGCCAGTCGCTCGCGAAAGCTTCGGTCGCCTGGCGTAAAGGGTTGAAAAGAGAAGATACGGGAGCGGAGAAGATAACGATCCGCCATCTTGAGGGGAAATATGCGAGGCTCTCGTGGAAATAATGCGACGGTCGTTTGGCGGGCGTCGCGTCGCGCTGTGATTCGTCTGGCCGGGGTCAGAAACGTGTGAAAACGGCGAAGACGAAGGGGAAACGGTGTATTTTTCATCCGCGCGCTTAGCGTCCGTTGCCGGCAGCCCTGGGAATCCGTTGCCGCGCAGCTGTTTCCCTCGGCGAGACCGCGGCGGGGAGAGGAAGAAATCCGGAAAAAAGATAGAAAGATCTGCAGAAAAGATAGCCGAGAGAAGTTTAACTATGCACGGAGTTTCATCCCTGTCGGAAGCGACCGAATCACTGGGGAGACACGACTTCTTTCGCCTTTGATTCGAGCCATTTTTCGCGGATCTGCCCTCCCTTCGTGTCTTTGCTCGCGCCGATTCTGCGAGGATTTTCGTAAAGTGTACAGTGTGCGATGGAAAATTAATACTAACACCTCTGAATCTCTGTATAAAAGACCAGCAAGAGAATAGAGCATTTTGTCGTCGTCTTTTTTTACGGTTCAACCCTTCGCGCTCGGAGATATTCGAACTCTGAACTCAAAACAGTTTTCTTGAGGTATAGTGTTTATAATTAGTGCTTTTTTCGTAAAGTGTATAAGTGTGCGATGGAAAATTAATACTAACACTTCTGAATCTCTGTAATAAAAAGGCCAGCAAGAGAATAGAGCATTTTATCGTCGTCTTTTTTTACGGTTCAACCCTTCGCGCTCGGAGATATTCGAACTCTGAACTCAAAACAATTTTCTTGAGGTATAGTGTTTATAATTAGTGCATTTTTCGTAAAGTGTATAAGTGTGCGATGGAAAATTAATACTAACACTTCTGAATCTCTGTAATAAAAAAGCCAGCAAGAGAATAGAGCATTTTATCGTCGTCTTTTTTTACGGTTCAACCCTTCGCACTCGGAGATATTCGAACTTTGAACTCAAAACAGTTTTCTTGAGGTATAGTGTTTATAATTAGTGCATTTTATGTGGATGTAATTGGGTATTTTGCGACACCTGCAACACTTTCGGCAGCTTCTAAACAATTTCGGTGATCTAAAAATTACTTTGGAACGCGATGAAACTATTTTTAACGCTGTCTTGAAGTCAAAAATAACAGCTGCGTTACTATACGATAAAATTATAATAAATGAATTTTAGGAATTCATAAAAATTTATAAGTGAAATTTAGGAAAACCACACATTGACGAAAAAATCTGCACGCTTAACGTAACTTCGAGAAAATCAAATTTCTAAAAAAAGTTCCCTTTTTCTCCAATTTCTAGATTTTCTAGATCTCTAAGCGCATCGATTAGATCGACGGCGATCCATGGATGCTCGCAGCGATCTCGACGAATGGGGTCGAAAGGTGACTGCACGTGCAAATAAGAAACGTCGACGGAGTCGTATAATCTTCGAACGCGCCACTTATGCGCGCCGCGAAACGAATAAAGAAACGGAAGAAATAAAGCATCTCGAAGTCCGACAAAAGTCCGCGCGCCGAAGGTTCGAAGAACCGGTGTAATAATTTCACAATGCGGCGTGTAATTAGGGTGATCCGTTCGATCCATTTCCCGTGCAATTTCGCGGTAACGTCTGGCCCGATTTTCGTGCAACAATCTGGCCGAGTGTTTCGCGAAAACAAACAGTATTCGGCGGCACGGTTTTCGGGCCGGAAGGCAGTAAAACATCCGGCCGCGCGAGGGACGCGTATTCAAAAGCGATAAAGTTTATGTGTGCGCGAGCATTTAATGACGGAAAATTATACGAACCGGCTAGCTAAGCCGAATGTATAATTTATGAAAGCACGCTCGTGCCCGACGTGTCGTTAAAAAGCCACTCGATGCACGGAGCAACCGTTAAGAAAGCGGGCACGCGCTTCGCTTGCAACCCCTTTCGTGCACTAAATTTTTCATCCTTGGCGAATCATTCAATTGTAACACTCATTCTCGCATCGCTATGTTCGTTCTTACATTTTAATTTTTCGTAAAATATTTCATTGCATTCTGTTGCATTTTGTCGCATTTTATTGCACAGGATGTCGCAGTGTTTGGTATAACCGCGGAGGGGGCGGTCATTATTAATATTAAACCAAGGGAAATGAAATATTTCGAATAAAATTCTCGTTAGTTTGAGAATCCATGAAATAAAATATCATTTTAAAAGTTCTATTTTAGAAACGGTTACCGCGACAAATAAAATATTTTATTTTACAAGAGTGCGTGGATGATAATTGAAAAATAAAATTCACATTATTTTGAGAATCCATGGAATAAAATACCATTTTAAAGATTCTATTTTAGAAACGGTTTCCAAACGGATAAGATACTTTATTTTATAAAAATGCACGAATAATAATAATAATAATAATAATAATAATAATAATAATAATAATAATAATAATAATAATAAAATGCTCACTATTTTAAGAATCCATGAAATAAAACACCATCTAAAGAATTCTATTTCAGAAAGATTTTCCAACGAACGAGATATTTTATTCGCGAGAAGTGCGCGTGTAATTCCAAATAAAATAAACTATTTACCGTTTGAAATAACATTTTATCGGGCTCCGTGCAGCGACGGTTCGGTACGAATGCCGGGGTCGCGGAAAATTTTTGCTCGCAGTTTACGACAGAAATTATGCAAAGTAACTCCGTTGCTGTCCGTGCGCGAAATTATTTCGCTGATTATTGTGATCGCTGTTTAAACAGAGAATATGTAAATGACGACGCAGTCGTTTGTAATTCCCGTTTAGTCATTTATCTTCAATTAGAGAACTTATTACGCGGGCGTATATATCATTTATACACAACAGATTTTCGCGCGTTTACATCGAGCACGGACGCCGGGAAATAATTTCATTCCGTTTAATATCGCGCGCGCGCGCGCGCGTGGCCCGGCGTCCGCGCTTTAAAATCGCCGGGGGTGTGGGGGATGCGAAATTTTGTTTAATTTCGTTTACCTTCGATCTTCGCGATCCCGGGAAAAGTTCTTGTTTCAAATGAACGGAAGCCGCCGGAGTCGCCGCGGTTTTATTTCGCTCGTTAAAAGAGCAAAAATTCATTATTTACCACGGCGATGTAATTTAACCGGCGACGATCAAATTCGCGAGAAAATGTCCGCGTTCGTTGAATTTCGAAAATGAAAATCAAACAACGGCTACGTAATACGCGGATTATTGAATAAACCGTCGCGGCGTTTCGAAATATCGCGGGGGGAAATGCCGTTCGCAAAAGGCGTTGCGATAACTGCTTAAATATTTACGTGTAATATCTAAAAATATGTAAACACGGGGAATTTAATTTCCTCGTTATATTTCGCGAAGTTCGCGATAATTACGAGCGGCCGGGCACGTTTTAATAGAAAGAGGAACATTTGTTCGGCTTCGTTGAAATACCTGCGAAATTTATTCGTTCAAATTCAAATGTTCGAAATACAAAATAATAAACGGGGAAATTCATTTCGAACAAAAGGAGATCGCTCGGTAAAATTATTTTGCAATCCTGTCGAGGATACCTTGTCGTGGTCATGTAACATACAAAATAATAATCGAAGAAAATAACCTCAAACAAAAAAGCGATCGTTCGATAAAATAATTTTGCAATCTCGTCAGGATATTTTGTCTCGGTTACTTAAAATGCAAAATAATAATTAAAGAAATTAATCATAAAACGAAACGATCGTTCATTAAAATAATTTTGCAACCCTGTCGAGGATATCTTGTCGTGGTCACTTAAATTACAAAATAATAATCGAAGAAAATAACCTCAAACAAAAAAGCGATCGTTCGATAAAATAATTTTGCAATCTCGTCAGGATATTTTGTCTCGGTTACTTAAAATGCAAAATAATTAAAGAAATTAATCATAAAACGAAACAATCGTCCATTAAAATAATTTTGCAATCCTGTCGAGGATATCTTGTCGTGGTCACTTAAATTACAAAATAATAATCGAAGAAAATAACCTCAAACAAAAAAGCGATCGTTCGATAAAATAATTTTGCAATCCTGTCAGGATATTTTGTCTCGGTTACTTAAAATGCAAAATAATAATTAAAGAAATTAATCATAAAACGAAACAATCGTCCATTAAAATAATTTTGCAATCCTGTCGAGGATATCTTGTCGTGGTCACTTAAATTACAAAATAATAATCGAAGAAAATAACCTCAAACAAGAAACGATCGTTCAATAAAATAATTTTGCAATCTTGTTAGGATATTTTGTCTAGGTTACTTAAAATGCAAAATAATAATTAAAGAAATTAACATCAAACGAAACGATCGTCCATTAAAATAATTTTGTTACGATATCCTCTCGAGGTTATTTAAGATACAAAATAATAATCTAAGAAAATAACCTCAAAAAAAAACGATCGTTCAATAAAATAATTTTGCAATCCTATCAGGACATCTCGTCGAGCCGAACATTTTAACGAATTCTTTGTTCCATCGATTGTTGCTGGGAAATTTCTAATTCGGCGAATCGGGAAACATGATTGACCGTTTTGATATTAGGGTGTTCGGTATTTATTTTCCAGCCGGACTGTATCGCGGCGGAGAAAAAAAAAGATAGAATAATGGAGACAAGTGCGGAGTGAGTGGAGTGTTTGGGTTACACAATACAGTAGTTTTAGAAATAAAAAGAGGAGAATGGAGCGAATGGCGGCGCGGCGGGACGGGGGATGAATCGGCGGACCGAAGAGAGGATTCGGCGGAAAGAGCACTGCCACCTTTGAAAACATTTATCGAGCGAAGTAATTACAACGTAGAGACCCCGTAGCGGCGCGCAGGGGGGCTGGACTTGCATTTTAAAACTCTATTGTTCCGCTCGATTCGAGACCACCCCGTAGAAAAGAATCGTTCGGCATTCAATAATGGAAGGATTCCGATCGAGCTGGACGAGTAATTATTGCGTCGCTTTCGATCGATGAACACACAACGGATGATCCGGCGCTAAAGGCGCTTATCGAAGAATGTTATCTGAGTTTCGGAAATGGATTCGACCCGCGCATGGGTTCTGAAAAGTATTAATAACCCGACACTTGCGTCCCTCGGATATTCTTTCGTCGAGAAAACGACGGATTACGAAGCGATTGATTGCATTTGTTTCAATATTATGTGAACATTTTTGTAAGTTTTATCATTATTTTGGGTGTTGTTCTTTTTCCAAATTTATCCGCATTATTTATTGCTATTAAAAATATCAAGTAATCGGAGGATGTTTTTGAGAGAATATTTTTAAATATAGCTATTATATTAATTGCTACAAGGCAGAGATTGTTGTTCAATGAGATTTATAATTATCTTGGATATTTCTTTTCAAATTTATCCGCATTATTTATTGCTATTAGAAATACCAAGTGACCGGAGGATGTTCTTGAGCGAATATTTTTAAATACAGCTATTATATTAATTGCTACAAGGTAGAGATTGTTGTTCAATGAGATTTATAATTATTTTGGATATTTATTTTCAAATTTATCGGCATTATTTATTGCTATTAGAAATACCAGGTGACCGAAGTATGTTCTTGAAAGAATATTTTTATATTAATGTTATATTATATATTATATACTATATTATTATTGTATATTATATTATATTAATTTTATATTAATAATTGTTACAAGGCAAAGACATTGAATTACTATTTTTCATACTGTTTCTTCTAATTTAGTCGCACTTTTTGTCACTATTATCGAGACTTTTGAACGGTAGACAATTTAGATGGCAGATCAAAATGCCAAATGACCAGAGAAAGTCTTCGAAAAAAAAGCACAATATAAATAAAGTATCAACAACATTTTTATCAGAAAAATGTGCTCATGCACAACGTCGGTTTCTCCGAATCGACGTAAGAAACTCGTGCACGAAAAGATCATTCCACGAAACGAATTTTTCCGACATCGATTCTCGGTTAAACAACGAGATTCGCGCGGATCGTTCGCATCGGCGTAGGCGTCGTAATTTCGAAGATTTGCATTCACCGTCGGGGCGAGAGGGCGGTCGCCGGCACGTCGACGGCGTTTCTTTCGCGGGGTAACGTCGAAAATTAGTTCGTCGTCGTTAGGGCTCGTCGACGGACGCTTAACGGCCGGTCGCCGGTTGCCGCGCAACGCTCTTAACGGCGACGGCTCGCCGCGAAAATAAATGAACGAAACGCAGCCACGTACATTTTCAGCGGTTATCGTCACGGTGTACCGGCGCACACGCGTGCACGCGTTCCGATTGCATCGAAATTTATCTGCGGCGGGTACGTGATTAATACCGGCCGAGCTACCCCGCGCGCCGTCCATCATTCGTAATGATGTAATAACCGGTCTCCGCGGTTTCGAGTGCCGCTTCTTATCCCGCCGGTCGCATCTTTGCTCTTAAATAACAGCGAAAGAATTCGGTCGGCCGCCACACACGCGTGACGTCTGTGAAAACTCGACTATGTATGTATATGTACACAGGGTTATACAAAATGTCCCAAAAATGTCTCGCAATCCGGATATGGCGGGTTCCTCGGATCATTCGAAGCAGCTTCTTCCTTTACAAAATTTTTCTCCGAGGCACCGTTAACGAGTTATTAACGAAAAACAGTGACCAATAAGAATCGAGTACGGCTGACGCGAGGCGGCCCAGTCAATCGGCGCACGAAGCCCGGTTCCGCTCATTGGCTCGGTCGTCTCGCGCCAGCCGAGCTCGCCTCTCATTGGTCACTGTTTTTCGTTAATAACTCGTTAACGGTGCGTCGGAGAAAATTTTTGTAAAGGAAAATGTTGCTTCGAATGATCCGAGGAATCCGCCGCTTTCGGATTGCGAGACATTTTTGGGACACGCTGTATGTATATATCGGAACGTTTCGATCGTATTGAATAAACGTCGCGGCCCGATCGGCAAGTTAATGATTCAGAGATTTGCATGCGCACGCGAATGATCGATCCACGGGCACCGGACAACGTCAGCAGTCGTGCGGCGCGTTAACGATCCAATTGAAATACAATGCAGCGACCCGCGGCGACCGGATAAGGAATTCTCTGCGAAGCGCGCTATGACTCTCTCTCTTTCTCTCTCTCTCTCTTTCTCTCTCTCTTTCTCTCTATCTTTCTCCCTCTCTCTCTTTCTCTTTCTATCCCGATCTAGCCTCGAGCGATTAACTCCTTCCGCGATCACTTTTCTCCGGGACTTATTCGGCTCGTTCGTCTTGCGACGCAAGCAGCAATTACGAAAGCCGTATAATAGCCTGCCGGAATTTCTTTCTCGTTTCTCATCGAATCGGTGACACTTTCGCTGCCGCGTCGGTCGCGCGTACTGGTGACGCGATTTTTTTGTTTAACGAGCTTGGAAGTCGATTTTCGGTGCAGTCTATTAAGCGAATCGAAATTGCTTTGCATTCGCAACAAGATTGAAGGGTACAGCGTGAGTGATTTCTGTTATTGGGAACACCGTGATATATGTTAAACAGTTGGCTGAGGTTCGACGAGTATACTCGTCGTGGAGAAGTGACGGTATTTTGTGCCAATAACATTTTTACGGTTGCTATAGCATAGCTTATACTTAATACAGCGGCATAAGAAATGTATTTGAACGACTGTTAACCAGTTGGCTGAGGTTCGACGAGTATACTCGTCGTGGAGAAATGCCAGTATTTCGTGTCACGACGAGTATACTCGTCGCGCGTAAACAGTAGCGCCCGTTGGCAATTTAAATTGTAACTTTAGCGAAAACAAAACTTGAAATCAAATTTCAAGATATTTGGAATATTTCGAGACCAATCCTGCGCGATTTACATTGTTACGAAAGTAAGGCTAGAAAAGACCTGCACAGCATCAAAAACGCCGGTGTAACGCCGCCGTTAAAAATCCAGTTAATCGCACAACAAATATAACATTGCTTTTCTACCAGGCCGAGGCATTTCACGACTACTTAACCCGTTAATTGATTCTGATTTAATTAAAGCACTCGCTAACTGTTGCACGCTAAGCGAACGCGGATCCCCGGCCGGCTCTTTGTGTCTTTTGATTCATCGGTTCGAGCGATTTATTTAAATGCCGTATATTGTTATAATTCGGAATAAGCTCGCCGCGGCGAGCAATCGGCATTGTTCCGAACGCGTCCGACGAGTTCGATGATATCGAACGTTTTTATTATGTTAAATCGTTCATTATATTCTCGTCTCTATAATTCCTTCTCGTATAATTACCTTAGAATTTTTATGTTCGAACGAATCGGTCGACCTACTCGACCGAATAGGTTCGCGAACGCGCACGATCCGCGGTCTTAAAACGACAGATGAAAACAGGAATTTCCATGAAGACCCGCAGTCTAGTAATAAGGGTTGAAGCGACGCTCTGGCAGCTACGAGGAGCCGCGTTATTGCAGCGGCAGGGCTAACGTGCTCGAAACAGAAATGAATTGCCACTTCCGTGTCAATGGTTCCCGTCTCCGGGCGCGGCTCAGCCGTTTCGTTAATCCCTTCGCTGAGCACACTGTGTGTACACGGAGAGAGCAGAGAGAGAGCAGAGAGCAGAGAGAGAGAGAGAGAGAGGGAAAGAGGGAGAGAGGGAGAGAGGGAGAAGGCAACGTTCTAACCAGTCGATAATGGCTCCTGAATTTCTTAAACGCACGAGTGCGCCGAGTGCCGGTGCAAGGACAACTGCGGATCGATACCGGGGCACACCTGTACAGCCAGGTACTCGAGAGAGCGCGGTCACGTGACCGCGGATAAATATCGCATTAATCGTTCGCCATTACACACGCGGCGGCCGCCGCTCCGCGATCGCCGCGATACGGCGGATTCCGCACCGCCCCGCCAACCCCGCCGATTTACACCGTTACGTGACAGTAAGTGCTCGATCCCGCCTACCCCTCCACCGATCGTGATTTGTCCCAACGATCCTTGATCTGCCGTGCGATTCGCCGGCCGGCGAAGGATAAGTTTCAACGTGGCCGGCAGCTTTAATTCAATAACACGTCTCCGCGGCGAGCTAAAAAGAAGTCGATGATCGCGTGTGTCCGCCTCGAACAGCCTGTTGAAGTCCGCGAAATCAGGCTCGTCCTGCGAACCGTTCGAGTGTCATCGTTCCCTTCGAACCCTTTGATGCTAACGCGACGCGACGGCGATGCAGATTTTTGCAGATTTTTGCAGATTTTTGCAGATTTTTAGAAGCGATGCTTTCAATAAATTTTGTTCATTTTTGTTTGCAAACTGAGGGACAATCGGAGAGAATTTACTGGACATAGTGATGCTAGAATAAGAACGGTGACTTAATTTTTGTTATTTCTAATTTTTTTCTATGATTAGGAGGCAATTCGGAGGCCACGTGACGCGATTCGAAGGCAATTCGCAGGCCACGTGACGCGATTCGAAGGGAATTCGGAGGCCACGTGACAAGATTGATTCGAAGGCAATTCGCAGGCCACTTGACGCGATTCGAAGGCAATTTGTAGGCCACTTGACGCGATTCGAAGGCAATTCGAAGACAACGTGACGCGATTCGACGGAGATAGGTCAGGTAACTTGTAGCTCCGCGGTCTTTTTTATATAAATCACACATAAACAAACCACTTTGCATCGCCTTCCGCCGAACCTTAGCATCGAAATAGCAATAAATCACATAGGCGTGAGACTATCACAGGGAAATTCACAGCAACCCGAAATTTGGCATTTCCAAGAGAAACGACTATACTTGGATTTTTCAGAGCTGTCAGGAGCTGTCTAATTTTTTCTTCACAACGACTAAAATATTTCCTTTAATTTTGCTGTCATTTCTGGCCAAAATTTAAAGCATACATTTTGTAAATCTCGGTGATTTATAAGTTAGCCGCGTCGTTCGCAGAAGCGGCGTCGACGAAGCATCGCGCTCGGCGCGAAATAGCAGAGTTTCTTATCAATTGTCGGTCGGCTTTCATAAATCAAAGCGAACCGTCGCGGGAAGAAACGCCAATAGACTCGGGACGCGTCTCGTATTACAATTAACGTCGATTCTTATTCGCGTCACGCGATCCCCGCAATCTTTCCGTGTCGGACAGCCGGCGAAGGGGCCAGGTGCGGAGGGGAGGGGAGAGAAGGTTTACAGCACCGTGCCCGGTTTAATTCGATAATACGGCCCCGAAGGCGCGTAATATCGTGGCGATGCCGGAGGGGAAGGGGGAGCGGGGGGGTCGCGTGATCTCCCTTAATTTGAACTCCTCGTGACCGGCCAGACCGGTCGATCCCGGCTCGGACCGAGGAACGAGGGTGATGATTACTTTTGCATTTCTTCTCAGCCAACGACACGGCCGGCCGTCGTCCCCTTTTGCTCGTCCCCCCGCGTCCCTCGGACGTTTTTCTTTCTTCGCCGCGGTCGATAAAATCGCGCCACCACCGGTAATCTTCGACCCTAAGGCGGCGGCCGCGCGGCCGACAACCGGCCAACATATTTGCCGGGGCGAACTTTTGACAGCTGTCGTTCGTGGATGCTTGTGCTGCGGACGCCTATGCGCGACGCTTTCATTTGTCGGCTCGCGGAAATTGAAATCGACAAATGGCTTTTTCTCCGGTTTCGTTTAACGTCGTTTCGGGAGGACGGAGCTCTGACGGACTCGTTCTCTTTTCTTTTCGTGGTTTATTTATTTATTTATTTATTCATTCGTTCATTCATTTATTCATTTATTTATTCACTCATTTATTCATTTATTTATTCACTCATTTATTTATTTATTCACTCATTTATTTATTTATTTATTCATTCATTTATTTATTTATTCATTTATTTATCGAGGACGGACTATTTATCAACAGCTGGATCATTAGCGACTGTCTTTTCGTACTTGGATTTTGAAACATGGTTTCTTATGGTTGATCGAACCGTCTCGCATTAACCGATTTTTATTAACTTTTATTATCACCTGTTGCGTTATTCCAGCCATCGTTTTTGTCCGATTAATCCAAAACCCAAATTACATTCCGACAGATCGCGCGAATAAAATAAATCGTAAAACTACCATATTTCCAGTTTCAAAAGTCGATCGCACGATTAAGATTTTGATCTCGAAGTGGACAATATCGCGAGGATCGAGTATCGGGGATAAATGTATCGAAATAAAACGAAGTTAATCGGAAAGATGCCAAGTTTCTGGTACGACCAGAAACCAGCGGCAGCCCTAGGGTTTGATTTTTACGTAGAAATTGGCTCGCGGAGGCAAGAGCGCCGCCATTTTCGAGCGACGTAAAATCCTGCTGCTCACAAGAGAGAGACCTAGTTTCGCTCTTCCAGTTTCACCTTTAGGAATACTGTTTTCTCGATAACGTCCGTCCGACCGGGGACAAGAACAATCGGCCGCAAACAGTCCGATACGGCGCCCGATTTCCCAATTACGGGACACATCCAGGAGAAATGCCTTCGTGCTGCTTACTCGTGTGAAACAACAACGGGGGGAAAAAACTGGAGCCTGTTGCGGCGGGCCCGGTCCAGATACGAGGCTTGATAAATGAATTCGGCCCTCGGTTTCGTCACACGAAAATTCAATTTTCTGCGAGAAAGCGCTGCACTACCCTCTCGCTGCGGCAGTATATGTATATATATTGTATTTTCTAGCATTTAATCGTTGATGATTTTTTTATAATATTCTTACGTAATTTCTTGTATATTATTTCATATAAATTCTTGATATTTTTAAACGTAAATTCTTGATAATTATTAAATAGGAGTTCTTGATATTTATTAAATAGGAATTCTTGATATTTATTAAATGGGAATTCTTGATATTTTCAAATATAAATTCTTGATGTTGTTAAATATGAATTCTTGATATTTTTAAACGTAAATTCTTGATATTTATTAAATAGGAATTCTTGATATTTTTAAATATGGATTCTTGATATTTTTAAATATGAATACCTGATAGTTTTTAATATGAATTCTTGATATTTTTAAATATGAATACCTGTTAGTTTTTAATATGAATTCTTGATATTTTTAAACATGAATACGTGTTAGTTTTTAATATGAATTCTTGATATTTTTAAACATGAATACCTGATAGCTTTAAATATGAATTTTTGATATTTTTAAATATTTATATTACAGCACATGTTGCTTCTTTAGAAGCATATCAAGAATTTATATAAAATAATATACAAGATATTATACAAAACAATGTACAAAAATTGATATGAGAATATTAGAAAAAAATCGCCTTCACAGATATCTCAAAGAGCACGGTTTGCTTCTATAATTGTATTTATTTCTTCATGGATGTATGTATATATGTAAAATGCGTATATAAAATATATATATTTATATATATTTATATGTAAAAATATATATGAATAAAATATATATATATATATATATATATATATATATATATAAATGTGTATATAACACAAATAAAGCTAATTGAATTGTCGCAAATTGAATTACCAGCTTGAGAGGTTAAACAATGAAAAGAATATGCCGCGACTCTGTAGAACGAATGCAAATAACAAGAAATAAATTATTATACTCCTCATCATGAATACAACAATAGCATCGCGATTGATCGAGCCACCCGACGTTGATATCAGCAACGGAACCTGTTGCGGAAGAAATCGTATAGAACGGAACGCGATGCAAAATCAGGCTCCGACGGTTCCCCGTTTCTTGGCCGCATCGTCGTCGACGACGACGACGTTAACGAGGCGAAAGGAAGAGTGGACATTGTTCTTCCGGGAGGCGAAACAGAGGAGGAAAAGGAGTTTCATCGAGCCGCGCGATTACAGGAAATTATACCGGGCCGTTTACGGTCCGGACGGCCGACGGTCGTCGACGGTCGTCTACGGTCGTCGACGGTCCCGCGAGCTCGTTGCCCGAGCACGGGAAACGCTAAAAGGCCGGGCGGGCCAGCAGTCGTATAAATGGAGCGAAAATTCATAAAAGCTTTGCGAACCGTGTCGGCGGATATCCACGGATTTCCGCGATAAAAGTCGAGAGTGAATGTAAACGACAAAAGTTTTCATTTCATTCCGCATTCAGACGCATCCCTCCTCCGCTTGGAAATTATTTTCCGCGGGCACGAAGCGGCCACCGTCGTCCTATCCGCGCCGCTTTCGTTCCCTCAGCTCCCTCTCTTCGTTTCATCCGCGAGTAGTGGACCCCGCCATTATTGTTTCGCATGTACTTTCGCCGTTCCCGCCGCAATACTAACAGCGATAAAAATAATCACGAGAGGACAAGGGGCTCGGAAGTATCCCGGTCGGGGACGTCGCGACGCTCCGTTCGAAATGAAACGGAGAACGTTTCGAAAAATTCAATTAGAACCGGCGAGTAATTGTCGTTATTAAACTGCGGATTTTATGCATTTCCGGGAAAAATCGGGCAGTTATCGTTTAAAAGATATCGGAGAAGGTTCGAAGAATTATCAAATGTCAATTTATGATTTTTAATCTGTTGAAATTTTGATCAAAGAAAGAATGAGCTTGCTATTTAGTCTTCATTTTTTCCAATTGATACAGACAATTTTTATTTATTTCTGATTGTTCTAATTGAATCTACTCGAGTAGACTTTAATTCATTCCTAAATCCATTATACTAATTTAATTCATTCCTAAATCCATTATACTAATTTAATGGACTATATAAACCATTATACTAATTATAATGATTAAAGAAAGTATGTGCTTGCTATTTAGTCTCCATTTTTTCCAACTGATTCAGACAATTTTTATTTATGTCTAATTGTTCTAATTGGATCTACTCGAGGAGACTTTGATTCATTCCTAAATCCATTATACTAAAATTTTTATTAATCACTGTTTATTAATATTAATATTATTATTTAGTAAAATATTTATCCACTATATTAAAATAGTTTTATATTAAAAAAATTGTATAATATTAACAATGATATTCTTTGATGTAAACGTTCGAATAATAATTATAGTATAATAATTTGTACAATAAATCGTTTTGCGATTTGATTCTTTCTTCATTTATTTATCGAATACGTACGATAAGTCGCCCACTAGTTACAAAATTACAATAAGAGAAAAAAAATGAAATTTGTATTCAAGTAACAATTGATCGCGATATCGACGGATTGCATAATCCAGATTCCGCTGTATTTCTCGTCCGTCGTTCGACTACAAAGACGCACTGGTTGCCACGTTTTGTTTTCGAGAACGCGGGCAGAAAATATGTCGTCGGAGATAACAAATGCCTCTGGCCGAGCACTATCAGTTAAGGGTAATATACGCGACTGTTAGATGCGGTCGGGAATTTCAACGCGCCGATGAGTTATCGAGTGTGACACCTTGTAACACGTGTTAATAATAGCGGAAACGACCGCGAGTCCCGTGAACGTTCGCAGAAAATTTGATTTTCTCTCTCTCACGATTGAAATGCATGAAACGTTCCGGTGTAAGCGTACAACCGACCGCCGAACGGTTACAAACACTCCGGGCCGCCCGGAGTTTACATTAACACGATTTCGAAATCGCGCACATTTTCTGCCGATTCGAGAATGATATTTCTCGATCGGTGAACGTTGAAAGCCGCGCGATTTTGCGGCGTCGCTCGATGCGACGAATTCGCGAAGTTCTCGCGATCGAAGATCGCCGCGACGTTTTCGTCGATGCGTTGAACGAGACTGTTTTTTTTATGGAATCGTGCACGATTCAGTCGAGATTCGCGCGTTTCTCATTTTCGAATTACTGCCATCGAGATCGATGAGAAAGATTCGGTAGAACGATTAATATTGTTTTTTCTTTTTGTATAATCAGATCCCAAAAAACAGATCCCGTTGGTCTGACGTTTGACAATGGACTTGCGGAGCATAAAAAACAACTGTACAATTGTAAACTGTAAACTGTGAACTGTAAAGTGAACGAAATAAATTTTCTGTCCCGTTGTAAATATTCTCGTTCTTTGTCATTTTATTTGTTGGGATTTGTAAAGGCTCGCGCAGACGCGTTGATAACGAATAAAAATGGACGAAAATTACGCCACGGTTATTTACATAATCTGAAATTTCGCAGTTACTTTTTGCTATTATCTGCACAGTTATTTCGTTAATTTTTAGGGTATTTATTTAACGAGACTGGATGTGCAGTAAATTCTGCCTAATTGTCGCACAAATTGTACACAAAAATGGACAATTTAACCCTAGAAAGATAACCATATGACAACGTACGTAAAAGGTAACCATACGCTTCAGAGGCGCATGCTTTTCTAAGGCGTCAATTTTATACTAACAATGGATATTTATTTAAGTTAATCTAGTCATTTTAAAGGTTTGGCATTATTGTAAAAATAAAATGCATTTATATTATATTTTTTTATATTTTAAGTAATTTTAAACTTAAATCACTAGACCTCTATGAAAAATTAACAAAAATCAACAGTCTTCGCAGGCGCCTCTGTGACGTAGGTTATCTCTCTCTCTCTCTTTCTCGGGTTAAGAAGTAGAGATACGATTATTCGAGATACTTGCAATTCGTTTTTATAATTGTATATAATTACAATGTATACATTATAATTGAATAATCGTATCTCCCCTTCCCAAATCGTTCACTTTTGTTTACAAACTGAAGGAAAATTGCAGAGAATCTACGGTAATTGCATTCGAATAGAAAAATCGTCCATTTTTGATCAGAAGCTAAATCAAGGAGAATTTACTAAATTATGAGAATTATAAGAGAATTAACTAAAAAATGGTAATTTCTTTGGTGTCTCCGGCGCCGCATCGCGACGTTCGTAAGCCGGGTAAAACGAAAGTTTTCCGGCAATCAAACGAATACGGTATGGCACGTGTCAAACATCTAAAACGTAATCCGGTCGCGCCGGTATGCCTTACAGGCTGTTTATGGCCGAACAGTATAAAGTAGAACGCCGTAAAGTTCTGTTTACGCCGAATAAGTAAACAATGGTTCGTATCCGTGTACCGAAACGGCGAGTGTGTACTATAAAGTCAAACATTTGCCCACCCCTAGAACTCGCGAACGGAAGCAGCCGCCAATGTCTCCGGACAGTAAAACCATAACAACCGGCCATTCGACGGGCCATTTTTGTCACTATTACCCATTAGACCGTCCGTGGAAATAATCTCCGGCCGTTCGATGCACTCGACTCGTATAATAATATCGATTCCTTGCTTGGCAATGCAACTTGGCCCGGCCGGGTGTTGTTCGCCCCTCGCGCAGCATCTCTCGGCGCGCGCGAGAGGAAAACCGGCCGGAGGCCCCTCGCCTCTCGTTAACGCGGCGCTTTCTAAATTTCCAGCGCGGTCGTTCCGCGTGCCGTTACATTTTAATGAAAACGTATCCGCGTGATTACAAGGGCGCAACACGCGGAGTAATGTCACCCGGCGGCATTCGAACGCCGTCGTCCAATCTGGATTTTTAATTCGCCGGTCGCTTCCTCGGCTCGTCGATGCGTCGTCTATCGCTACGTTTTCCGCGCGATTTCCGCAACAAGTCGGACCGGATTTTCTGTTATTTCGATAGCACAAAGTTCGATAGTTTCGGTTCTTTTGGCCGCGTGCATTGATTTTCGTCGACGAAGCGAGATTCGCAGATGATATTCGCGAGAGAAGGTTTTTCGAGAAGCGCGCTCGTAAGCTTAAAATCCTCGATTATGTTTTTCTTTTGGCATAAATCGATGGCTATTTTCTTTTGGCGAAAGTTAATACATATTTCCGTAGATATAGTTCGGTGCAGTTGGTTTGCGATAAGTATAACTTGCGCCGAAAACTTGAGACTCGAGAGAAACGTTCGCGATCGTGCGAAGAATGAAGCTTCGAGCGGATAAAATCATTTCCGAATCGGTGAAAACAATGGAAATGGAATTGCATTTATGAAAGCCGACGAAGCTATAGCTCTACGAAGTATATAGATAGTTCTAGCGTTGTTTAAAAGACGCGGGACGTTCCTGAGTACAGTAAATTCGCCCTAATCGGCGCTTGGATCGAGCACAAAGATGTGAGAATATGAGAACGGAGGGATACGATTATTCACAAATTGTCCAGTTTGGCAATCTGACCGGCAATTAGGGGAATTTACTGCATTTTCAAGTATCCTGAACAGCGGCGAATTAACCAGTCAGCTGTGTTCGACGAGTATACTCGGCATGGAGAAGCGACAGTATTTTTTATCACGAGTATACTCGTCGCGCTTAAAAAGTGACGACCATTGGCCGTTTAAATTGCAATTTCAGTGAAAACAAAAGCATATTCTCAAATTTCAAGACATCTAGAACATTTTTAGACCGATCCTACATTGTTATAATAATACTCTACAGCAACAATTCGAATTTTTAGCTTTTATAAGTATGCGATTTTTCCTGCGTTTCTCGTTTATTATGCACGCGGTATACGTTAACGTTAAGCGAATAAATAAATATTAGCAATAAAATTGTCGATTATATAAAATAAAACCGTCTTTTTGATCCAGTATTTTAACAGCGACGCTTGCTCTGCGTTTGACGAGTATACTCGTCATCGCATCGTTAAAAAGTTGAATTTAGAGGACGTCGCAAATATTTTCAAATATTCTGAACAGTGTTTTCTTTTTAAAAATGAATAAACAAGACATTTTATCCAAGAAATCGAAGTGAACAAACCCAGAGACAACAACGCGAACCGAGGAAACCGACGAGAACTTCCTCGAGTATCCGAAATGTCGCTAAATTCCCGGGACCCGAGCGCCGCGCAACCATAATCCGAGCTTCGCGCTCTGTAATAAAAAGCAAAAAGAAGAAGAGGGGCGAAGTAGGTGTGCCGCGGCGGCCTCTTAGATCTCGGCTCGTGCAACTTTAAAGAGTAGTTTGTGTCTGGGCAAGCTGCACGAGGGCTCCGCACGCCGTGTATGCGGCCGCCATAAACGTTCCCGCTTATATCGGGTGTGCTCGTTTATTTATGGCTTATCCGAGCCACCGGCGAGGCAGCGACTCGGCCGATTTCTTGCTCGCGCATCCCCCCCGTCCCACGCCCCTGTCTCCCCGTGGCGCCCCAAAGACCCGAGCGCGGGACTAGCGTAAGTGCATCCGGCCCGATTTATTGTATCGAGCATTGCGCAATCTCGCCGTCACTTCTCCCTCGACCGTACTATCTCCATCAGCCACTTCCGCGCTCTTTTCTTTATGCCTCCGCGCCGAGCACGAGTTGCCTCTTCTTCCCTCTTCTTCTTCTTCTTCTTCTTCTTCTTCTTCCTGCTCGTCTCATATCGCCGTGATTTTCCATCCGCCGCGGATGAAAATCACTGTTTTAGAGCAGGCTCAGCCGTAAAGGCTGATTTGTGCGATCGCCAGTGAATTTCTAACGCGTGCCACGCCGGGAACACGTTTCCCGATCGCTCCTTCGAGCGAAGTCGCTCTCGCCAGGAGACTTTCCTCCCGGATCGCGAGCAACGGCTTCCACGTTCAACGAAAGAGAAAACTCGCGAAAGCGTCCCCTCGTTCGAATATCGGATCTGTATAATCGTTCGAGTCGAACGAATTATTCGATACTCATCGTTTCGCGCTCGACTTTCTTCGTTTATTTCTGCAGAAAAAAGTGTAACGCGATTTTCCATACGATTCTCGCCGGCACTTCGACATCTTCTTCGATGCAATCGGCACGAGAATGATTCGCGCGACTTGAATTCGACGATGTCAGTCAATTTGAAGCATTCCGCCGAATCGGCTTGTTATCCTAATCGATGCATTCCTTAAACGAACCTACTACAGTAATGTCTCCCAAACTGACGCTCAGATTGTGCAGAAAAATGGACACAATTCGGGAAGAGGAGATGCGATTATTCAAGCCTTGCGAGCTCGTTTCTATAGTTCTTGACAATTCGTAACTATAAAATCGAGGCGCAAGGCTCGAATAATCGTATCTCCTTCTTCCCAAATAGTCCATTTTTTGTGGACGATTCGAGCGTCAATTAGAGAGACATTACCGTACAACTAGCCGCGAACGAATTGCTCGGAGGAACGTCGCTCGTCGTACGCGCGTTACAATTTCATCCGCGCGAAACAAATTGTTCGGGGGCCACGAATTCAGAGTCGTCCGGCTAGATCGACGACTATGCGTCGACGCCGATGACTGAAAACAAATCCGAACGCTATTCGGTACATTCCGCGCCGGTAGTTCGTGTCGAACAAAAAAAAAAACGAGGAGAAAACAGAACGGGATTGTTTTCGGCTTCCGGATAGTTCGAGGCGTTTATTCGGCGCGCGCGCGCGCGCTGCGACTGCTATCTTCTCGACGCTATCGGACGGACGTCGGCTGTTATGACGAATTGCACGCCGCAAAACCCGCGAGCTGATCCTCCGATAACGGCAGAAATAGACGGCGACATTTAATTAGGACCCGCGAGATTCATGGAGATCGAGGTGGGAAATCTATCGCGCCAAACGTATTGCCTTGCGGATTGCCGGTTTTACGGGCCGGGTTTTTATGGGTTTTTTCGCATTTTTACGGATAGCGGCGCGCGGCGCGGCGGACAACGCGGCGTTAACTTGTTCGTTAGTTCGTTTCAATTACGAGAAACGGCTCGAATTCCGGCGTTTTCGAAACTGCGTTTTTCTGCGTAGCTTTTTCACGCGCAAAGTGGGCGCTTCTGCGGCGAACGAGCAACACGATGCGCAACGCGTGCAGTTTTTTTGGGTTCGTCTTTCGGCAATCGCGCGCGGACGATTCTAAAGGGAATCGTCAGCTACCGAAAAGATATAATCGCTGGGAGCAAGAAAGCAGCAGCAAGCGGTCGTTAACGAGCCAAAGATCTACGCGAGGTTAACTATGAAATGAAGAAAGAAAGGAAAGAGAAACCCGGAAATAAAAGCGCCGAGTTTGCGACAGCGCTCGTCTCCCTAGAAAGCTCGCCGATGACGAAAGAACGACGTTGCCCGAGAAACTGGATATGATCCGGCAGATGTAACGCGCTCTCGTTCGTCGATTCCGCAGAGATTCCCGCTGGCGGAGGTGTTGCGGAGGTCGGGATAAATGAAAGAGCCGAAGAGGAGAGCCAGGAGCGAAACAGGAGCGCGCGGTGTTGGTAGAACGGGGTGCCGGGGCGGGTGGGGGGAGTTTAACTCGGTAAAACGTATTTTAGAAACAATTTCCAACGGCTCGTCCCGGGCAGACAGTCAGCCGTCTCCGCTCGCGAACACGTACGAACGGTCAAAGCTTTGAGTCTCGTCAGCGAGCTCGCGGAGCGGAAGCTCTTACCCAAATACGTGAGATTTCTAATGAGTCCGCCGAACGTGAGCTTTCAGAGCTCGCTCCCAGGAACGTTTGCCCGGAGGGCGACTTTTCGAGGCCGCTGGAAATAATTCGCGCGTTTTCTTAGAGCAAACTGAGCGCGAGACCTCTGCAAAGTAACACCGGCAGATATGGCGGCGATCCGGCGCGCAAGAACGCGGACGGGACCGCGTCCTACCGGATCGTTTCGGCGCCGGATCCACGGCAACGAGATCCAAGACGAACGAATCCTCGCAACGGGGTCCTGTTGTCGTGGAATACGGCGAATGTTTTTGCGCAGGGGGCCGTGGGAACGGTGAATCCCTGGCGGAAGATCACGCGGACCAAGTGTCGGTCGTTGAACACTTTGCTTGTCGTTGGTCGATTTGTTTTAGTCGTTATTGTTAGTCGGATATCTTGGTCGAATTTTTAGTCGAAGTTGATTCGAATTTTTATTCGAATTCTATTTGAATTTGATTCGAATTCTATTCGAATTTTTATTCGAATTCTATTCGAATGTCATTTAAGTTTGATTCGAATTCTTTTCGAATTCTGTTCGAATATGATTCAAATTAGATTCGAATTCTCTTCGAATATGATTCAAATTTCATACGAATTCTTTTCGAATTCTGTTCGAATATGATTCAAATTACATTCGAATTCTTTTCGAATTCTGTTCGAATATGATTCAAATTACATTCGAATTCTTTTCGAATTCTGTTCGAATACGATTCAATTTGATTCGAATTCTTTTCGAATTCTTTTCGAATATGATACAAACTTCATTCGACCTTTATTCGAACGTGCATCTCGCAAACGATGCATTCAGTTATCATTTTCCACAAAACATCCACCGATTATTATTTGCCAGAAAAGTTCGCATTCTTCTCTCATACTCATTAGTCCAACTCAGACATTTTTCCAATAATTAACTATTTTAATCCGTCGAGAGATTAAAACGGAATGGAGACGTTTTCTGTGATGATTAAAAATGTTCGAGCGGATCCCGAGAAAAATTTATGGGTTCCCTTGCGAACGTAACACGCGGCGGCTGACAGGTTATACAGCGGCGTCCTCTCGCATTGTAATTTCGGGGGGAAACGTTCCGTTTTCCGTCCCAACGTTTTAACGTGTAGCGTGCGGCGGCGTTTTACGACGCGGCTTGTCGAACTTGAAGAAATTCGGAAATAGTTCCGCGGCCGTTTCCGCTGTAAATTGCTGCGAACGGACTGTTACGAAGAGCGGCATGTTTTATACCCGAAAGTATTATCGCGAGGCACGCCAGCCTCGTAAAGCACGGCTTAACCGTTGTCCGCGGCATTTAATAAAACAATAACCGAACTGCGAGGACTCGCTATTCAAATTTACTATTTCTTAAAGCACGATTGTTACGTTACCCCCGTAACAATTGCTCAGGAATCACCGAAGAAAATAATTACACCCTGCTTTACGACACCCTGGAATTACAGCGAACGGGTTAAATAACGTAGGATAGTGGAGCGATTCATCGTGGAGTGGCCCATTGCTGTGCCTTCGGTTCGTTTTCGGGAATTTTTATTCGGAAATAAACAAAATGAAAGAGTACACAAAAATTTAATATATTTTATTCGGTAAATATAATGTTAATAAGGATATATTAAATTCCTTTATTCTTTCATTTTGTTGATCTTTTGAATAGAAAAATATCACATGTCTTACTCCTTAAATATAAATTTAATGAACATTCTCAATTCTTTTATTCTTTTATTTAGTCTCTGAATAGAAAAACGCAACATGCTTTACTCTTTAAATATAAATTAAATAAAAACATCGAAATGTTTTATTTTTCATTTTGCTCATTTTCGAATAGAAAAATTGAACTTATTCGATAAATATAAGATAAATTACCGATCAAAATTCACAGACACAGAAATCGGTCGGAGCACAGTAACCGGCTCCGCTCGTCTAAAGATAATAAAATTTCCATCACCGGATTAATCGTCATTCTTCGCAGCTAATTTGGGAAGACAGCCGCGAAAATGCTCGCGATCTTCGACGCGGACGATCGACCGAGCAACGTCTCGAATCTCTAACGGGATAACTCGATCACCGATCGATCCGTCTCGCGAGAAACCGACCCGCGCCGATCCGTCTTGCCGATGTTCGCAGGAATAGGGGGTTTCGCCGCGCCCAAAATCCGATTACCCGGGGTCGAGCTATCCGGCCGGTTAATTATTAACATTTGAACGGGCGTTTGAAGGTTTGCTCGCCGTTCGGGACGCACCTCATTTATAATTCTCGCTCATTTCAAGCTCATTTATTCGCGCTCCGGCCCACCGTTCCGGCAGCGCGCGCGCTTGCCCCGAATTTCCGGGCTCTCCCTAATTGGATTTCGACGGCGCGGCCCCGCTGGAAAATGACAATGCCGTCGTCATAAAACAATGTCGAATGATTTCCATCGGGGATCCATTAATGAGATTTGTACGAATTCCCTTATTTGTATAAATCGTTCGGCACGGCCGCCGGGCACCGCGTTTAGCGTTTCCGGCGGCCGGTTGAATTATAACACGCGCGCCGATTGGCCGCGGCCGTCCCGAAAAATCGGCGCCCGAGGAGACGAGCTGGTTTCGCGGGGACGACCGGTCGAAGCAACCGCAGACGACGGCCCGGAAACAGATTTATACGGTAATAAATTCAAAGTTTCGAATTAAAGTCAGAGCCGAGATCGATTCGATCGGGGGCTGAAGTTAGGCGAATCGCAGCACTCAACGCGTTCATTTCGTTTTGACGAAATCAAAATAATTGAATTATTCAGACCGAAACTGGGTCGTTAGAATTTATGGCCGTGACTGGTAGTTTAATTTAACTATTTTATTGTGTAAGTTAAATATTCTAAATTTGAATATTAATATTAATAATAAATATATTATAATAATAATATATTAATAAACTCAAATATTCTAAATTTAAATATTCTAAACTCAAATATTCTAAATTTGAATATTCTAAACTCAAATATTCTAAATTTGAATATTCTAAATTTAAGTATTCTAAATTTGAATATTCTAAACTCAAATATTCTAAACTCAAATATTCTAAATTTGGATATTCTAAATACAAATATCCTAAATTTAAATATCTCAATTCTTCTTTGCAGCCTAAACGTACCAGTAAAATTCGCGAAATTTGTTTAAATATATATTGCAACGAAAATAAGTCTAAAAAACTAGTTAAACATCAGCATCGATTTCAAGTGCACAAAATGCACCGAGTCCTATAAAATAGGATCACCGTCTTGTCAGAAAAATTATTTTGAATTTCGGCTTGAAATTTCTTCGAGTGGAGAGTTTTGCTAACGCATCAATTTCGATCATAAACCCTGTACCCAACAATACGAAGAACATCGACACGTGCCGTTTTATCCCGCAGCAGCCTCCGCCGGCGCGTACAAAACTCGATTATCTTTCGCGCGGTATCTCCGTGGGATTTTTATCCGGCCGCGTCACGGTTCTAATTGTGATCCTCGACTTGCGACCGCGCGGGCCCCTTACAGGAACTGTCGGCCGATGATAAAACGTTCCTTAAAGACGGTTCCACTCGGCGCGGCTCGGTAAATGAAGAATGATGTTCGTTAGAGGGGACGCTTTTTGTTACCGCGATGAAATTTCTGCCGCTCGAGGAGGAGAACCGTTCGTTTCACCGCACTTTTATTCCATACTTGCACTGATTAGAAGCATCGGGATGCGTTTCTCTGCGATGCTTCTCCAAGCGGAAAATATATTTTTCCCCGAGAAATAATTATACTCGAAGCTAGAGATATTATACTTGAAGCTAGAGATATTATACTTGAAACTAGAGATATTATACTCGAAGCTGGAGATATTATACTTTGAATCAGGAGAAATAACTTGAGATTTAGGTCGTAATTAGTACGACGCTTTGCATCAATAAATACAGATGGTATAAACATAGTTCAGAGGAATATTGTCCAGATAAATATATCATATTTATCATTTATTAAATTTACTATTAGATTATTAGATTTATTATTAGATTAGTAGATTTATTTTTTTATTATTTAATTATATATATATTATACTTTGAATCTGGAGAAATAACTTCAGATTTAGGTCGTAATTAGCACGACGCTTTGCATCAATAAATACAGATGGTATAAACATAGTTCAGAGGAATATTGTCCAGATAAATATATTATATTTATCATTTATTAAATTTACTATTAGATTATTAGATTTATTATTAGATTAGTAGATTTATTTTTTATTATTTAATTATATATATATTATACTTTGAATCTGGAGAAATAACATCAGATTTAGGTCGTAATTAGCACGCTTTGCATCAATAAATACAGATGGTATAAACATAGTTCAGAGGAATATTGACCAGATAAACGGATCTCAACCGTAAAAAATGAAAATCGTCCGTCGAATCGTCCACAGCTGACGAATCGTTTGACCACCGATTTCCCGCACCTTCGACTCGCCTCGCGCCCCCTAATTCTCCAAAAACAGCCGCGGCGTCTGCTCGAAGCATCGCGAAACCGCTTTAAAGAAGTCTGAGCTCCGCGCTGATAGACTGCGCGCGGTCGTTCCGTCGATTTCGAGCCGTCGAAAGCGGCGCGGCGCGATGTAAAACACGGCGATGCGTGCAGCTCCGCGAGCCGCGTAACCCGTTCGCTCGCAGGGGCGCGGGGCGGCGCCCCAAAGAGGATTATGTTTTTGATTTTAGCGCGTTTCAGCGGGCCGAGGGTTTCAAAGCCGGCCCGGGGAAAAGAGAGAGAGAGCCCGGGCATACTTTCGCCGTCGGCGGAAGCGCGCACGCAAAAGGAATGCGGCGCAGGCGGCGAGAGGCGGGCAACGAGGCTCGCTCCGCGAGCGTATCCGGGGCTGCGTGCGGCCCCGGCTGTACTCGTAATCTAAATACGAGCACAAAGACGGGGTCAGGCGAAAGAAGACGCTTGCGAGAGCGTTCTCCGACTTCAAAGAGTCCCCGGGCGAACGCGGTCGCATCGGCCGTAGTGCCGGCGCGCCGCGCCGAAGTTCTCCGCGGCTTTCAAAGCGGGCACCCTCCTCTTTTTCCCGCGCCGCGACTCCGAGCTTGCAAGCTCGCGCGCGCGCGCGCGCATGGAAAGGGGGCCGGATTTATCGTCGATTATTTCGGCGTCGTTAATCCGCGGCCACGGCTAATTAACGGAGTCAACATCGGTCCCGTCGTCGCTGGTAATTAAAAGCCGGATGATCGATTAATTAAACACGCGGCCGCGGGCACAAAGGAGGAAAATTAGCGGCACCGCCAGCCACCAGCCGCGTATCCTGCGACGGTTTAACGGCCGATCGCAAATATATATCGTCGTTCGTACAAATACGTCGCCGGGGCCCGCCTATTTAAGGTCTGACGGTCGGTCGAGCCGGGTTGCGGTCTTCGCGCGGATCCGCGCGACCGGCCGCCAGCGGATTATAGGGAACAGACACGTGTCTGCCGCACGCAGCCGTCCCGTCTCTCTCTCTCTCCCTCTCTTTCTCTCTCGTATTTGCACCGCGTCGCGTCGCATCGCGTCGCGCCGCGCATATTATACACCGCGGCGCGGCGCGGCGGCGTGTAATTTCCAGGTAAAACAATGAAACGAGCGCGTAATCCGCGGCGAACCGGTTCGAGGAGAAAAAACAACGGCCGGTCGGAACAACGGTAACACGAAGTCGGGGGGTATAATCCTGCATCGTAAGCAGTTAAGCCGGCCGCGCAAGGTTAACGCGATTAGCCGCGTGCCTGCCGCATAAATTCCGCTGCGGTTTCGCTACTGTCGGAACTTTCATATTCCGTCCGGTTACCTAAACTTTCTCCTCTCTCCTGGCCGTCTCTCTTTCGCACTCTCTCTCTCTCTCCCTCACTCTCACTCTCTCATTTTCTCTCTCTTTCTCTCGCTCTCTCATTTTCTCTCTCTTTCTCTCTTTCTCTCTCTCTCTCTCGTTTCTCACTCACCAGGCTCGCGCCGTCTCCTCGTCGCTCGTAATCTCCTTCGGTCTACCATCAATTACTTAGCCCCCGTGCCCCGGCCCCCGCGGGCGCAGTTTACCGGGGCTTGGTGCTCGGCTAAGAAAAAAACGTAGGAGCCGGTCGAAAAGTTTCGGAATAATGCGAGTCGGGGCTGAAAAATGGCGCGACGTGGGAAACGGGGTGGCGGCGCTCGGGTCGCTCAATATGGCGATCGGGGCTCGCCGAGGCTCATCCCTCCGCGGCGTTCGCGCTCTCAGGCATTACAGGCAGCCATATAGACGGACGGACAGACAGACAGACAGACAGACTGGCAGGCACACAAGCGGATCCGCTCTCGCACGAGGTTACCACGAGAGGTTAGGTCCTTCCCTCGCAGACCGCAGAGTCGGCGCCCGCTACCACCAACGCGTGTCGGCCCGTCGACGAACCTACCCCGTACGCACACTGGCCGGCTCGGGGTGCCTTACGGTATAAAGCCAGATGATCCGGACCGGCCCGAAACAGCCTGTTTCCGTGGCGCCCGTTCAGCCTACTGGGCGAACCGTATGCCGGCGGCCCACTTATCGGCCGAATTTCGCTGGGATTCGTTCGGCTGGCGCCAGCCACGGATATTCCGGACACTGAGATTTGTCTCCGGCGAGTGCCACCCCCCGAGAGGCGCTGCCGACCTCCGATATTGATTTTCCGGGGGCGAGCGGGATAGAGAGGTGTGTGCCTATGATATGCCGGCGACCGGCTGCCACGACGGCGGACCCGAGCCGCGGAGGCTGCGGGAACGACCCCGCGCGCGGACCGCACACTCGTCGCGAATTCGAGATCGGCTCGTTTTTCGAAGGAGTTACGGTATAATGTCTCTCTCACCGATGCTTGGATTTTCGGCACAGAAATGGACGATTCGGGAACAGGAGATACGATTATTACGAGACTTGTAGCTCGGTTTTATGGTTCTTGAGAATCCGTGGCTATGAACCGCGACGCTCGAGCAATCGTATCTCCTATTCCCGAATTGTACATTTTTGTAGATAATCTGAGCGTCAATTAGAGAGGCGTTACTGTGTACCGGGTGTTCCAAGGATGGAGATCGAAGAAGTTCCGATAGGAATTTGGGAGTTTGGAACACGCCGCGGGAAGTCTGTTTTTGGGCGCGTTTTCGCGGATCGTTTTCTTATTTTGAAATATTATATTTACGAGTTACGAGTGGCTCGTTTGTTTATCGCTGAGGCGTGGGTGGTTTAATTTGGTCGTTGGGATTTCGGGGTATAGTCAATTGTTATAGTCATTGACGCTCTGGTTGGACGCAGAAATGGACAATTTGGGGCTCGTTTTTATGGTTGTTGTATAATAGTAATATATAATAGTAATATAATAGTAACTTCAATATATATAGAATAGTAATATATAATAGTAATATACAATAATAGTATATAGTAGTAATATAATAGTAATATATAATAATAGTAATATAACAGTATTTTTCACAAATATATAATAGTAATATATACAATAGTAATATAATACTCTAATTTTAATATGTACAATAATAATACATAATAGTAACATAATAGCAATTTTAATACACACAACGGTAAACTTAATAGTATAAATTTCACAAAAATACAGTAAAGTAATAGTAAATTTGTAGTAAATTTATAGATACAATAAATACGAATAATCGTATCTCCTATTCCCAAATTGTCCACTCTCGTGCGCAATCTGAGCGCAAATTACAGAGAATTTACCGTATCTTATTCCAAGTAAAATCGACAGTTCCCATCGAATTATTTAAGAATTAATGCGAAATAATATTCACAGTGTCAATAAAATTTACTTCGTCACGTTTGCAACAACGACGCAAGAAATTGTTACAGCCAGTCCCTTATTATTTTTCAGCAACGCGAAAAGAAGACTCGCGAGGGGTGCAGTCTCTCCCCTTTAAGGATTAAAGTGGGAGCTGTGATTGTGTCGGGAGATCGCAACGTCGATTGAGAACCGACGTAATATTTCGTCGTCGATACAGATCTATATAATACTAAAATAGAGTTCAATATACAATAGCATAGATCTCTTGACTGCGATTCAGTAGTATAGGCAAATCGCGGTCAGACGTTCGACCGATTTCAAGTTTACCTCGCTTCGATCGGTATTTTCGAGGAACGCGAGGAAGCCTGCGATGTTAGACCACTTCTCGTTGCCACTGACTCGTTGCAGACGCTTGTTATAAACATTGCAAAATGTGTTAACAATTCTTGTAAATCGGCGTAACGAATTGAAAGGCTCCGCGACGTTATTTTCGAGGAGCATCGAATGAAACGAAGCACCGAAGGACTCGAAGGATGAAAATCTTGCAAAGGCGTTGCCTCGCAACGCTCGTTTATCACCTCTTGTTAATTAAAACCCGGTATAAACGCACGAACTACAGCGATCTTAATTAATCATGCCACTGAACGTAGCGATAATCCCGGAATACCTGAATCTATGAGTCCGCGAAACCGAAATTACGGTCTCGTAGAAATATTCATGACTGCGAAAGAGACCGCGCAATTTTGCGTTTTACGATGCCGGAATAACAACGCAGAATTAAGTGGAACATGGCAAGTATGGTCAGACATGAACACCGTCGTCGTCGTCGTCGCGAGTACGCGATTTCCGCCGGCGAACCGATTAGCATGCGTTCTCCGCGCGATTCTGCGATCGTTTGTACAAAGATCGCGCGGGGGGAAGGGAGAGAAACGGTGGAAAAGAATGCGATCACGAACATTTTATCGGCCGATTTAATTTTCAGTTAACAATTTCGGTAGTTTCTGTTCGCGCGACTCGCTTCGACAACGCGAAGCGAGCCGATTTGCTTGCGATTTGGCTTCTCGCGTCGAGAATTCTTCGAACCGCGGTCGAAACGCACAGACGAAACCGCAACAGCAAAAGCGCGAAAGCTCTCTCCCCGCGTGGTTTTTCTTGCTCCTCTGTTTCCTTCCGATCCCTCCCCCTCCCGACTTCGCCGTTCCTTTTGCTTTTTCTCGCGAGAGCAACGCGGGAGTCAACTTCTTTTCGCGATGCATCAGGAACGCGTTCGCACCGTGCGACCCGGATCTTTTCATTCGTCGGGAACGAGATTCCGCGTCCGCGTATACATACATACATATATATATATATATATATATATATATATATATATATATATATATATATATATATATATATATGTGCGTATATGTGTATGTGCTTATGGACGCGGCGGATAAAGCGAAGGGCTCGCGACACGCGAAAAATCACGGATACACGCGTTCACTCTCTCGCGTTGACGCGTGCACATTCAGCCTTGATTCGCGAGCCATTGTTTCCCTGCCTTTCATATTCTTAAAGGGGTGGTCTGGTCCAGAAGCTGCAACAAAATCGGTCTCTTTCTCTCTCTCTCTCTCTCTCTCTCTCTCTCTCTCTCTCTCTCCTTTCCTTGAGAAACAAGATGCGACGGATCGGTTCCTAAAATGCTGTTCTTCGATTCCCAAATTCGACAATTTTTATTTTAGCGAATTTTTTCTTCCTTTTATTGTACAGTTCATTCACTTGTTCCTCTTGTTTATATATGACAGTAAATGGTTAATAGTTATACGATACAGATAATATGGTATTTTCGATACTTTGGAGTTTTGATGCAATTTATTTGCTGTGGATTAAGGGCTACTGTAAATTCTCCTTAATCGATCCTCACAAACGTGATTATTATTATTCGAGCCTTGCGGCTCATTTTTGTTTCCAAGCTGAGTGTCAATTAGGCAGATTTACTTTATAAGCTGAATTATGTTGAGTATACTTCAGTTCGGAATTGGGGATTATTCGAATGAATTATTCGAATGAAAATTGTACAATTATTCGAATGAAAATTGTACAATTATTCGAACAGAAATTGTAGAATTATTCGAACAGAAATTGTACAATTATTCGAATAGAAATTGTACAATTATTCGAATAAAAATTGCACAATTATTCGAACAGAAATTGTACAATTATTCGAACAGAAATTGTACAATTATTCGAACGGATAGATTTTAGTTATATCACGTCCCGAAATAATTGCAATATTACCAAATTTGTTTATGTCTAAAAAAAATCTGTTGAAAGTGCAACTTCATATCAACAAAACCGCGCTAAGTCGTACAAAAATGGAAACCCTGTAAATAAGAGAAACCATTTCGGACTTCGAGTTAAAATAACTCCGACTGGAAAGGCTGAAATCTCCTGAAAAAATCATAACAGATTTCTTAATCTGTCACGGTTACATCTGCGGTAAATTATTACGCAGAACCGCCTCTCTCGCCCCGGTTTAATAATTGAGGGCACGAAAACCGGTGGACGATTCTTCCGTACCAATCGCGTTCGTCTTGCTTAATTTAGGCGGTTGTTCGGGTATTTAAATCCGACCGTGGGACGGTCAAAGCGAACGGTGGCGGTGCCTCCGTTGATTCAACGTTCCGCCGCTTTTATTTATCTGCGTCAGGAATGGCCGCTTGGCCTCTTTGTATAATTAAGCGGCAGGTAAGCGTATAAATTCCGATCGTTGTTAATAATAAAACGTGGGGAGGGGACGGCGCGGAACGATATCCTCTTTTAACCGGGCACTCGGCGGCGATGCGGCGGTTTCTGTTTGTTCCCCGTTTGGCCGATAATGTATTTGCATCGAACAACCGGGCTTGCTCGGACTGGAAAGAAAGAGCGAGAGAGAGAGAGAGAGAGAGAGAAAAAAAAAGATGCACGGAGTCGGGACGAGGATTAACGAATCGATCGATCGAGCGAGCGAGCCGATCTCCGATGTTCGAGCTCGTAAGTACGAATCCCAATTGTGAGAGCTAATTTAAATGGAATATCGTGGCCTGCCTCGGCTCATCGAGAATCCTAGCATAAATTTCGAATTTCACCCGGGTTTGCGGGTGCTTGACTAATTCAAAGGTTTAATGAATTTTATCGATCCTTATCGAGCTTTTACGCCGGCCATCAAAGTGGTACACTTTGAGCGCCGCTCAAAATACTCCCGATTCTCCGCTTGGAAACGGTACTTCGTTGCCAAGCCCAAACCCCCACCCCCGAAGCTTTGTCGAATCAAAGGCGCGGGACGCTGCTAAGCCGGTTTGACCTCTCAACTCCACAAAGACTTCAAATGTTTTTACTCTTAACTGGAGCAGGGCATGCAATATTTTTGCCGGGTTTTATTACGAGCTCGGCGTCGGCTGAGTTAGACGGCTCGAGTCTTCGACGCGGGGCCACCGCGAACCATATTTCGCTCTGACCTTTTCCACCAAACGATCGCTGGAACTGCGGATCGCTGTTTCCGCGAAATACAAATTATCTTCGTGTATATTGCAACGAGACTCGGTCGAATAGAAATACGTTTGCAGGGGGTTAAAAATGACGTATAGACGTCATTCGATTCGTTCGATATTCTCACCGGTTTCAATTTCATCCGAGCATTTTTATTGCAAATGCATAAAATCCGCTGTTTATCCGATCATGTTTATAACATTTTTTTGAAAGGTTTCTAAAAGTATATCGTTTTATAATGTTATAACAGTGACAAGATTGACAAAACTTCCCACGATTTTTATCCTATTTTTATCCTAAGTCCTACAAACACGACCAATGCATATTGTTTTGTAATATTATAACAATGACAAGATCGACAAAACTTCCTACGATTTTTATCCTAAGTCCTATAAACATGACTTAGAATATATTTAAACTTCCTACGATTTTCGCTGTACAGTAATGTCTCTCTAATCGACGCCCAGATCGTCTTCCCAATTTGTCCACTTTTGTGGACAATTTGAGCGTCAGTAAGGGAGACATTACTGTAGTACAATATATACGCACGAATGGAAGAAGTTGAAATAAAAATTCCTGAGAAAAATATCTTCGTAGTAACGAATTTCTTTAAACGAATTTCAGTAGAAACCGAAGAGAATCGCGACTTAGTATTCTTAGATCCCGGATCGGCCGATTTCAATTCCGACCACCGAACATTTCTCGGAGAAATTACTTCGTGAAACGTCGAAACGACATCCTCCGATCCATATCGAGGCATCATAAACCAGCCCGAGTATCCTCTATTCCGTTTACGGATCGTCGGAACAGAGGCTGGTTGGCATACAGGGGCCTCGACTCAAGGTCGCCGGTATCCCGGCTCCATTGAACCGAAGAGGGCGAAGAGTGCTCTCTTCGGGTTCGCCGCGGTGCACTCGCACGGGAATCAGTTTCTACTCTTTGATTCGATTCCGTGCGCGGCGCTCATCTTCCCTCCCGGCCGGGGGCTCTCTCTTTGCCCGTTATTCTCGTTCCCGGAGTTTCCGAAAGGTATCGCCGATAGGTACATAGGTGGGATTCGGTTAAATATTCAGGATGCAACGGGACGTCGTGAACGCATCGGCGGCGGCGTCGGCGACGGCGACGAGCTAGGGCACTCGGTGGCGCGAAAAGAAACGTCGAGAGGCGGACATGGAAGATTGATGCAGCCGGGAAACGTACACGGGGAAACTTTCTACGGGACCGGTCCGCGTAAAACTCTTTTTGATGACACCTGAATGCTTTTACTTGCCGCGGGACGCGTTCCGAGACGGCCGCACCCATGCCTCCGCATCCGTATTCGGATCAAACGAATCCTCGGATACGGAACTGTTCGCATCGGTGGTCGAATGTGGGCGTGCTCGAAGGAGAAATGATTTTATGCAATGTTTTTGCATAATGTTTGTACCGCAAGTTAGGTGAGCGTGGATCGTGGATTATTTGTAATATTAGTGGTAATGTGGACTGCGAATGTTTCAGATTGTTCTGACGATCTTGTCGCTAAGCAAACAATTGACGTTATTACTATTATTATTATTACTATTATTATTATTATTATCATTATTACTGTTATTCTTATTATTCTTTTTATCATTACCATTATTATTATTTAGAAATAATTTCGAGGCTTCGTCAGTTGTCGCTAAGCAAACAATTCACGTTATTACTATTACTATTATTATTATTCTTATATTCTTATTATTCTTATTCTTATTCTTATTACTATTATTCTTATTATTCTTATTATCATTACCATCATTATTATTTAGAAATAATTTCGAGGCTTCATCATTTGTCGCTAAGCAAACATTGACGTTATTACTATTATTATTATTATTATTATTATCGCTATTATTATATTATTATTATTATTATTATTATCATTACTATTATTATTAATATTATCGCTATTATTATATTATTATTATTATTACTATTATTATTATTATTATCATTACTATCATTATTATTTAGAAATAATTTCGAAGCTTCGTCAGGAGTCCCTATCTACTGCATTTCTTTGTGTTATTACCACTTCCCCATTACGGCAAACATGCTAAATATTAAAAGCTTGACATTTTAATTCCCCGGCATATTTTCACCTAATTTTTCAAGCGAGTTCGTTCATGCGACACAGGCCGGAAAGCATTTTCTAAAATCCTGTTTTCAAGTAACACGAATATTTTCCGGCCGCGAAAACGATATAAATAAAAGATATAAAATTCGGATAAAAAGCGATTTCGTTCGTCGATAACATATCTAAAAAATAGACGAGGTTATCGAGGCGGAAAACGGGACGGTAGAAGGGTGTAGACCGCGCGCAACCGGAATCCTCGATTTCGGTGTTCCATGCGCGGCAGCCATCTTCGTTCCGGGCGCCTCGTGACAATCTCGTAGCCTCGGATCCTTCAGAATGCAAATATTGTCGAAAGTCTATCGGCCGGGACGGAATACCGGTGTCTTCCGATTCGATTTTGTTCCCACCAACTGGGTCGCGACGAGACGCGACGCGACAGCGTCGCGTTATTTCGAGCCCGGAGAGAACGGTTCCACGCGGTGCGAAGCGGTTTTGCATATTATCGGTGGAATCGTTACCGAATTCGCGGCGGAATAGGTCAGCGCGGTAGAATATTCGCAACAGGAGGAATATTTGTTCCGAGGCTTCGCTGGGAAAACATCGAGCACCGCTCGTTACCGCTAACTGAATCTTCTGGATTCTTGCGGAACCATCTTCGCTCGCTATCGCGGTTTAATGGGACGCGACGCGTCCCAGGGGCTCGCAGGGTAACTGAACTGTCTTTGCCGGTATCGATTGGGTAAACGTTTGTTCACGGAGTTGCGAACATTGTCAACAATACGTAGCTGCTTCTCGAGGCGTTGATACGTTCATTCTGTCGATATTCTTTCGTTCGTTCAGTTTTATACGCAAGGTATTCCGAAATTATGGTGTTTCCGGGAAATAGGAGATTCCTGACGTTATTTGGAGCAACCTTTTCCTTTACACAAATTTTCTCCGAGGCCTGGTTGACGAGTTATTAACGAAAAACGCTGGCCAATGAGTGGCGAGCTTGGCTGGCGCGAGGGGCGACGCCCAGTTCCGCTGATTGGGTCGGCCGCCTAGCGCTAGGCGAGCTTGACTCTCATTGGTCACCACTTTCGCTAATAACTCGTAAACGAAGCCGCGGATTGCATTTTCGCTAAGGAAATAGTTACTGCAAATGATCTCGGGAACCTCTCACCGGAAGGATCATAATTGTGCATGATTTACGTTTTTTCTTAACACTAGAATCAATAAACCAGTCAATCTAACTGGTTTCTGATTGTTTTTTATTACAAATTCTGATATTATAAAAATATTTTTATAACAAATTTTTAGGTACACTTCTTTATTGAGGTATATATTATAAAATAAATACGCACGCTATTTAAACGAACCCAGTCTTGGCATTGTTATAAAACGATACGCGTTAGTCGTGTCAAACACTCGGAACGATGAATATTTTTCGGCATTTTCGTTGGCTCTTTCGTCGAAGCATTTCGTTAATGTTTTGCTTCCTATAAAAATCGTCTCGTTACCACCGCATATTCGTTCGCCGTTAATTAGAAATAAAGCCGCAGCTGTTGGCGTTGCGTACGAGTTCTCTGTTTTGCGACCAAGGATTTATCTGCTAAATAAACTAACTGCTAACAGTTGGGGAGTTTTAGCAGCCGGCAGCGGGAATTCGACGGCTGACAAATTGGAACCGCCTCGTCTCCCCCGTTCATCCCCCCCGACAACGTCTAGGGGGAAAGAATTCGAACGTTAATCCGCGATAAGAGTCCGTCGTTCACCCGGTCCCGGCGAAATTTATTCCTGAATTTGTTCGGTTTTTTTTTCTCTTACGCCGGAAATGTAACGCTTGCTCGATAAAATAGTTCGAATTTCTAACCTCGAAACGAAATTACTCCCGTCTCTCTTTATTTGTTAACACGGACCGTGGACTTTCGGAGGATTCTTTCGTTATTTTCTTCGTCGGAATATGGTAAACAATTGTTTTATTGTACACAGGATCAACAGTTTAAAATAGAGTAAATTTGTTTAAATAGGTATCTATTTTTTGGCAATTAATCTGTCGAATTTGATATAATAATATAATATAAATATAGCATAATGTAATATAATATAATATGATATGATATAATATAATATAATATAATATAATATAATATAATATAATATAATATAATATAATATAATATAATATAATATAATATAATATAATATAATATAATATAATATAATATAATATAATATAATATAATATAATATAATATAATATAATATAATATAATATAATATAATATAATATAATATAATATAATATAATATAATATAATATAATATAATATAATATAATATAATATAATATAATATAATATAATATAATATAATATAATATAATATAATATAATATAATTTAATATATTATAATATAAAAATAATATGATATAAAAATAGATGATACAGATTATAACAAAGACGATAAAAATTATGAAAATGAAATGAAACGTTTGCCTATCTAGTAAAAAAATATGAAAGAAAGCTTGAACTTTCTTCGTACAAACCTTTCGTTTGTTCTATAAAATATAATTACCAATAATATTTCAATATTTCTCAACATTAGAACACATATAATTATTTGTTAGCCATAATTACAAGTGTTCGCGATTATTTAATATTTCGTTTCGTCGACAAAAACCGTGCCAAATTACAGCAACAAGAGAAAAGAAATCTCACAGTCGCGTTATCAACGTTTCCATCGACGAAAGAACTTTCGGAAAGTTGTCCGGCAACAATGTACCGGGCGATCGTCGCTCGCGAAATTGGAAAATAGACCCGTCTCTCTCGATCCGGTTTAGTAGGAAATGAACAACAGCGGCCGCGGAAAGCAAGTGTATTCCCCCAAAATCAACTCGCGAGCGAAAGTTCCCAATTGTTGCGGTTCCAGTAAAGCGATAATGGTAACAAACAGCCGGTTGTATTCATCGAAACGCATGGAATCGCATTACATCCGCTATCGTCCGACCACTTAATCACCGAGTGCACGAATTATCGAAACGAAGCATCGCGATGCACGCCGGGGAGTGCCCGCGGGACAAATATACATGTGTATATAGAAAACACGTTTACAGGGCCGCGATCCGAAAAGTCGAAAGTATGGAAAACTCGGCGCGGCGCGGCGCGGCGCGGCCGAAGTCATTCCAATTTTCTATCTCCGGTCACGTGTGCCTCCCGCCGGATCAATACTGCACGTACGAAATTTTATCGGGCGATTTCCCCTCTGTATAACTGGCTTCTAATGATCTCGCTAATTCGATGATGAACGCGCGAAGCAGCGGTACAGAGTAAACGTGGAATATAAACGTGGCAGATAAACGAACATAGAAGATAAAATAAATAATAACAAATAATAAAAATAAACATTGATATTGAACGTTGAGATTAAATATAGGAAATTAAACATTGAAATTAAATGTTAGAGAAATTAAACAGAGAAATAAACGTTGGAAAATGAACGTGGAAATTAAAAATTGATAATAAATATAGAAACATGAACAGAGAAAAATGAGCATAGGAAAATGAACATAGAAAAATGAACAGAGAGAAATGAACATAGAAATTAAACATAGGAAATAAATATAGAGAAATGATCATGGAAATTAAACATTGAAAATAAACAGAGAAAAGTGAATACAGAAAACTCAACACAGAGAAATGAACATAGAACGAAAATGAACGTAGAAAATGAACAGAGAAAATGACAAAGAAAATTATCATATTAATTAAACATAGTCACTGTCGATTCCCTGGTTTCGGCTGAATAAAATTCTCAATCGAACAAAATAATTCCTGGCTTCCGTGGATCGCAATCAAATTTTTCGCAATTTTTATGTCGCACAAAGATCCGCGATCCAACAATAACAACCCTTAAACATAACCCTCGAAGCGTCTCTCTTCCCCGAAGCACATTTCCATGGGAAAATTCACAAGAATAAACAATTGATTCGCAGTTACGTTGGTCCGCTCCGTTGTAGATCAAAGTGGAATCATTATCGCGAGCAGGGCAACTTGCAGAGAGACGTGGCGAACGTCTCCGCGGCAGAACCGCGCGTTCGAAAGAAGCGTGGATCGATATTAGCAGGAATTACGGCGAAAAACAGGTTGTAATTTGTCTCGCGGCGTGCAACCCGCGCCGGAAACTCTGTTTATGCGCGGCCGTGATCCCGATAAAGTGCTTATACAACCGGCCGGGCGGATTCGATCGGCTCGAAATTAATTGAAGGAATCCGCGAGCGCGGACTTCTGCGCGACGCTGGCCGAACTAATTGCGAGCCGGCCGGAGTACGCCGCGCCGGCCGTCGTTATTGCTAATTACATTTCGCGCGGCTCTTTATCCGGCGGGGGCCGAGCCGAAAGCGATCGGTATTAACGACGGATTTCACCGGTAACGCCGATATGGCGTGTCAATCTGCATTAGCCTAACGCGGCGTGGCCGCCTCGCATGAACCGCCGCCCCGAAGAAGTTAATATCGTTGCCGCCGCGATTTCTAATTACCCGCGCCCAACACAATCACGGCCGAGAGGCCGCCGTGTTTTCCCTCGCAAAGCGGCCGGAATGATTTCTTCATCGTTCCTTACGCGAACCCGAGAGCGTGTCCGCTGCTCGAACGTTTCAATTAAAAGTTCCCCGTCGTTGCACTCGTCGCCGGCCGTCGCGCCGTGAAAAACCCCGGGACTTTCAGCGCCGGACAAAAGAACGAGACACTCGACGTATTTCCTGATGGATGACACGGCTACCACCATGATTCTTTTCCCGGGACTTTCTTGCGTGCATCGTTTTCTTCCTTGTGCCCCCATTCTCTTCTTGAACGACGCGCAAAGCGAACGTTTCTTACGCTCGAGGATAAACAATTACGTGAGTGGAGCGCCCTCTAATAATCAGAATTACGGAGGAGAGTCGTATCAATTATTACTTTGACGTTCTCGCGTCTTAATGGAACGAAGAAATTACGATGGATTCGGTGTAAAGATTAATTAACAAAGATATTAGGCTAAATAATCCTGTCAGGGTGGTGCAAGGGTGGTGCGACGATTGAAGTGTTAGTAGTGTAATTATGATGATATAAATAGGATAAATTTTGCTAATAGTGCAACTTTGATGTACTTTATTAATAATATAAATAGGATAAATTTTGCTAATAGTGCAACTTTGATGTACTTTATTAAATAATATAAATAGGATAAATTCTTCTAATAACGCAACTATAGTATACTTTATTAAGTAATATAAATAGTATAAATTCTTCTAACAGTGCAACTATGATATACTTTATTAAATAATATAAATAGGATAAATCCTTCTAATAGTGCAACTATGATATACTTTATTAAATAATATAAATAGGATAAATTCTTCTAATAACGCAACTATAGTATACTTTATTAAGTAATATAAATAGTATAAATTCTTCTAACAGTGCAACTATGATATACTTTATTAAATAATATAAATAGGATAAATCCTACTAATAGTGCAACTATGATATACTTTATTAAATAATATAAATAGTATAAATTTTTCTAACAGTGCAACTATGATATACTTTATTAAATAATATAAATAGTATAAATCCTTCTAATAGTGCAACTATGATATACTTTACTAAATAATATAAATCGCATAAATTTTGCTAACAGTGCAATTACGACGTACTTTATTAATAATAAAAAATAGGATATACTTTATGAACAATATAAATAATTTTCGACATCCATATCTCAAGTTTTCCTTCCACTCGGTTCCCAGGACGTTGAAAAATTCTAAAATAATTTTTCAAACTTGTCATCCGTCCGGCGGAATAATTCATCCATGCCGCACACGAGCAACGACGCACACACACACACACACGTCGTCGAAAAAGAAAGAGTTCCAACTTGGACCGTCGGCCATGGAAGTAAAAATGAACGAGTCCTCTGTTAATATTCCACGTTAATTATAGCGCGGCACACGCGTTAACCTTCCGTCTTAATTACACCGGAAATACCGCGTCAATTATGCAAACCTTTGACGCGGCGAACAGAGCGGAAGAAATCCGGCCGAGAAATGAAATTTCATTGTGCGCGTTCGGGAAACGTAACCTCCCATGGTTATAGTTCAAAACCCCATGAAAAACTGAACCGCCGGGAAAAGGTTACGACCGGACGCGCGCGAGGCGCAACCGAAGATTAATGTTTCGGTCGCAGATATTTTTTCGCCCTTCCCCTAATATCATATTCTTGGCAGTGCGAGAGCCAACGATAATGCCAAGTACAGTAATTTCTCCCGGAAATGCCGAATTTCGGGTCGCTGTGAATTTCCCTGCGCCAGGGCTACGTCTATGTGATTTATTGCTACGTCCATGCTGAGGTTCGATGTTTCATGCTTGCACTATTTATTGTTTCCGTGGCGTTACGTTCGATATATTTAATTGCACTGCGCATTTTCTGGCAGTTATTGGCACAGTTATTTTGATAAATTGTTCTTCAGGCTTCGAGTTTTCATGTGAAACGAGAACATGATGTTGTAGAGTTCAGGTTCGTGTGGGGAATAAAAATGTATTTCAGTTGTGATATATCAGAGTTGAATAGGAACTCCACGTTTATAAAATGTTGAATAGGAATTTCACGTTTATAAACTGTTGAATAGGAATTCCACGTTTATAAAATGTTGAATAGGAATTTCACGTTTATAAACTGTTGAATAGGAATTCCACGTTTACAAAATGTTGAAAAGGAATTTTACGTTTATAAAATGTTGAATAGGAATTCCACGTTTATAAAATGTTGAATAGGAATTCCACGTTTATAAAATGTTGAATAGGAATTCCACGTTTATAAAATGTTGAACAGGAATTCCACGTTTATAAAATGTTGAATAGGAATTTCACGTTTATAAACTGTTGAATAGGAATTCCACGTTTACAAAATGTTGAAAAGGAATTTTACGTTTATAAAATGTTGAATAGGAATTCCACGTTTATAAAATGTTGAATAGGAATTCCACGTTTATAAAATGTTGAATAGGAATTCCACGTTTATAAAATGTTGAACAGGAATTCCACGTTTATAAAATGTTGAATAGGAATTTCACGTTTATAAACTGTTGAATAGGAATTTCACGTTTATAAAATGATGGATAGGAATTTCACGTTTATAAAATGTTGAATAGGAATTTCACGGTTATAAAATGTCGAATAGGAATTCCACGTTTATAAAATGTTGAAGAGGAATTCCACGTTTATAAAATGTTGAATAGGAATTTCACGTTTATAAAATGATGGATAGGAATTTCACGTTTATAAAATGTTGAATAGGAATTTCACGGTTATAAAATGTCGAATAGGAATTCCACGTTTATAAAATGTTGAATAGGAATTCCACGTTTATAAAATGTTGAATAGGAATTTCACGTTTACAAAATGTTGAATAGGAATTTCACGTTTATAAAACACCGAATAGAGGAATTTCACGGTTATAAAATATTGAATAGGAATTCCACGTTAATAAAATATTGACTAAAATATCACATTTAGATTCTTATAACAATTTCAACACAATCTAAAATATAAAGCCTAGTTACAAGTACATAAACATACAATTAAAAATACTAAAAAACATTAATATCCCCAAATACTCGAATTTGTTCACCAAAAGATATTCATTCCCCGCGCGTCGGAAGCCATAAAAATCGCAAAGTCTCGACGAAATTAGCAAAGCTAATGGAAAAATGTTCACAAACAGCGAACTGATTTTTTTCTGGTTCAGCAGAAGCGATATTCGAAGAGAACCGCGCGACAACCGTGTTACATTTTCCTTCGACTTCGCCTCCGCCGGTTTTTGCGACACGGTTACGAGCGAAACGGCCGCGCAAGCAGCGTCCCTTAGTCACGAGCCGTTCATACATACAATTAGCGTGGGATTGCCGGTGAATTAGTCCCGGTCGCGGTTTACGACCCGAAAACATGACAGCCGGCATTCGTACCGGCCGCCGTCCCGAAGACGTTTATGTTCCACGGTGCTGAGACAGTTGTGAGCTACGCCCGCGGGAAAGTTCCTCGCCAAGGCGAATTCAACCCGTGCGAGGAACGTTTCTTCCGCACGAGCCGCGCGAAATACAATGGCCGCAGAAGTTTCGCGTGTTCCTGGAACGGTGCTCGCGTGCTACGCCGGCTAAAAGAATTGTTAAAGTCGCCACGTTGCGTCTTTATCGCCGAGATAATTTAATAGTCGTTTCACGACATTGCAAACGGCCCGCGGGAAGTTTATTCATTTATGGCGTTGCTGTACAATAGCGGCTTGAAATTCCATTGTAATGGGAAGCTTGTCTTTGATTGGAACGGTTAATCGATATTTGTTTGTTTCCGGGACGGATAAATTATATTCGATTTCGTTCAGAAGAACGCACTTTTGCAAATCAAATATATTTGATTTGTTCGAGAGAATGTACTTTTGCACATAAAATATATTTGATTTGTCCGAAAGAACGTTCTGTTAAAAATACAATATTTCATTCGTTGTAAAATATGTTCAAGATAATATTTCAAATAGTATTTTATTCGAAGAACGCTGGAAATATTTTATTTCTTCATTCATTGTTATCGTCGAATAAAATATTTTTACTTTTTACTATACTACACTTACTTTACTAAATCATTATATTTTATGCTTTATGTTATTCGAACAAAGAATATTTTATTTTACATTTCGAATCGTCCATATAAAATATTGATTTCACCCTTCGGCTTTAGATTCCTAAAAGCAACTATTTTATTTCACGTTTTACGTTACCAAAATGAAATATTAATTTCACGCTTTAATTGCAGATATTATCGGAATAAGACATTCTATTTACCGAAACTTTAAATCCTATTCGAAACACCAATTTTATTTGAATCCTGAAGAATCTATTATTTAAAACAGTATTTCAGGCATTGTGTGTATAATCCGAGACAAAAGTATAGACATTTCGTGCAACAAATAGCCCGCGGATTCGTAGAACCAGACTCCAGAATTCGGAAATCTGAATGCGGCGAAACGATTGGCCGTACTTCTGACGTAATAAAATTTTCATTAGCGAGCAATTAAGCAGGGCGCCGCGGCTTATCGCGCCGACGACGTAGCATTTCGCGGGTGAAGGAACGCGCTCCGCCGTGTAAATTACACGAGTCGCGAATCTAACAGCGATTACAGCGGATTTTAAACGCCGAGGGTCCTCGGGCACCTGCAATTTCGCGGAAATTACCTTTCGCGTAGGTCGCGTCGCGGTAGGACGCGCACGCGCGCGCGCGCGCGCTCGCTCGCCACGGTTGCTCGCGTAAACGCCGCGTTTCTGGCATTCGGCTCGGCAATGAATTAGCATTATTAGACGCTCGCTGATATACATACCTAATGCTTTGTCATCCGCAACAGGTGGGCTACAACGGAACGCGCGCGGGACGCGCATCTCGCGGGAAAGAAGATGGCCGCGGCGCGGCGGTGCGCGTGTGTCTGCGTCACGTCGCTGCCTGACCATCTTCCTTCGCAACAGATCAATATTTCGCAAACCAGAAACGCATCAGTTTGTACCGCCAATGGAACGTAGATTTTGCACTGCAATTTTATCTCTTTGCAGATCGCGTTCACCTTTTCGACCCTGCCCAGCCTTTCAACCCCTTTGCGGGTTTATACTTTCTCACGATGATATATTTTTTATTGTAAAGTTTTATACAGGTTGTTCCAATATTATGGTATTTCCGGGAAATGGGAGATTCCTGAGGTTCTTTGGAGCACCTTTTTCCTTTACAAAAATGTTCTCCAAGGCATCGTTCACGAGTTATCAACGAAAAACGCTGACCAATGAGAGGCAGCCTCGGCTAGCGCGAGGCGGCCGAGCCAGCGAGCGGTCGACGCCCAGTTCCGCTGATTGGCTCGACCGCCTAGCGCTAGAAGCTCTAGCTCCAGCGCTCGCCTCTCATTGGTCAGTGTTTTTCGTTAATAACTCGTGAACGAAGCCTCGGATCGCATTTTCGCTGAGGAAAAAGTTGCTTCAAATGACCTGAGGAATCACCTCGTCCCAGTTAACATAATTACCGAAAACCCTGCATATTAAAAATAGCAAACTGTCCAAGTAAACAACAGTCTTTTCGTGATAATAAGACAATACAAGCTCTTTAGAGTTGCTTCATTGCTTAATTGAACTTAATGCTAAATAGATTCAGCGTTAATGTCGACTGTTCGATGCTCGCAGCGTTCGCATAATCGCGGATGATCGTATGTATATACATATATAGGTCGCGTAGGCGAACGCGTCGGGTCAGCAAACGCTCTAATAAAACGTATTCGACGGCGTATAACCGGTTCGCTCACGGGCTAGGCAGAAATTACAGCAATTAGTGGTCGAAAGACCGGCCGGTTCATTTGCCAAAAAGACGTGTCGATTTTATCGTGCCGAAGTTCCCGGTGATTAATCTGGCGAAGGCAGCTCGAACGATAGGCGATAGGGAATCTACGCGGACTAAATCGATCGTAGCTGTTAGCTGACCGGGGGTGGACGGGACGAAACCACAAACGTGGTCCCCTTGATATACCACTGATACGACTATGGGAGCTGGATGGCCGGTCTCAAAGCTACCGAAAGCCACGGGAACTGCGGCAAATATGCGAGTGATCTGGCCTTCCGGCTGGATCTACGTCTGACCGCGGTCCTCGGTAAATCTCATTACATTCGTAAAGATCTGTACTGTTTCGAAGGGATTATCATCCCCGTTTAGCCTCGGACCGGTTGATTACTGAATTGACCGGAAACCGGAAATCTTTAGCGACAATACGCTGAGCTCGATGCTAATTTTGTGCACTCGGTGCAACAATTAATGTTCCAGGCTGGAGCAATGAAACGAGATAGAATCGAAATGCGCGAAATTATTTTATTCAGTAAATTAAAGTAATAATGAATTTAATTGAATTATTATTTTATTCAAAATAATCTTCTCTCGCCTTCGTTATAGCGATTCAAATTTTGTCTGACAGTTGTTTGAAGAATTTTGGGAAGTTTGACACAGCGTTAATAAATAATTAATATGCGATTGATATACTGAAAAAAGCGTTGTGCGCCGGCAAATTCTTTTACCGATATATTTTGAGCGATTTATCCGAATTGTTACGAAATTAGTAAAAGAAGTGATCACTTTTAAAAATACAATTGAATTGTCCGACACAGCAGCTTCATGATTGAGTAAAAATTAATTGTCGGATTTATTGACCTCTTTGCAAACGCGAATTCACGCGTTCCTCGTGTAATTAGAATTTCACGTAATTACAAGTTCACGTGTTACGTATAAAATGAACCCTTCAGCAGGTTCCCGAAAGTTTCTCAAAAAATGTATTCAAATGCAAAGAGTAAATGCAATTCAGTTTTTCGCGAAATTTTACGTATTTAATTAAAATGCAAACAGTAAATGTATTTCAAAGATTATACACGATTCGTAACCTATTTCCCAATTAAATATTTGCGCCTCGGAAAGAAATCTCGCCGCATATAAATTTGCAATTGCATTTTAACGAAAGCATTTGAACGCGTTCGCCACGCAACCGCGAAGAAAGTTTAATTAAAATTATGCAGCTTATTATCTGAAATCGCCGCACGCACGGTGCAATATTCGAGAAATCAATCTTTGTTAAGTTTTCTTTACATTTCTTGGGAGGTGATTGTTATAAACGATAAAACTCCAAATTGCATGCTCCTGTGCTGATTTTGCAAACGATAAAATTGTCACCGTTTTATTGGTGACACATGGGTGTCACGTATGGGTGACACTAATGTTTAACTAGGTTCTTGAAATTCATTCTTATTCTATCTTAATTATTATAAACGATAACTCCAAATTGCATGCTCCTGAGCTGATTTTGCAAACGATAAAATTGTCACCGTTTTATTGGTGACACATGGGTGTCACGTGTGGGTGACGCATGGGTGTCACGTATGGGTGACACTAATTTTTAACATTTTCATATCGAACAAATTGAATGTTGCTAGGATTTGTAAAATATAAAATAGCTGAATCAATATTTCCTATGGTTAAATTTTCAATTTCTAAATTTCTAAAATTTAATAAAAAATTAAATAGCTAAATCAATATTTCCTATGGTTAAATTTTCACTTTCTGAATATCTAATTTCGCTGTCATTAATTAAATGACTTCGATATTCCGTGAATTTGCCGAGCTAATATTCGACTTAATATTCTCGATACATTAATATCGGTCCTCGTTTCGACGAAAAATTACACCGAATTACCGCAAAATTACCGAAAAGTCCGTAAACTCGCGATGCCCGGCACGATTCGCGGGAACTCGATCAAAAAATGGTTCGACGTTGCGCGCGCGCGCGAGATGGTTCGAATGCTCGCTCGAAATGGAACCGGTGCGGTCAGATGCGGTTCGAAACTGAGTTCGGATTAAAGGTGGAATCGACTTCGGTTGTAGATGTGTTGGACGTTGATTAAGTTGGCTATGATATAAAGTTACATGCGGTCGGATGGCGGCGGTGGGGGCCGCGTCCCCGACGTCGCTTGATTGTGAATCGGTATCCTAGGTGCAGATTGCGGCCCGCCCCGGCTCCAACTTCGGTCTATTGATTTCTTCTCGCGGGCGGAATTTCGTATTCAAAGCTTTACGCTTTGAAATTGGTCCAGGGGTCATGCGACACGTTCTGATACAGTCGCTCTTCGGAGAAACAGAAACGAAATGGGGGAATAGGCGAGCGCTCACGGACCGCCGCGCCGCGCGACCCGGTAAAACGTTCCTGATCTTTTGTTACAGTATGAACTGTATGCGCCGAGCATTACCACATATCGAACCGTTAGATACCTCTTGCTGGCTCGCAGTGCCGCGCGATGATTCTTTGCGGACGCGTTTATTGCCGATGGAATTTCCTTCGTGCGTCGATCGTTTCGCAAATGTTCGTCCCGTTTTGTCTGGCAATCGGAAATCTCTGTGACGGTTTAACACTTTTATGCGAAATTTGTTAACTGAAAATGAAATTTTGATATTACTTGACAATGATATCCACATTGTATACAATGAAATTATATTATGCCATAATATAATTATATAAAAATAGATATATATATAAAATAAGTAAGATAAATGAATAGAATTATATTATGATGTGCAATTAAATTATTATGAGCTTCTGTGAAAGTGGCATTCGGGGGCCGAATTATCTTTTTAATAAATAAATAAATTCCAGTAATAATAAATAAATTACAGTATATTCTCCCGAATTTTCCTTCAGCTTGTAAACAAAAATGGACAATTTGGGAAGAGGAGATAAAATTATTCGAGTCTCGCAGCTCATTTTTATAGCTGCCAATTGTCAATTATAACAACAAGATACAACGCCCGAATAATCGTATCTCCTTTTCCCAAATTCTCTAATTTCTGTGCGCAATTTGAAATTAGGAAGAAATTACTGTACGAGGCTCTCCTCTTTCCAAATTATCCATTTCTGTTAACAAACATGAAAGAAACATTAGACAGAATTTACTGCACCAGGAAACTATGCTATAGTTCGAATAGAACAGTGTTTCTCTGTCGCTGATTCGGCGCGTGTGATTGGCACGCGTTCAGAAAGCATCTTCTTAGCATTCGAGTCCGCTAGAGCCGCCTTGTTCTGTCCCGGTCAGAGTGTTTCATCGGTAGGAGCCGCACGATCAGATATTCATTGGTCCCCAAATCGATCTGCAAATACAAGCTTCCGTCGACGTGTTTACATACCGGTAGCTATTCCATAATACGCGTTTATGTTCCGACCGGTGTACAGTGCCTCTAAAGGAATCGGATATGCGGGCTCACAGTGTAACACGCATCCATCCGCAACAACTGTTTCCAGCCTGTCCAATAAATCCTACTGGGAACTGGTCAACTATTTCGCTCCAATTTTGCGGCTCGATTAGTCCTCGCCGGTTTTTAATCGTTCCGTTTCTCGCGATCGACTTCTCCTCGCTCGTAATTCCTCGTTGCTCGACGCCGATTCAACTCGATTTATATAATTCGTTGATCTTAATTGCTCGCACACGTTCTGAATACAAAGTGTTGCGTAATTATGTTAAGAACTGGAACAGGGCGATTCCTGAGGTGATTTGAAGCAACTTTTTCCTTTGCGAAAATGCGATCCGAGGCTTCGTTTGCGAGTTATTGGCGAAAAACAGTGACCAATGAGAGGCGAGCGCTGGAACTGGAGCTCCTAGCGCTAGGCAGCCGAGCCAATCAGCGGAACTGGGCGTCGACCGCTCGCTGGCTTGGCCGCCTCGCGCTAGCCAAGCCCGCCTCTCATTGGTCAGCGTTTCTCGTTGATAACTCGTGAACGATGCCACGTAGAAAATTTTTGTAAAAGAAAAAGTTGCTTCAAATCGCCTCAGGAATCACCAGCCTCCGAGTGTTAACGTAATTATGGTACAGTCTGTAGAATCGGGAGCATTCGCGTGTGCTATTATCAGTAATCGTCGTTGATAGCGGAGGAATCGAAACGACGAGTGCGAACGACAATGTCGACCACATTTGCTATTCAAGCTTGCCGTAATTACTCGATTAATCCTCCACTCTCGAAGCTATTTTAACCTAAGAAGCAAGATAATCCTTCTGACTAGTTGAATTATTTTCTTATCCATCGCCGAATTGAACTGATTATGCTTGATTCCAAGAAAAGCAACTAAGTTCGACTAAATGCAGTCGCTCGAATCGGGGAACCACTTAGAAGATTGGTTTCTCGAAGCTCGAGTTAATGTGTCGACTGAAATTTAAACACATTTCGCGCGACGGTCGCGTCCATGCATTAGTTGCGGCATCGGGAGATCCGTCGATTAAAATTCCCTTCATGTCGACATAAATAATCGACTCGTTCGCCGAATTTGGTCTCATTAATCTTGCCGTCTAGTCCACGAATGCTTCACACTCTAATGGTCCACCGATTTAGAACGAAGTCTCTGGCGAGGTTCTGGTATCGAGCCTCTGGAAACACGGTCCGTTTCTGTATTTATTCTTGCTTATCGTGTATTGGCATAATTGAATTATCGAATGACGCGAGTGAAGTGACCGCCACTTCGACGAAACTGTAAATTAACTTCGTTGTAAAATGACTTAATAGTAAATTAACTTGACTGTAAACTAACTTAGCTGTAAAATGACTTAACCGTTAATTAACTTGACTGTAAGTTAACTTGACTGTAAATTGACTTAACTGTAAGTTAACTTAGCTGTAAATTGACTTAACTGTAAGTTAAATTGGCTGTAAATTGACTTGACTGTAAATTAACTTCACTGCAAATTAACTTGACTGTAAATTAACTTAACTGTAACTTAAATTGTCTGTAAATTAACTTGATTGCAAATTAACTTAACCCTAAGTTAACTTAGCTGCAAATTAACTTAACCGTAAGTTAACTCAGCTGTAAATTAACTTAACCGTAAGTTAACTTAGCTGCAAATTAACTTAACCGTAAGTTAACTCGGCTGCAAATTAACTTAACCGTAAGTTAACTTAGCTGCACAAGTTAACTTAACAGCAAAATAACTCAACTGCAAATCAACTCAACCGTAAATTAACTTCCCAGTAAATTACCTTAACGATAAACTTCGCCAGTAAACCGCTGAATCGCGTACTGCATTGTATACCGCAATGCATAGTGCACTCCATAGTGCGCTCCACAGTGCATCGCGTACTGCATTACATTATCGACGTTAATCGATGATTCGATCGATAGCCACACCTCTGGCCAGTGGCGTCCGCGTAGCCCGCCGTTCATCCCCGTTGAAAAATAGAGGGGAACAGTAGGCGCGAAATGGCGGCATCGGTGATCAACGCCGGTCGGATCAGCGCGGATCAAACACGGTCGCGCGAGCCGCGTAAGAACGCGGTTATGCGGGTTAACGGAAGAACAGAATCGGTGGGGCCCGATCGTTCGCATACACGCCGGCTGATCCGCGCCGATGTAAAGCGTTCGTCTAGCGGGGAGCGTAACCGGTTCCGGAGGGGGGTAGGACGCGGCACAACACCGTTCGAATCGTGTACACCCAAATTGGACGGGAAATTTAGTGGCCTGTCCCACGAATCTCGGGTACCCCGTTCCGCCCACACCTCCCCGCCATCGCGGGTTTCCTCCCCGAGCCGCAGTTCTCTTTCCGCCCCTTTCCGGTCGCCGAAACCGAGCCATCGGTCTCGCGCACGTTACTGCCCCCCTCTCCAGTGCTGACGGTATACTTTCAGTATTGGGGCAGCGGGACCAATTACTGTGCCCTTTGCTTACCCTCAAGTTTTCAATGAACTTTCCGTTTGCACCAAATTTTTCCCTTCGAATGCAATTGCTGTGAATTCTCTACAATTATCGCGCAGCTTGTACACAAAATTGGGCAATTTGGTTGTTTATAATTATTATTTTATAAAGTTATTATATATAGAATATAGTTATTTATATATAGAATATATAATATATAGATAATATATATATTATTATATATGATATAATAGATAATATATATTATATAATACGTAATAATAATAGAATATAGTTATTTTTATATATAGAAATTACGATACATTATAGCTTTTACATGACTCACGCTCACCAAACAAGTCATTTTGTGTCGACTCCCGTCGACAACCTAGCGTCGACCTAGCAATAAATCGCACAGGCGCAGGAGCATCACGGGGAAATTCACGGCAACCCGAAAGTTGACATTTCCGGGAGAAATTACTCTACAGGATTAATCTGAAAGTTACATGGAAACGTGAAAAAATTAAGAAAAAATGCCTGGATGATTCTTTTCGTTTGGGACTTAGTTTTTGGTTAAAATCGAGTTTTGGAAAATAGACGGCCGCATTGGTCACGATCGGTCGGCATCGGCGGTGATCGCTCGTGAACGATCGCGATCGGCGGCCCTCGCTTTCGCCCGGAATTCGTTGATGAAACGGTGCCACGGTCGCCGCTTGTTCTCCTTGCACCCCTGCGTGCCTCGCGCCGCCCTCGACCAATTTGCCAATTCCGTTCTTTTCAGCGGCGACCCGCCGATCGGTCCCGTCGATCAACCGGCCCCCGGGATAAATTCCGTAAATAAAACTGTCGACGGTACGCGAGCGCGCCGCTACCGAAACGTAGAACCGGTGCTCGCGAACGTACGATCTATGGGGCGCAGTCTTTTATCCCTTTGCGGACGCGGCGGCTCGACGCCGAGCGGAGAGAGCGCAGCTTTGCGCAGTGGATGCACGTTCGCAACCAGACTCGTTTCGAATCGCTTTTTTTTCGGTGCTTTGGTCGAAGAAGACGGCGATGGAGACGCGGATACGATTTGATCGAGGTTAAATTGCCGATCATGACGCTGCGACGCACCAGACGCGAAAACATGGCGGTTTTATTCTCGATGGCTCGCGTAGAATTCGACGCGATTATTTGCTCGATACGCTTGCTTGATCATTTTGATTCGTTCACGCAAATGCGAATTGCTATTCGAGTCGATTTTCCTGCAGAAAGTTTGAGACATTTTTTGGCGGGGTTTTGTACGATTTATGGGGAAGATCTTATGGTCGGATTAATTTTATTTCTATAAATATATATTATAAAATATAGAATATTTTATACTGTATTTTATATTTAATACATAGAATATTTTGTACTGTATTTTATATTTAATATAGAATATTTTGTATTTTATTTTATATTTAATATGTGTATTTTTATAAAATATTTTATATTTTCTTTGGTATAAATCTTCATTTATTTAATATAAAATGTTTTGTATTTTATATTTGATACGTCCGCAGTGATGTGAATAATTATAGACTCAAAGTAACTTCAACCCTTTCAGCGATATTTAAGCAAAAACGATATATCATATTTGTATATCTATTTTTATATCAATTTGTTATTGTTACTAATATAGAAATATACAAATATAATTTTCTGTCTTGGTTTTCCTTCGAATATCTGTAAGAACGTAAAAATTTCTTCGAGTTTACAATTATTCGCAATACCGCATATCGCGCCGGTGGCGATGAATCGTTCCCAGGCCACCGCGAGCCACCCTCTCCCCGGCCTTTCCTCTGTGCCGGACCCCGTGGCGGACCCGGGGCGTTCGAAAAGCAAACGAACCGAACCGGAATGGAAAGTCCCGCTGCGGTGTCGTTAAATCGCCGGTGACGCCCGGGTATTGCGGGATAACGAAGTCTCGCGGTAACGTCGTTCCGTTTGCCGATCGGATGTCATCGGGACGTCGCCTCGCTGTCTACATCCCCCCGTTCCGGTCTTCCAAACGAGATTATCCGCGCTGCAACGGGAACCCACGCGCCTCGCACGCTGCCGCGAAACCAGGGTTCGGCGTTGTTCGAATTGCTTCGAATAAATATTTATCGAGGACTATTGCTCGGACGAATTCTTCTCCGTATGGATTTTCTATAATCTAATATTCTATAATCAATAGATAATAGAATAATTATAGTAGAATAATAGTAGAATAATATATATAGATATTTCTCTCTCTCTCTCTCTCTCTCTCTATATATATATATATATAGTAGAATAATAATAGAATAATAATAAAATAATAATAGAATAAATAATAAATTCTTCCTAATTACACTCTTTGATAATAACGTTGAAAACAGATAATAAAGTTTCATAATAAAATAAACAATTGTTTAATAAAAAGATATACATAAATATTAGAACTCTAATATTAAACAATGAATAACTCTTTAGTCGGAGAAATTATTTATTTTTATTCGAGAAATTAACTCCTTGGTCGATTCAATTGTTCGTATAATTTTGTATTCGAACGAGTTATTCGAGCAGAGATTGCAGAATTATTCGCGTAGAGATTGTAAAATAACTCGAATAGGAATTGTAAAATAATTCGAATATATATATTGTAAAATAACTTAACCCTTTCACGTGCACAAATTTTCAAGAAAACAGCACATTTCAACGGTGAGAATATTTGAGCTCGACGTCCATATGAGCACTGAAAGGGGTGGAAAGCTCAGTTCCCAGTGCTTATGAAAGGGTTAACAGGAAAGCAGTAAACTGCCATAATTCCGTATTCGACGAACAAATAATTTTTCTCTAGTTTTGGTCCCCGTATGTGCCGGCTCGATGGAAAGCGGCGAACGGGGGTCGAACGGGGGTGCTATAGGGGGTGCTTCGGGGGTAGCGGGAGGCGAGGCGAGGCGAACGGGAGGCGTGGTCGTCGGCGTGACGGGCAATAGCAGCCCGGAAACGTTTCCGCGGTTAGTCGGATCCTCTTCGCGTCGAACCTTTATATCGATGGTTGGGCCCCCTTGGAGCCGCGTCGCCGTTTACAACGATGATTAAACCGTGACCCGCTTGGAAACCGCGGCCGAGCCGCGCGGAGCCGCGCCGAGCCGGAATTGCGCGCGACGGCCGCGTGTGATTTTATGGCCGGCAAAGGCGTCGCGACGCCGGCTCGCGACCACGGAAACGGAAAACGGATTTTCTGCCCCGGTCTCTCCACCTTCCTCCCTTCGTCCTCCCCTCGTCCGCTCGACCCCCGTCACACGCATTTTTCGACTGACAATTTCACGCGCGCTTCTGAACAATTTTTTCTTTTTTTGTTCCAATGTGTGTGTGTGTGTTTTTTGGTTCCATTTTTACAGATTTTTTCGTTAACTTTTAACAGATTTGTCGCGGATTCGCGTTTCGCCGGATGTTTTGCAGCAAAAGTGAAAATCGCTGCTTTGTTTATTCGATGCGGAATCGATTGTTGCGGTCCACGACTGTAATGCCCGACTTCGCGCGCGCATTGTTCGGCGTTTTCGGCGACTGCGAGTTTCGGGGAAAATTGAGGCAATTTGTTGCGCCGTGGGAAATATTGATAAACGCGTCGTATTCTCGTCGTGATGCATTTTCTAATATTCGTGGAATTTTCTTCGATTCGGCTAGTAATTTTGGTGCGTCTGTATAGCGGCAAATATGCTGCCCTAAATTAACATGGCAAATATACTGCGTCTACAATAGCGAAACCGTGTTGAATCAGCATAGAATCCAGCACGGTAAATATATCATATTTGTAATAACAAATATGCTATACTAAACCGAAGAAAATTCTACTCACAAGTCTCATAAATGGTGAAAAGAAATATTCTGAACGTAGCACTGCGAATAATTATTATACAAAAATATACGTACATATTGCAATATTATTGTTCAAAATTATTTCCTGTGTAACGCTTGTCCAAACGAAAAATTCTTTTCGATCATTTCCAACCGATTTCTTCTTCAACATATTGCTGACAACTTTCTGATTAAAATGAGCCCAAACACGACATAGTTTCTACAAATATTTACAATATATTCATAATATACTTTAAACATATTATAATATATTTATAAATATCCGCGGACTAATCGTGTCGTGTTTGGACTCGTTTCAATCGGAAGAATCTCGCCGATGCGATAAACAAATTTTCACGTACAAAGGAATAGAAATAAAAATGTTGAGTCTCTCTCTCTCTCTTTCTCTCGCGAGGAGTCGGCAACCACGAAGGCTCTGCCTCGATATTCTCAGCTCAGCGTGCTCCGATTGCGACTAAAAGCGCTTCCGGTATAAATTACCGTACCACGACCCGAAAGAGGCGTCTTAAAACCGCTTCGAGTGCAAAGGGTCGCGCGAAAGCGTTCCGCGTCGCGGCGAATTTCGAAGCGGGTCGGAAGCGCGAGAGCTCGGTCGCGAGTCGTCGCCGGTGAAACACGGCTGCGGACCGCGATGATAGGGAGCAGATGCGACGAAACACGCCGGTTACAAGCGTTCATAAGGATGTAACAGGATTTACGTATATTACGGAACGCGGACGGGCGTCTAAACTGGCTGGGGATCCGCTTAATTGCGGCCGGTTGTAACGTGTGCGGCGCGAGGTAACGTTGCGAGGTAAGCCGGTAAGCGAGAAACTGCCGCGAAATAAAGCGGCCGTCGCCGTGCGGCGCCGCGTTTCTCGGTGGCGGAACGTCGCCGGGCGACCGTGACAAAGGGAAAGAATTATTTCTCTCGTGTTCGACGACGCTGACCGGGCCGGTGTACTTTCGCGAAATCACTTTGGGGGATTGCTTTGTGCGTCGATAAAGAGGGAAAAAGCCGAGGCGATGGGAAGTGGCCGAACGAAGCGGATTTCTAGGAGGAAGGGAGAAGACGAGGGGGGACGACGAATCGGAACGACTCCGAATGGATGTAATAAAATTTCTCGGGGACTGTTTTAATTGCTCGACGGGCTTCTGTCGTCGATTCTCGGGCTCGGCCGGTCGCGCAACCCGCATTTTTTCGCCTCTGATATTCGCGGAGAAAAGCGGCGCGGCGAACAGCGATCGCGACGGATCGCCGGAGAACGATTAAGGCCGGCGCTATTCAACGACCAATCGAATGAATGCCGTACAATCGAACGACGGTCTCGATAATACGATACTCGAACGGGGGACGGTTCTATTCAAACAATAACGCGACCGTTCCGGCATTTAAAATCGAGCGAAGAGACTGCCGTCGATCCGCTGGATGGCCGCTGAAGCGTTCTCCACGTAACTGACCTAATTTCGGGCCTGACGGGTGACAGTTATCGTGGAGATGCCGCGTTCTGTTCTGGTCGTTCTTCCGTTCCGAAGCGTTCGGAAGGGTCGCGATTGAAAAAGAATTTTTCAACGGTATTTTCGTCGGCCTGGTCGAATTGTTTTTCCGGTTCAAATAAGACGATTATAATTACGACGATTGCGATTATAATTACTGAATCTTACGGTGTAGTAATTGGTTATCGTTGGACCGCGGATTTTTATGCTTTCGTGGCATGTCCAGATTTTTTAAATGCTCGAAGCCGCAGAATTTAAAAAGATTTAAATCTTCCGGTGCAAATAAGGCGATACAATCGCGATTATAATTACGGAATTTTACGGTCTAGTAATTAGTTATCGTTGGACCGCGGATTTTTATGCTTTCGTGACATGTCCAGATTTTTAAAATGCTCGCAGGATTAAAGAAAGATTAAAATCTTGCTATTAACAGCATTTTTATCTTATTCTTGCGACGAGGAATCCTCCAGTTAACGAAGACAATTTTTCTTTCGTTCTAATTTTTTAGAAACTACATACGAAGATGAGAATGTCCAGATTTTTCAAATGCACGAAGCCGTAGAGATTAACAAAGGTTAAACAGCATTTTTATCTTGTTCTTGCGGCGAGGAATTCTTCAGCTAACAAAGGCAACTTTTCTTTCGTTCTAATTTCTAAAAACCGACGTACAAAAGTGAGAATGTCTAGATTTTTAAATTAAACAAGACCGTAGAGAATAACAAAGGTTTAATAATATTTTTGTCTTATTCTTGCGGCGAGGAATTTTTCAGCTAACAAAGGCAACTTTTCTTTCGTTCTAATTTCTAAAAACCGACGTACAAAAGTGAGAATGTCTAGATTTTTAAATTAAACAAGACCGTAGAGAATAACAAAGGTTTAATAATATTTTTGTCTTATTCTTGCGGCGAGGAATCTTTCAGCTAACAAAGGCAACTTTTCTTTCGTTCTAATTTCTAAAAACCGACGTACAAAAGTGAGAATGTCTAGATTTTTAAAATACACGAAACCGTAGAGATTAACAAAGGTTTAATAATATTTTTGTCTTATTCTTGCGGCGAGGAATCTTTCAGCTAACAAAGGCAACTTTTCTTTCGTTCTAATTTCTAAAAACCGACGTACAAAAGTGAGGATGTCTAGATTTTTAAATTACACGAAACCGTAGAGATTAACAAAGGTTTAATAATATTTTTGTCTTATTCTTGCGGCGAGGAATCTTTCAGCTAACAAAGGCAACTTTTCTTTCGTTGTAATTTTTGAAACAAACTTGTATAAACGCTTTATAATTCGACCGTGATATCGATGCATTTCGTATTAAATAACATATGTAGCGGACTCGTAATGTTACTTTTATTCGACTATCGCGTTAATCGACGAACTCTGTCTCACGCTAAAATAGTCAATTAAAGAATACACGGGATTCCGTTGCGCCGCTACGATATTGTTCGCCGTTATCGAACGATATCGAATATTATTTTCATAACTGTTTTAAATGCGGGAATATCGTTGGCTCGCAGAAAACAACGACGCGCCGGTGCTTCGAAAGTTAATTTGCGAAATGTATTCCGCGGCGCAAACGGTTCCGTTAATGAATAACCAAGCAATATACACTTCGCGTGGGCCGATAGTAGTCGCGTTTATCGAACCCGATGTAAAAACGGACCGTTATGATATCATTGAATGTTTTGGACAACAGAACCGTGAACAACAAAACCGGCGGAGAGGAAGGGCTGGGAGGGTGGGAGGGGGTTGTGCATATCGTCTGCGCGGAGCGTCGGATAGTCGTTAAACAAAAGGAACGTGCCAATATTTATAAACGGGCTTTGGCGTTTCAATATTAATGCCAACGTAAACATTCCATTTCCAAGTTCCATTCACCGTTCCGTATTCAAATAAGCAAATCGCGCAATGTAACCGAGACCTACGGTATACAAGCGTCGCCATTGAGAACCGCGCGCATTTTCCCAATTACAATGCGCCGATGTAATACGCGTAATCAAATTCGGTCTCGGGCCGTCGTTGATTACAGCCCTTTGCGTTCCGTCGGTAATGATGAAATAAATAATTGAACGAAGAAACGCGGGAGAACGATTCGCAGGCGAAGATTTATATTTTTGCGAAATGTTCGGCCGTTTTTAATCTCTCGTGACCCGAGAGCAAATAGAAAACTTCAGTAGAAGTGACAGGGAATTAATTTAATTAAATGGAAACGTCGTGTCAACGAAATGCACCCTCTATCATTGAACAGAAACTAAAGTAAAAGTGATTTAAACTAGTGATTAAAGTTAATCAAAAGAATTAAGAAAAAGTGATTTAAACTAGTGATTAAAGTTAATCAAAAGAATGAAGAAAAAGTGATTTAAACTAGTGATTAAAGTTAATCAAAAGAATTAAGAAAAAGTGATTTAAACTAGTGATTAAAGTTAATCAAAAGAATGAAGAACAAGTGATTTAAACTAGTGATTAAAGTTAATCAAAAGAATTAAGAACAAGTGATTTAAACTAGTGATTAAGATTGATTAAAATTGACCAAAAAATTAAGAAAAGTGATCAAAATTAGTAGATTACAATTAAGATTCTGGAAAGTTGTCTTCGTCAGTCTTTTACCGAAGGTAATGTCCGATTAAAATTTGAAAAGCTGTCTTTCGGCCATTTTGGCGAACACAACGCTGAATAAAAATGAAAAGAAAATTCCTCCCACGCCCCTGGTAAAAATAGCATTAATTTCATTTCCATTCGGAAACATCATCGAAGCGTTATTTATCCTTTTCCGCCGAAGAATGGCTCGTTCTCTTTCGCCATTGTTGGCTGCGCTATCGATCAGCTGTATGGAATTATCGTGTAACCAGGACAAATCCTCTAATCAACCGCCGAAATCCAGCGGATCTGCAGCGGCGTGGTTCGTTCCGAGCGGACCGGCTCGGACCCGGTGTACCGATTCTGCTGATTGGTTAATTAGACTGAACGAAAGCGGACCCGGCGTCGTTCCGACCGGCCGAAACTTCGCGGCCGGAAATAGTTCGACGAAAGTTCCCGGCTCGTTAGCGACGGTCCCCTGTCCCGCGGTTACCAGCATGGTCTCACGTGACCATGCGTGGTCCGGCCACGGCTGCACTGATTCGGCGAGAGATCGCGACGAAACAACGATTCGAACTCCCGACGTCCGATAATATCGAACGACGACGCGACGGGGTCACGCGGGACAATGGAACGCCCAGCGGAATGCCGGAGACACGATCGTGAATAGCGTGCACGAGATGGCGACGGAAAACGCGAACTTTTTCGACCGCGGGTCGCAATCGACCCGAATTGAATTTCAGGTTTGTTGTTAATTTCAGCAAATGTTAGAACAAAAACGGTGACATAACCTCTTAATTCTAATTTTTTATCACGATTCGAAGGGAATTCAGAGGCCACATGATTCGACGGATCATTATCAGACCGAGAATTTTAAGCATTCGCGATAATAACAGCAAGATTAAATATCCAAGATTAAATAATTCCAAAGAATTTATGGACTTTTCTGCATTTTTTTCAGATCGTCGAAAGAAAAGAGTAGCTCCGCGGTTTTTTTAACCCGACTCACACCTAAACGGATTATTTCGCGTCGATCATTCCGTCGAATTTTATCATCGACGCGGCAATGAATCACATAGGCGCAGCACTATCACGAGGAAATTCTTAGAAACCCGAAATTCGGCATTTCCGGGAGAAATTGCCGTCGCAATTAGAGCCGGTGCTGTAAACGAAAATTAGACGCGTCGAACCTTATCATCGACGCGGCAATGAATCACATAGGCGCAGCACTATCACGAGGAAATTCTTAGAAACCCGAAATTCGGCATTTCCGGGAGAAATTGCCGTCGCAATTAGAGCCGGCGCTGTAAACGAAAATTAGACGCGGGCTTAGAAACGTGTACGGAGCGCGTGAAATTAATGACGAGCGAAACCGAGGAGTCCTCGGTGGAACGGTCGCCAGTCCCTTTGATTCCGAAATATTCAATTCAGCAGCGATATAGATACAGAGGGGACTCGGTCGAATAGGATTCATTACCGCTTCTTTTTCTCCCTTCTTTTCCTCGACATTCGACGAAACGATTTCACATCACGATCCAGCCTCCGTCCACCCCCGCGCCCCTTGCTGAGCAAGGACCACGAACCGGGATACCTCGTAACGCTCTCGGAAAAGCGAACGCAGCGCGGCAGGATGTGATCCAGGATGCACTTCCGGCTGCACTGATTCTGCACCCGCCGCCGCCCGTCGCCCGCCACCCACGGCAATCCGGCCTCCGCGCTCCACAGAAACGGAACCCGCGACCAAATATCAGAGTCAGGTCTTCCTCTGTTACCCGTTCCCCTGTTCATGCTCGCGCCGGTGCCCGTGTTCATGCTCGTGCTCATCTTCCAGACCCGAGCGCGCCCGGCCGATTCGAGAATCACGAGAGCGGAGAATATGAGCCCGAATATGTACATCGACGAGCGTGAAATCGACCGGACATTGAACGGACTCGAAGCTATTCTACCGGCTGACTTTCACGGAAAGTCCGAACAGGCAATTAGGCTTGTTAAGGGAGGTTCGCATCGGCGCGTGCGGGGAATATTGTTTCGTGAATAGGGACAAGTATGGTTGGTACAGGATCGTCTCAGTCGATACGTTTCGACTACATGAATGATCGAGAATTTACAAATTTTCGCGATACTGATACTGATCTTTTTCGGTTCTGTGACGCTCGCTCTCAAGCATTTCTCTGACAAAAAGAGAGTAAACATGTTTTATATGTTTTTTTATTAATATTAAGAATTATTAAATATATGGATAGATTGTTTTAGTATTTACTTTAAAATAAATTATATACAATTGAATATAGATTGAGAAAGGATTTTGTGATATTTATAAACAGACTGTGGATCCATATTAAAAATTATTAAATATGCAGATGGATTGTTTTAGTATTTTTACTTTAAAATAAATTATATAAAATTCAATATGTATTGAGAAAGGATTTAGTGATATTTACATATAGTCTACGAATCCATATAAAATATTATTAAATATATAGACAGATAGTTTTAGTATTTACTTTAAAATAAATTATATGAAATTGAATATGTATTGAAAAAGGATTTAATGATATTTACAAATAGTCTACGAATCCGTATAAAAAATTATTAAATATATAGATGAATTGTCTCAGTACTTTTACTTTGAAATAAATTATATAAAATCGAATATGTATTAAGACAAGTATTCAATGATATTTATAAACAGACTGCGGATCTTGATGCCACATAAAAATGTTCCAAAACGATCGCAATGAACACAAACAGAATAAAACTAAACTGTTCCTATTTCCTAAAATTTTTTTAATTCGTCCTATATCTTCGCGATTAGCGTAACTGCTAATTTTTGCCACGAACACGCATGAAATCCGAGGTTCGGTAATCAATAAAAAAAAAAGAAACATTGTCCGTGTGTACCGGGAACACGTTCAACCAATCCTGAGGTTTAATCTCGCGGAAAGAATGTTACGGTGTTACTACACTATAAACAGACGGAATCATCGTAGCGGGGAAATATAGTATCGCTTCTAGCCCGGGGGTTAGTCGGCGAGGAATATTACAGGACTGTTCGGCGGCGTCGGTGCGCGCGGATGGTTGTTTCGAGTGGCCGAGGATATGCATCCGAGGGGAAAGGCAGTCGAGGACCACCCCAATGAAAGCGGAAAACACGCGGAAATTGAGCCGCGAATTGCGATCGCGAGATTTTTCGGCATTTCGGTACACGGAGGGGCTCTTTCTTTATGGTTCCGCTCTGCCTCTTAGTATTTGTCTTTTTCACGGTGTGTGCGGTAAATTCTCCGTAATTTTTTCTTCAGCTTTTGTCAACGAGAATGGACGATTTTGGAAGACAAGATACGATTATTCGAGCCTTGCGGCTCTTTTTTATTGTTACCGATTGTCAACAATCTATTTTGGTGTAGAAACTGATGGAAAATTAGGGAGAATTTGCTGCACACCGTGCAACCCCTATTTAACTATGGAACTATTAACTATTAAATAGGAACTATTAACTAGGGACTATTTAACAATGCTAGAGGTATTCAAAAACAATTTAAAAACACTTGGAGATGCCGCGAAAAATGCAGTGCAAAAGTTAAGCATTTTATTTAACGAAATTAAGATTGAAAGGTTCAGTTGTTTCGATTACTTTTCCAATATCCTTGCGTTTCGAGGGTCCCAATAAAATTAGGAAGATACAATTAGCGTAAGAAATATAATTAGTCTAAAAATGAATGTTCAGATCTCACCAGATCAAGTCAATGTGTTAACACTAAACCCAGCGAGGTCTAAAAGGGAGAAACAAGCGCTGCCTTATAAGAATTACAGGACAGAATTGATTTAAACGTCTCACAATTCTGATAACAGCACGTACCTGAATAAATAACTAAATTCAACAATTTTCAATGAAACCACCTTCACGACTTCGATAATTACGAAACCAAAAATATGAAACCGGTCATTCGAGCAACAACGATACATTTATTGTTCTCCATTCATTTTCCATATATTCCATAATTTTCAACTAATAGAAATTTTGTAAAAAAGCAAGACAAACTTATCCACGCAATTGTCACGTGGGAAACGCGACGGCGAAGTGCCAAGAGGCTGGCACCGTCGGCGAGACGCCGAGTATCGTCGATTCGGCCGGTCGGAAGTGGATAAAAGTGAATCGGAAGCTGCGTTCCGCGCGGGCAGCGTCGAGTGATCAACGGAATGGTCCCCGGCCGGAGATAACAACGACATCGGTTATCGTGTACTCGAATGGCGCCATTACCGGTTTAATATGGCCCCTCATTGTCACCGCATTACGAACGTCATGCCTCTGCCGTAGATACGCGGCCGCGTCTGCACGCGTGTGCACCGGCGTGCACGCGTGGAAACGGACGGTATATCGAGCCAGATAGCCTTTCGGGACATTGAGCGCGTCCTGTCCGATTGAACATCCTGGTGTTCAGCCCCCTGCATCCTCGCCGCCCCACGAAATTCTATTTGCCGACCGTGCACGCGTATATAAACGCTCCCCGTATCTGTTTGCGGCCTGTCCCGTCGTCTGCCACGTAAGGCTCGGCCGGATTTAATTAGCAAGCCAGAACGCTGGCGAGCGAGCGCGCGAGACAGAGAGAGACCGAGAGAGAGAGAGAGAGAGAGAAAGAGCGCGAGAGAGATAAATCGCGAGAGAAAGAGCACGCGAGAGATAGAGCGTTCGAGAGAGAAAGCGCGCGAGAGAAAAAGCGCGCGAGAGATAGAGCGCGCGACAGATAAAGCGCTTGAGTGAGAGAACGCGAGAGAGAAAGCGCGAGAGATAGAGCGCTTGAGTGAAAGAACGCGAGAGAGAAAGCGCGAGAGATAGAGCGCTTGAGTGAGAAAGCGCGAGAGATAGAGCGCTTGAGTGAGAGAGCGCGAGAGAGAGAGTGCGAGAGATAGAGCGCTTGAGTGAGAAAGCGCGAGAGATAGAGCGCTTGAGTGAGAGAGCGCGAGAGATAGAGCGCTTGAATAAGAGAGCGCGCTCGAAAGAGCGCTTGGGAGAGAAAGAGAGAGAGCGCGCTCGAAAGAGCGCTCGAGAGAGAAAAAGCGCTCTGATCGAAAGAGCGCTCGGGAGAGAAAAAGCGCTCTGATCGAGAGAGCGCTCGGGAGAGAAATCGCTTGAGCGAGCGAGGGAACCTCACCGAAACCGCCGCGACACAGCGAAACCGAAACAGCCCGTAGGACGGGCGCATAATTCAAAGTTAAAATCCGCGTTACGACGCGTGGCTATCTGGCCGATCTTTACCGGCCACACCGAACGAAAATCGATACGCTGATACACTACACCGGCTTAATTTCCTAATTAGTATGCAGCCTGTTAATGGAATATCATTCACGCGCGCGCGATCGTGATTTAACTTTCGCCCATTATTGAACAGGTCTTGCTACAATACGGAGGCTTTTACTCGCTAATCCGATCAAGATCAATCGTTCGAATATTTCGGTGGCCCGGTGATTTGTCGATGATCGTGTGCGCCGCCATTTTCGGACGGACGGTCCGCCGTGGACCAACGGTGGGTGTTGCGCGCGGAACGGATTTGGAACGGCCGTTTTTCGGGGTCGAAAACGCGGGGAATCGGCGCGTAATCGGGGGTGAAATGTGTCCATTTCACCGGCCGCGCGCGATCAGCACGCTAGCGGCACGGAGGAATAATTATGTGTACCTTATTTAATTAGGCTGATCTCGCGTGTCCGTGGGAGAAATGAAATCGCGGGATTCGAGAGAGCGATCGTGATTTAGGTGGAGCTGAGAATTCATTGATCGATGCATTGATCTCCATTTGTTAAAGTTATTTGTGATATAGATTAGGTTTATTTGTAATGTAAATATATTTATTTGTAATACTAGGTGTTTGATTTAAGAAGAGAAATAACATTCCACGAAGAAAGCTTGGTAAGAAAAATCATCTGAAACTCGAGAAAGCGTAACAACGATTTCCAGAAACTGAAGTTAAAAGCGGACGCAAAAAGTAGACGATCGTGGAAATGTAAACTACAACACAAAGAAAAAATGGAGAGAGAGAGAGAGAGAGAGAGAGAGAGAGAGACGGAAAGAGGCGTAGAACAGCAGAACGTCCAAGACAACTCGATTATCAAACCAGAGATGGCAAAAGATTAAAGTCAAACGCGGAACAACATGGCGGAAATGTTCGCTTTATTCAATTTAACACTCTGTTGCCCGTGGCTGGCTACGTAAACAGATTTTGATAAAACCGAAACATTTATAGAACGCAGCAATAAGTTGTAAACGAACTATTCGTGTTGCAACTTGAACGTCTTTTTTATTTGCAAGTTTCATGTAACAGTATAAACTGTAACAACGTGTTAAACTCGCGATTAAGATTTCGTACATAACCTATCAAACGCGAATTTTATGCATTTCTTCTGAATCGAAATCAAATTTGATTCTTCTGTTATTCAAATCTAGGAACAAACGTGGATGAAGACATATAAATAAGAAAAATTGTCTCGCTCTATTTCAGGGAAGTTATTACGTGGCTATGAAAAAAATCGCAGTGAAAGAAAATCACAAGGGGTTGAAAAAGGCTCGAATTGATATTCGCAGGATCGCAAATAGGCCGTCGCTTTTTATATTAGTTATAAGCAGACTACGAATATTTATACAAATGCTCATATTTTCACACATGATTTAGGACAGCTCAATTTTATAATTAATTTCTAACTAATTCCCAACTAATTCTTAACTAACTTTCAACTAACTTTTAGCCAATCTCTAACTAGTTAAACTTAGTAACTTAATTATATATATTTAATTATGACTTATATTAGCATAATTAAAATCAAACGAAAGTCCCCTTTGTGGCAAACAAAATTGTTCGCCGCAACAATAAAACATTTTGACAATATATACGCATTTCTTCCACGTTAAAAATCTGCACACGCCGCAAATGCATGAAGATCCCGCGCTATACTAACCATGTAATAACCCAGTTTCGTCTACTCGACGATAATCCCGAGGAAGAAGAAGTGAAAGAAAGAAGAAGAAAAAAGGCGAAACCGGCGATGATAAAAGTTTCTTTTCCGGAATCGTGTTAGCAGGAAGTTGAGCGGGAACGATCGGCTCACGGTGGCAATCAGGAGCCGCGTTTGACGCATGCCTGGGTGGCTCGGTGACAATGGGTCGTGACGCGTTGCACAGATTTGCACGCGAATCGATGGCAGGCAGCGCTAATGGCCCGCGCGCGTCTGGCCCCGCTGTCAGCTATTTTTCTTGCCTCTTTCTGATCCGAGGGTGACCGTCGCCCTGCAACGGCCGGTTACACGCCGTCGACGACGCCGCTCCGCGGCTTTAATATCGCATTTATTCAAATTGCCCATTAAACTGGGCCGCGTGTCCGCACACGTTTTTCAGCGCGAGCGCGCGCGCGCGCGATCCGACTCGCTCAAGTGCGAGGCACCCGCGTGATCCGACTACCACTGGCTAAATGGAGTCCCCATGTAAATCGAATTCGTCCCGTTCACCCTTTTTTTTCGCCCGAGCTCCGGCTCCCCCGGTATCAATATTTATAACGCCGTCGAATTACACTGGTGTAATGGGCTCCCGATAGTTGCTTGTTGGTCATCGTCGCTTGCGATTAATCTTCGCTTTAATATTCCTGCGCCCGCCTCTCTTTCTCTCTCTCTGTTTCTCTCTTTCTCTTTCTCTCTCTCTGTTTCTCTCTTTCTCTTTATTTCTCTCTATTTTTCTCTTTCTCTTTATTTCTCTCTCTCTTTATTTTTCTATGTCTCTCTCTCTCTCTATTTTTCTATTTCCCTCTCCCTCTCTATTTCTCCATTTTTCTTTCTCTCTATTTTTCTATTTCTTTTTCTATATTTTTCTATTTCTCTATTTCTTTTTCTATATTTTTTCTATTTCTCTCGCTATTTCTCTCTTCCTATTTTTCTATGTCTCTCTCTATTTTTCTATTTCCCCCTCTCTCTCTAATTCTTAATTTTTGTTTCTCTCTATTTTTCTATTTCTTTTCCTATATTTGGTCTATTTCTCTCGCTATTTCTCTCTTTCTATTTTTCTGTCCCCCCCTCTCTCTCTCTCTCCCTCTTTATTACTCCATTTTTCTGTCTCTCTATTTCTCTATTTCTCTTTCTATATTTTTTCTATTTCTGTCGCTATTTGTCTCTTTCCATATTTCTATTTCTCTCTCTCTCTCTACCTATTTTTCTCTCTCTGTGTCTATTTCTCCCTTTTCATCAATTTCATTCACTCTCTCTCTCAATTTCTTTCTTTCTTGCTCGCTCGCTCGCTCGCCGATCTTGGGAACCGGCTTTCGCCCGCTAGTAATCGTGTTAGCACGAGAAAACTTCGACGCGCGATCCCGAGACTCGGTTTTGAATTATTCCGAATAATTAACCGGTTAGTCGTGCTCGGCTGGTTACACTGATCGGTTTCGAGGTACTCCATGTTTGAATTTGTAATCGTTTTGTGGCTGCGACAAGACACGTTTCGCCTGGAAACTTAATCCCAATGGCGCTGTAACGACGAGTCATCATGTGTGCTCGCGATAAAGATTCCGTACCTAATTTACTAAATATGAATGTTACTCGTTTCTACTAAATCGATGGGAAACTTGATATTCTTCTGTTATCAAGATCTAGGAACGAGAGAAAATGAAGGCAACTACATTCTATTAGCGAAATTATTAGGGGCGAAGGGGTGGTTGTTTCTTCTCTTTTAAATTAGTTATATGGTTAAATTAGTTATATTATTAGTTATATGATTAAATTAGTTATATAATTATATGATTATACATATAATAATTATTATTATATCACATTGTCTGCGTCAGCTGTTAGAAAATGATTTGCCCCGTCGGTTCATTTTTGAAAAATACGAATGGTCAGAATTACGATTATTCGCGTAATTCTTTATAAAAAAGAACATACTTATCGTTGCCTTTCGTAACGTTGTTCAATGATTCGCAGATTTGTCCGAACTTCTAAAGGTTAAAGTGCCACGCATTCAATCCGTGCGGCACACTTTCGTGACCACGGAAGCGTCGTAACGCGTCTTTGTGTGTGTATGTGTGTATGTGTGTGCGTATACACACGAACATAATTGTATAATAAAATCTTCAGTCAGAAAATTCCGTCGGAGGTAATCCTTTGAATGGACTCATTGCGGTGCCAAAGAATTCTATTCGCGGGTGAAGGTGGCGGGGTGAACTTGAAAGGAACGGGACACGCTGCAAACGCGAACCTATTATTTGCACGTTTCTTTACAGTCCGTATTACGGTAAAGGGACTACAATTGTTCTTTGGAATTTTGCAAAACCATCGCGTACCGCGGGAACGGCGATGCGGCGCGACGCGGCGTGTCGGCGAAACAGAAGCCGCATATATCGAGCGCAGTTTGAGATTACTTGCGGAGGAAACTTTTCCGCGACTCGGGGGTGTTACAATTATTTTCAAGCCGTCCGGGTTGAACATGAAGCGCCGCCGAACAAAGCGGGAAGAAAGACCGGAGTTTCTCGTCGAGTTTAGCTGCGCGTTAAATCCGAGGAAATTTAAACGCGGCGCCCCTCCGCGCGCCCGCCGCGCGTTTATTGCGTTCATAAACAAACGACGGAAATTTAAATAGAGCCTCAACTGCAAATTGTTTATCGCGACATTCCGCACGGTTTCTGCCGCGCGCGGAACGGTATCGTGCCAGAAAACGCCTCGGCGCTCAACTTTAGTTGTTCCGGACCTGCGATAACCTACCGCGGAACGGTCGACGGATAATTTTAACCAGGCGAAAGAGTCTGTTCGCAGTTTCCCGGCGATTTATCGTTCAGGCGTATTCGCGTAATCCGGTTCCATTGAAAAACGAACGACATTTACTGAATTACGACTTGACGATGGCGTTCCATTCTTTGCTTCGAACAGGTGCCACAAATTTTATTTATTATATCGTATACTTTTTACTATCTTACTCGCAATTCGAAAGTGGTGGGTACCTCGGGTCATTTGAAGCAACTTTCTCCTTTACAACAATTTTCTCCGAGGCACCGTTAACGAGTTATTAACGAAAAACAGTGACCAATGAGAGGCGAGCTCAACTGGCGCGAAGCGACCGAGCCAATGGGCGGAACTGGGCTTAGTGCGCTGGTTGGCCGGGCCGCCTCGCGTCAGCCGTACTCGATTCTTATTGGTCACTGTTTTTCGTTAATAACTCGTTAACGGTGCGTCGGAGAAAATTGTTGTAAAGGAAGAAGCTGCTTCGAATGATCTGAGGAACCCGCCATTTCCATTTATTACATATTATATATTTTATTATTATCAAATATTTATTATTATTCATAATTATATCATTACCAAGTTATTACATTTTAAGATTAACAACATGTAACTATTTCAATTCATATAAACAATGTTCGCATTGTTACATAAAATTACGACAAGCAGAAATAAACGTAAATGTGAGAAATATAAATATAAAATAAACGTAAAAATAAGACAACAAGAATAAACGAATCATAATATTATTAATTAATACGAATCTCCTCCATACACGTATACACATGTATAAAACGATGAAAAGTGATTGTAAAAGCATCCGACGAACATTCAAATTAATTAACAAAATTACGACTCGTTCGTATTCGCGATTTATCCGCACATAAAACTAAAACAATATTCTCAGTCAATCATTTCATCCTCGCAATAACCCAAATCTAAGTCCCACCGGACAAAGAAATAAGTCCCAAATATATATATATATATATATGATTTTAGCCGAGAAACGCCTTTTTTCCCCGCGGTTTCGGCCGCAAAATAACAAGCGGCGCGCCCCGGCCGCGATGAAGTATTGAAATAACTCGGCCCCGGGGTTGCTTTTCTCGGGCGCGGCCCGAATAATTACCGTCCCCGCGGATATTATTGCAAAATGATTATCTCCGACGTGAACTCTTCCATTCGGTCCTTCCGAATCGATAAATTCTATTTTTCCGGCGGACGGACAATATTAAAAGAACCGTCGGGACTCGCTTCGCCGTCTCGCCGGGCCGCGCCGATGGAAGAAGAACTTCGTGCCGCGACCATCCCCCCTTTACCACCCCTCCGACGAAAAAAGAAACCTGATGGCTGCTGGCTTTTCTTCTAATTTCGAGCCGGGCAGAATTTTAAACATTCCGAGTGCCGCATCCGCGGCATTCGATTTCCATAATCCGGCCGGGGAAATAATTTTTGCGATTCGAACGGTCGACGGAAGACGAACAAAACGGGCCGCGGGGCGGGGAGAGGGACGCGATCGAACGGAACGAAGGAAAGAAAGGAATACGGCGGGGGGAACACGGGGGGAATATCGGGGAAACGAGAGAGGGGGGGGCATTGGATATTTAATAATGTGCTAAAACGAGCGCGAACGGAAATGCCGCGTAAATGGAATAGTTGAGCGCATTGAAAACGGCGCGGTAATGACACGCGCGTTATAGTTCGCGCTGGCCGGCCCACGTTAATGCACTGTACATCGTTGAATTATATAGCAAATAGTAAATACTTCTGCGATCGTTCGGCCGCGTTATGGTTATAAAATTAACCCCGGGGAATATGGAAATCGGCTAGCCGGCCGATCAGCCGACGAGCCGGCCACATTTTCCGCGGTGATTTTGTTGAAATATTAACCGATTTGCATTGCGGGGGCGCCGCGTCCCCGGTTTCGCCCGCTATCACAAGGCGGAATATTAAAATCGCGGCGGCCGCGACGATTATTTGTTTCCCCGATTATGAAAAATTATGCCTTGCCCGGCCGGCGGCGACGCGACGGAACAGCCCGCCGGAAAACGGCGCCCGCGCTCGCATAATTATCGGTCGCCGAATATACTTGAAATTATTGCCGCGCTCGTTCCGCGGCCGGATATCATTAGGATTCGAGCCGCGAGCCGTTTCACGAACGAACCGTTTTGCTTCTTTTATCGATCTCGCGATTTTTCTCCCATCCAACGACGAGTATCGCTCGAAAATTCAGCGCGTTTGTTCGATTAAATTGCGAAGTGCATTCTTAGCGCATTCGTAAGCGCATTCACAGCGCATTCTTAGCGCATTCTTAGCGCATTCTTAGCGAATTTGTAAGCGCATTCTTAGCGCATTCTTTGCGCATTCTTAGCGCATTCTTATCGAATTCGTAAGCGCATTCTTCGAATTTGTTCGCTCGTTTGTTCAGCGCAGTGTTGCAGATGGTGTATTAATAGGGGCGCGAAGTATTTGGAAATATTAATGTGATAAAGCTGGTCATTTCTATGGTTTAATTTGGCCTTTAATTTAACTAGAAATTAATACATTGTCATTCGTAAACTTTTCGAGATGAGATTACGATTTTTCGACAATGATTTGAAATGAAATGAGTGCATAAAAATCGGGACTGTTTTAAACCTGTTTCCAGTTCCTTAAATGATGCTAAGAGAATTGAAAAATAGTATGTGCTTTTATATTTTACTTGAGAATATATGTTAACCCTTTGATATACCATTTTTTTCGCAGTTATTGCGATCAGAAATTTTTCGACTGCAATGATTTCTTAGAAGGGAAAGAAAATTGTTGCTCATCGTGTGCTTAAATTCACTTGAACGCTTAAATATTAATGACAAGAAGTAATAAATGATCAGAATTTTCATTGAAATAACACAGAACTATTGTTGAAGTCGAACCTTTATAACAGCGTTAAACTGTTCGCGTAAAAATTAGCTCGAAATAGAAAAAGAAATAATTATTCGGAAGTTGAAACTGTCTTCCAAATAATTTATATTCATAAAAGTTTACAGACAAATTGAAAGTTTACAGTGAAATTGTTATATCAGTAATTTTAACAATATTGTTCGTTATTGACCCTCGGAGCTCAGAAACGCGAATGCCAATTATAATAAATTCTCCCTAATTTTCCTTCGGCTTCTAAACAAAAATGGACAATTTCTGAAGAGAAGACACGATTGTTCGAGCCTTGCGCTTCGTTTTCATAATTATCGACAATCGGCAACTGTAAAAATGAGCCAGAAGACTCGAATAATCGCGTCTCCTCCAAATTGTGAATTTCATTTCCAATCTGAGCGCGAATTAGGGAGACTTTCCTGTACCCGCACAAAGCACGCGAATTTCGGTATCGTAAAAATGACTATTCAAAAGCACAAACGCTTTATCTCGCGGCAACTTTGTCCGTCAAAATCGGCAAAGGCTGAATCCGCATTGAAATAGTCGTTTGACCGACGAGAAAACGAATTTACTTGCGGTCCGCGTAAAACCTTGAGCGAGCAATTCAGCGGAAAATAGAACGCGAGCGGCTGAAGATTAATTACGAGTCGAATGACTCTATGTATATATATATAACAGCTCGTTTCTCGAGGATTTCCTTAGAAATGGCGGCGGTGCGCGTCGTCCTCGCGGCACAGAGGAGGAAACAATCGACGACGCGGTCCTCTCGACGGGGCCGCGGGTTCCGCGATTGTAAATTCGTAAATACGTAATTCTCGGCGAGTGGGCCGGTCATACACTTCCGTTTTCGTCCTCCATATTCATGCCGGCCGCGGCGCTGAATAATGCAGGGCCGCCTTTTAATTTCGGCGGCCCCGCTCGAGAAGCTTCCTCTCGATCCGCGTCGTCCGATCGGCCGCCGTAAATCGGCGTCCACAACGTCAACGTGATCACAGGGGACGTCGCTGACGTTTAATGACGATAATGACCGCGATGACGATAACACCTTATTGGCCGGCCAGGCCCGACTCGGCCCGACTCGGCTTGTCGCACGGAACACTTCGGCCCGCGACACGGCATGGCGAAACGTCGACGACAGTCGGTCGCGTTAATTTATGCGCTGCCATTATGCGGATTATATTTGCAGGCGGTGCACGATATAGTATATTTCTCGCGGAGAAGTTCGGAAGAATGTCGTGCTTTGAGGAGTTCGACGAAATGATGGAATAAGCTGTTGAAATTTTGCTATTATTTCTGTTCGCTTTCTGAGATGCGTTTTAGGGAAATTATGTCTTATATTTCGATCTCGTGTGTCTGTGATTTATTTGTTAAATATAAAAAGGAGTGCAAGTCCAAAATGCAAGTCCAAAATTTGCACGAGTCCAAAATGTATTTGTTCAAAATAATGTACATATATAAAATGTCTTCTGAGATTTATTTATTAAGTACAAGAAAATGTGTAAATGCAAAATGTACTTCTTTGATATATAATGTGTCTTCTGATATTTTCATGAATAACCGCAAAACGATGCAAGTTCGAAATGTGTTTCCATGAAACGTAATTCCAAAATGTGTTCCTATAAAACAATAAAATCTATATAATAAAATAAAATAATAAAGTCTCGTTGTGTTACAGTTGTCGACTATAAAATCGGTGACTATAAAAACGAGCCGCAAGGCAAGAATAATCGTGTCTCCTCGTCTCAAACGCGCACTTTTCGTGCGCGATCTGACCGCGAATTAGGGAGAAATTATGATACAGTAATGTCTCCCATACTGACGCTCAGATTGTCCACAAAAATGGACAATTCGGGAAGGGGAGATACGATTATTCGAGCCTCGCACAGCTCGTTTTTATAGTTGTTGACAATTCGCAATTATAAAAATGAATCGCAAGGATCGAATAATCGTCTCTCTTCTCCCTAAATTGTCCATTTTTGTGCGCAATCTGTGCGACAATTAGAGAGATATTAACTTAACCTCGAACCGCAGAGATTCAGATGCACGAAGAGAGAAAGAAAGAAAGAGAAAATAATGAAAGAGAGAGAGAAGAAGAGAGAGAGAGAAAGAGAGAGAGAAAGAGAGAGACTGAGAAAGAGGAAGAGAGAGAGAAAGAGAGAGAAAGAGAGAGAATGAGAGAGAGAGAGAGGAAGAGAGAGAGAGAGAAAGAGAGAGAATGAGAGAGAGAGAGAAAGAGAGAGAATGAGAGAGAGTGAGAGGGGGGAGAGATGAGCGTAACATTCGCATTTAATCGAATCTGCTTGACCGTCCGATGGAAAATAAATTGCGCGTAGAACGAGCCGGTGATCGACACGCGGTTGCTCGAAATAATACCGAAAGCGACTCTGTTGCGTGCCGTGGAGCCGCGCGCGCGCGCGCGCCATGCCGCTTTCCAATTTGTATTCGCCCGCTGAAATTACCATCGTACGGAATCGCCGGTGGCTCGCGCGGTCCCCGGCGAAATAATTTCAGCGAGCGACACGCGTGAAAGCGAATCCTTGTTTATGCAAGGGTAATTACTTCCGCGGATGGAGCGACGGGACGGGCAGGGGAGGGAAGGGGACCGGCTCCAGGAAAAGGGTGTAACAATAATGCCGCGTTCTCGCACGATAATTTATCGCCCAGGCTGCGACGTCGCACCGGGCGAACGAACGTACGTACGTACGTACGCGGCAGGCAGTAAAGATAACATTGAACGCGAAAAGCGCGGTTGTAAAAGGACGTTGGCCGTGTTATATGGCGAAGGTGTAGGCGAAGGAGCGACGAGGCCGCGGAAACAGCCGCGGAGAGGAAAAAAAAAGGAAAAATGGTCGCGAGCACGGGAACGAAGAGGCGGAGAGATTCGCTCGGAGAAAAAACGACGTGACGGTGGGACGAAGGCCGGGGGGACAGGGGCGGCTATAGCTCGTTTTCGTAGACGACGAGGCGAGGAGACCGTGCGAAAATTAATTTTCCGTTGCTCGTAAAACTGCCGTAAAGCCGAAATCACGCGTGCGATGGGCCAAAATGGCGGCGCCGCGCGCCGCAGGATCGGCGATCGCGGTCGCAAGCCTTGTTGCCGCAACGATCGAATTATCGATGGCCCCGGAAATCGGCGCCGAGAGGATCCTTTTTAATATCTGCCCACCACGTCAGCTGCAGTCTCGCGCGAACTTTCGCTATTTTCTTTTTCCTCCCCCGCACCCTCCCGCGGCACACGCGCCCCTGTTTTTCCCGCCTTCGCCGCGCCTCCGCCCGACTCCTGTCGGCCGAGAAATTCTAAATTTCCCACGCGGGAGTTCGTTCACGCGATCGCCTCTGCTCTCGATCTTTTTTCCCTTCTCCCTCTCTCTCTCTCTCTCTCTCTCTCTCTCTCTCTCTCTTTCTTTGTGTGCGTGTGTGTCCAATTCGACCCTCTTTGCTCGCTGCACCCTTTCATCTCGAACTACTTTCGAGACCGACAAAAAGGTCTGAAACGGAAACGACCCTCTCTCTCTCTCCCTTTCTCCCTCTCTTTCTCTCTATCTTTCTCTCTCTCTCTTTCTCCTTCTTTCTTCCTCTCTCTTGCGGCTATGAAATTCCTCTCCGTCGAAAAGCAACGCGAGAATTACTTAATAACCCGCTACGTGCCGCGATCAAATCTCCACGCAGCTGCGGAATCCGTCGAACGTGGCCAATTAACGGGACGTATCATGATCCTAGACGGTCCGGTCGAACCGGCTATGAATTATGCCAGAGGTATCTCGTCCTGTTTCTATAACAATATGCGTTCGCGATGATTCCGCTTCCGCCGTTGATTATACTGCTCGGATTTTATACCTTCGGATGCGGGGGTCACGTATGCGCTATTCGCAAATCCGTAGCAGACCCGGGCACATTTCGAACGACGTTATTTGACGTATTGTTTCGAATGTACACAGAATGTGTTATTTCATTTCATCGTTATTTTGTTTTAGAATTGTTTGAGAGAATTATCTCATTTCAGAATCGTCTGACATAACTATCTTATTTTAGAATTAACTGAAATAATTATTTTATTTTAGAATTAACTGAAATAATTATTTTATTTTAGAATTGTCTAAAATAATGATTTTATCTCAGAATTATTTGGAATAGTTATTTAATTTTAGAATCATATGAAATAACGATTTTGCTTTAGAATTGCTATAAATGATTATTCCATTTCAGTATTATCTGAAATAACGATTTTATTTTAGAATTACCCGAAATAATTATTCCATTTTAGAATTATCTGAAATAACGATTTTATTTTAGAATTACTTGAAATAATTATCTCAATTTAGGATTATCTGAAATAACGATTTTATTTTAGAATTACCTGAAATAATTATTCCATTTCAGAATTATCTGGAATAACGATTTTACTTCAGAATTACTATAAATAGTTATTCCATTTTAGAATTATCTGAAATAATTATTCGATTTCAGAATGATATGAAATCATTTTTGTCGCAGATCCCTTTGAAAATTATTTCTGTATTGAAATAAAAAACAACGAAACAGTGCACTACTTGAAATTGCTATCGCTTCAAATGGATCGACATTATTCTTATTTGCATCGTATCTTTTGCAAAACCTTATAATACTCATTGTCCAATAAACTAGTCGATCCATCGTCTCAGAAAAATTCAACTAATTCCATACAAAAAAATAAAAAGGTCGCTCGCCGTACGCAAAAATAGGCCCACCGAGAACGTACAGTAATGTCTCCCTAATTGACGCTGGAATTGTGCAGAAAAATGGACAATTCTGGGAAGAGGAGATACGATTATTCGAGCCTTGCAGCACGTTTCTATAATTGTTGGCAATCGATAACCGTAAAAATCGATAGCCACAAGACTCGAACAATCGTATCTCCTCTTCCAGAATTGTCCATTTCTGTGGAAAATCTGAGCGTCAATTAGGGTGACTTTACTGTAACTTCGCAGAAACAACGCGAACGACTCGCGCGTGCCCGTTCAATGTGATCGCGCACATATTTCGCACGGCCCGCCCGCTTTCAATTCGCGCAACATTTTCCACCGACTTTCAATCTCCGTAAGTCCGTTTAAGCCGCGTTTCCAATTTAACGGTCCCGTCCGGCCGCGTCCGTGGCATTAACGTTGTTTCGGCGGCGCGCGCCTCGTTGACGAATAATTAATTCTAAATTCCTTGGTAATTAAGGCGAGCGTGCGTTAGGGACACGCGCGACCGCGCGAACACGGCCGGAAGCGGCGACTATACGCGCGAATAATCTTATGACTATTCCATGAGAAGGGCCGAGCGCTTGTTGCGCGCGTTACTAATTCAAAAGTGTTCCGTCTCATTTATATTACGCGGCGTGCATGCGCCGGCTCGCCAACGAAGGGACGGGATTAACAAGTGAATTGCTGTTTTGTTTAGAGAAAGTTCGTGAAATTTTCACTTTGTAAACGTTCCCGCTAACGTTACAAGTTTCCGGCTAATGCGAACGCGAAGGGACCTTATGCAAAATGAAGTTGCAAGGGATGAAAATTCACCGTACGTAGGACATAGCCGTTTCGTTCTTTGTCCGCGGCCCTTTAAAAGTCTCCGCGGGAATGTGCAACCGCGGCCCGGAACGCTTTCGCGCGAAATTCTTTGTTTGTCGAGGACGAAACGATCGTTAAACGAACGCTGAACGATGATCCATTTGTAATGCAAAATTGTAGGCTTGGGTGAAACAGCGAAGAAGCGAGAGTGTTTTCTTACGTGTCTTTTATTCCAAGTTGTAGCGAAATTAACCCCTTGCGCTATGATTTCTTTTGCAGCGGTTCTTTGTCCTTAATCATTACCCTGATAGAACGAGACAATTTTCGTATTTTGTATGTCTTCGTTTACTTTGGATCCTAGATTTTGATGACAAAGCTATCAAATTTTATTTTCATTCAGAAGAAACGAAGAATGTTCGCATTTAATAGATTACGTATAAAATCTTCGTTACGAGTCTGACTCGTTGTTATAGCGCAAAGAGCTAAAGAGAAAAGGTATTTTGCACTGTGAATTAGTCCCTTTATTATGTAGAAAAAAAAATTCAAGGCATTTAGATCAGTTTTCGCAAAGGGGTGCTTTGAAAGGGGTGTAGACTCTTTTGCTTTTTACTGTATAGTGAACACGTGAACACGTATATTGATTATATAATTATATATATATATATATATATATATATATATATATAATAATAGTGATAATAATAATAATTTATTGAACACATGAATACGTATATCAAATAAATAATTGTATATATATAATAATAATAATATATCGAACAAATAACTACATATATAAAAATAATAATATATCGAACACAGGAACACAAACAGTAATGTCTCCCTTACTGACGCTCAGATTGTCCACTAAAATGGACAAATATAGGAAGAGGAGATACGATTATTCGAGTCTTGCGGTTTACTTTTATAGTTATAAATTGTCCACAATTATAAAAAAAACGAGCCGCAAGGCTCGAATAATCGCATCTCCTCTTCCCAATCGTATCTCCACTTTAGTGGACAATCTGAGCGTCAGTAAGGGAGACATATTTCGAATAAATAATTGGCAAAACGCATCTTAGCAATGCGATCAATCGTGAACGAAAAAATCAGCATATCCGTCATTTCGACGTCATTTCTGTGAACCAGTTCGTCGAAGTAAACGAGTAGAGAATATCAACCAGCATCCTAAAAAACACAGTGCGGCGATTTAAGGATGAAGGCGCGAGTGCGTTGCAACGACGGTCATCTCTTCCCTTCTCCGTGGAACGACGAGCGAAGCCGCGTAACGCGCTCGGGGCCCGCGGAACGGTTCCCCGCGAATTGTAAACACGCCTTACTCCGTAAATCGTAAGGGTAGACCGTATAACGGCCGGCGCAACGTAAATGGTCGCGGTGCTCGCAGGCGAGCATCGTCGAGGTCGCGGGGCTCGCGGCGCGGCGCGCCGGTTTTACAGCGCGCCGTCAAACGAACTAACGGCGCGATTTTCCGCGGAACGGGAACAAGTGCCCTGCGGGACGGCCGCCTCGTAAAAGCGGATGTAAAAGAGCGCCGGCCTGAAATGTCACGGGGGGCTCATTGTTCGGCTGGGCGCGGCGCGCGGCCAGACCGCCGCCGTCGTCGCGGCCGGAAACGGCCGAACCCGGCTCGAACTTCGACCGCGGAACTTTTTAAATTCCCGCTGACACGACTCGGACGACCCTCCGATTCTCGCGGCACACGGGGTCGCGCCGAGTTCCAGCTTCGCGCGAAAAGTTCTCCGAAATTCTGCGATTCTTCGCTCTCGAAATCGGCCGCGCTCGACGTCTCATCGCTGCTGGAACTTTTTAATAGCAAATACGGTAAATTATCTGAACGAGCGCTTTTTGGTCGAACATTTTACAGTGAACGTTTACAGTGATCGTCAGAGAATTAGTCATTAATCATGAATTCGTCGAAGCCTTTCGCGGCGAAGAATCGCCGGAGAGGCGCGGACTATCATAAAGGAAGCGGCGGAAAGTCGTCGGATTCTGCGAAGATGGTAAATTATCTGAACGAGTGCCTTTTAGTCGAACATTTTATTCGATCAGGGACGTTTCCAGTGATCGTTAGAGAATTAGTCATTAATCATGAATCCGTCGAAGCCTTTCGCGGCGAAGAATCGCCGGAGAGGCGCGGACTATCGTAAAGGCAGCGGCGGAAAGTCGTCGGATTCTGCGAAGATGGTAAATTATCTGAACGAGTGCCTTTTAGTCGAACATGTTATTCGATCAGGGACGTTTCCAGTGATCGTTAGAGAATTAGTCTGCAACCATGAATTCGTCGAAGCCGTTCGCGGCGAAGAATCGCCGGAGAGGCGCGGACTATCGTAAAAGACGCCGCGGAAAGTCTTCGGATTCTGCGAGGATATCAATCTTCTTTGGTCGCACCGTTCTGAATCGCGTGTAATTGCAATTTCCGTCCAGCTGGTGTACTCGTTCCGACGCCTAGACTCTCTCTCTCTCTCTCTCTCTCTCTCTCTCTCTCTCTCTCTCTCTCTGCCGGCGAAAGAGAGCGATAACAGTAAAAGGCTTGTCGTTTCGACGAGTTCTCTCCCGGCGAACGGGGAACGACAAGGCAGCCGCGCAACGGCCTCGTCTCAGCTATTCATGACACGCGGAGAACTTTATCCGATGGTTACGCCGCGGGACGTAACTGCGCTGTAAAAAGTTCGGCAACAGAATTAACTCGCGGCAGTGGATGCCGCGCGGACCGACCACGACTCTGCCGGGTCAACGTATAGCGTTCCGGCCGAAGCACGGTAATTTCTCCAGGAAATGCAATATTTCGGGTCGCCGAGAATTTCTCTGCGACAGTGCTGCGCCTATGTGATTTATCGCTGCGCCGATGCTGAGGTTCGACGGAAGACTTTTATCCGGAAGAATTATCAGGATTTTACGCGTTTATGGAAATGCTGAGTGGTTGCGATCTAAAATAAAAAAAATTGTTAAATTAATTTAGAAACGCCGATGCGATTATTCCGAGACCATTAAAATGATTAAAGAATCGTTAGACCGCGGATTTTATGCATTTGTTGAGATATCGAGCGGTTGCAACTGAGAATAGTAAAATCGTCGAGGGCACTTAAAAACGTCGGTGCATTATTCCGAGTCCATTAAAATAATTAAGGAATAAAAATGGGCTGGTTATTAGACAGCAGATTTTATGGATTGTTCTTGAAAAATTTAGTTCCTTTGCGACTGAAAATCGTAAAATCGTTGGAAGAACTTAAAAATGTCGATGCATTATTATTCGAGCGAATTGAAATTGTTTTTGAAAATTATTAAAATTCCCTGGTGGAATTAATATGGAATAAATTAGTCGACGGTTTATTTATATAAATTCTATCGTCGCATGAACAAGTAAAATTGTCCATTATGTTATAACAACTTGTAACACAAGAATCGTACGAAATTTGAATAAATCTTGCTAAATTGTTATAAAACAATCGAGTTTAGTTCCAAACGCGTTATTAACGGGGGGATCACTGTATACGTCAATTTGCGGCATTTCTACCGCGCGTAGAGCATTTTTCAGCTTGGGAACTTTGTTCTTAGGAATTCGGCCGCCGCGCGCACCCCGTAAATTATCGCACCCCGCGACGGCGACTAATCACGTCGTCGAAGGTTACCCGGGGATCGCGAAACTTTTCCCGGAATTTCTCCCGGCCGGAGAGAGAGAGAGAGAGAGAGAGAGAGAGAGAGAGAGAGAGAGAGAGAGAGAGAGAGAGAGAGAGGTTCGGGCGCGATAACATTTCCAGAAATGACATCCAGATGTTAAACGGTGGGATTCCTTGCGGGGCCGGCAGAATTTTTCGCGAACGAGCTTTTCACCGTTTACGAACAATTTTCTGGTGATTCATTTTATGGACTTAAATCGTCGGCGAAATATAACCGGCTTCGACTCGGAGCTGGCCGAAATGTAATCGGAAATAGGAAGTGATTATGGTTTCTAACGTTTTGCGAGAAAATCGACTGATATGGTTGTTGATAATTATACGATTTCGTGTCATTAGTAGAGATCCGCGGATTTAATTAGTTTACGACGAAAAGTTGAGACATCAGATCGAAGAATCCAAATTTAAAGTGCAGTTCCTGCGCTCTTGTGCTCGTAAAAGTCCCCGATAATTATATACTGAGAATGATTCATAATTATTCAATTATTAAACTGCGGATCTTTGCGTGCAAAATCAAAATTATCCGAATCAATTGCATGGAACAGGATTCGAATAAAAATCTACTTCCCCTTCCAACGATCTCAAAAAAATGCAGAAGTGACCACAAACTCTTTAACAAATTATTTAAATTATTTTACCTTGGAACTTCACCTTGCCATTTTTATCTCGAACACATAAACTCACGATCCACAATAATCACACCAGAACGACTAATAAAAAGATTATCCAACAAAAAAAGAACAATTATAAATAAGATAATAATAAGACAATAATAAAAGACAAAGACAACAAGATAATTTAACTAATAAAAAGACTGAAACTTGGACAAAAGTACTCGGCATATTTTCATCGAATAATTTCTGCTTTACACAATAAACAATGAACAGAGGGGAAGATGCAGAGAGAAAGAGGGGGCGGGGTGGTTGTTCGTCCCGTCGACTTTGCGACACGTACGGCGTCGTTTGTTGCGAGGCTGCCAGCTGTAATCGAGATTATCGACGCAAGATTGTTCCGACGTCCGTAAATAATTTCCCGAGAACGTGGCAAGGGTTGCGCGTCGGTTTGCCGGTTGTCACCCGTTCGACGGTGGCCGGGGTGCAGGGGCAACCCGCCCCTTGCTGGTCCACCGCCGCGAAACTTTGCCCCCCCCCCCCTCCGGGGGGGAACGGATTTGCGGCTGGAAAAGTGTGAGCGGGCCGCAACTTTGCCACGAACTTTTCTCCGGGGCGAGCGTGTAAGAGACGCAAAGGAAACAGAGAGAAGTTGAACAGTGTGCCGCGCCGTTGTTTCCGGAAGTTACACGGACTCTATTGCTCCGGCGCAGTTATTGGCTGCTGCAGGTCCGCGGCAACACCTTGGAAACAAGTTTCCCCAAGACCGATCTTGTGAAATATTATGATTTCTGCACGGCCAGTTGCCAGATATTATTGTCGGCTGTTCCAGCTTTGTATAATCGCTGCACTATACTTTCGTCGAACAGAAATATTACGATACGGAATAATATCGATTTTGTATTAACGTAGTATTTTTAACGTATTTGATGTGTATATATTATTGCTAATTAAAGAATGAAATCAGTTTTATAATTATCGTGTAACCAAATGGTGATGTATTGATGATTCGTATTAATGTATTATCTGTGTTGAGAGGGGATTTTTATGCAAATTAAAAGTCCTCGTTGATTCTAGCAAAACAAAGGGTTAGATAAAAATGACTTGTATTTTTTAAGAATTGTTTAATGGAGTATTTTCTTTAGTGAAGTATAATGAGCTGTTTAGTAAAGCTGAAACCAATGTAAACAATGTGGAGAATGTGAAGGATGTGGAAACAGTGTGAACAATGTGAACAATATGGGAACAATTTGAACAATGTGGGAACAATGTGGACACTGTGGGAACAATGTGATCAATATGTAAATAATATGAACAATGTGAGAACAATGTAAACAATGTGGGGACAATATAGGAACAATGTGAACAATGTGGGAACAATGTGAACAATGTGGGAACAATGTGAACAATGTGGGGACAATGTGATCAATATGTGAACAATATGAACAATGTGAGAACAACGTGAACAATATGAACAAAGTGAGAACAACGTGAACAATATGAACAATGTGAGAACAACGTGAACAATGTAGGAACAATGTGGGAACAACGTGAACAATGTAGGAACAATGTGGGAACAATGTGAATAATGTGGGAACAATGTGATCAATGTAGGAACAATGTGATCAATGTAGGAACCATGTGATCAATATGTGAACAATATGAACAATGTGAGAACAACGTGAACAATGTGGGAACAATATGAACAATGTGGGAACAATGTGAACAATGTAAACAATGTGAGTACAACGTGAGCAATGTGTGAACAACTTGAACAATTTAAACAACGTAATCAACGTAAACAACGTAAGCAATGCGAACAATCTAAACAACGTAACCAATGCAACTATCTTCCACCCTTAAATCCTTCTAGTCGATCAGAGTTTTCGTATAGTCGCGTTCGCCATAAATGCACGCGGAGTTCTCTCCGTGCGACGATCAGTTTACGACGATTAAAATACGAGAAATACGAGTTTTTTTTACGGAAAAACTCTAAAAAGGATTATCATTGGACGGCGATGCAAGTGAGAACGGTTAAACGGCGGTCGCGACGCAGCGATGTATCCCGGTGTACCCGGCAGTACCCGCGACTCGGCGAAACATTTTTCCCCGGAAATAATTTTCCTAACGTGAGACATCGGAACGAACGCCTGGCTGCCATTAATTAAATCTTATCTACGGTCGCGCGCGGCTTCACGAGTTTATCAGATTCGATTTGCATGTTTCACCGCGATCGTAAAATTTTTCCGGCCCCCGGTTATCAGGCGAAACACACTTTTTTAATTACGCGCACGGCGGTCGTCCCCGCGCGCTTACCCAGCCGGTTTTCCAGCGAGACCGGCGATTATTTTTTTTTTCGTTCCTTTTTTTTCGCTTTGTTCCCCGCCGCGCCGTATTCGTTTCGCCCGGGCGTTTAGCGGCCGAATTTCGGCGATATATATTATAACTCGCGGCAGATTCCGGCTAACTGCATCGACCCCGCGGAAAATTACGTTCTGCTTAAAATTTGTTCCGCGACCGAGCGGCGTCAACCTGTTTAACGTCAAACGAAATTTCAAATGTATAATCTCGGCGCCGCATCGCAGTGCTTATAACGTATCCTAGGCGCGGGCCGATCGGTTAAAAACGCGAGCGATTACATTCGGTTCGCCGAATGTTCCGCGGAACTAGCATTTTTCCTCGAAATAATCGCACACCGATTGATATTATTCCGCACCGAAATTTCGAGAGTTACTTAAAGCCAGCATTTACGCGTCCAAACAAACGGATACAACGTAAACAGATCCATTCTGCTTTCTATTTATTTTTAAAAATAATCTTTATTTGTATTTATTTTCAAAAATGCTCTTCATTCGTTTGTATATTTATTTGCATATATTTGGTATTTATTTTTGTATTTATTTGTATTTATTCTTAAGAATAAATACTGCATAGATTGTTTTAAACAAATATTATACATATAATATTTATTTTTAGAAATAATCTCTTCGTTCACCGAACGAAAGATATAAATACAAAGAAATAAAGATCGTCTTAAAAAATAGATACAAATAAGGATTATTTTCGAAAGTAAATACGAATAAAGATTATTTTTAAAAATAAATATCGTGTGATATTTATTCTTCTTCATAATATTGTAATTTATTCTTACTCGTAATATTTATTCTTAAAAATCAGCCATTCGCCAAAATCTCATTTCACCTCCAATTAAAATACAAATAAATATTAAATGATATAATATATCATTTAATATATTTACAATATGAAATATTGCTCGAAATATTTTATCGATTGTTATTTAATTAATTTCTGACCAGAACTCGGATGTTTCTGTAAATCAGGAAACAAAAGACCGCGCGACACGACCGAGCGAACAAACCGACTCCTAACAACTACAAAGAATAAATCAGCCGATTCGCGGGCGAAAGTTCGCCGAAGGAAAATCTTACAAAAAAAAAAAAACGAGAAAAAGAGAAAACGAACACGGGAAGTATGCATCGCGGTTGGGAGACGCGCGGAGCTCGAGGACAGGCAGATCGATAAGTCGTAATTTAATTACGTACGACGATACGTCGGTCGGGTATTTATTGCCGGGGGTGCCGGAACCGGAATAATTTACAGTAGTACGTGCTTATGCACCAGTAAATTATCAATTAAGCTCATAACAAATGGTCCCGGCCGCGGTCGTTCTCCGAGCGGGGTCCACCTGCCCCTCTCGGTGTATTTTCCGTGTTCGGAGCTCCGCGAGCCGGCTGCGCACGGGGGATGAAAACCGGCCGGGATATCAACTGCGACTCGTAATTAATGATCCAATAAAACCTCGGCCGCTTATCAGGAATCATTTTAATCCTCAATTACGCTAAGAGTCTTTCTCCGTTCGCCGGATATTCTGGGACACGGGGAACACACACGGGGATCAATCTGTATTCACTTGCCGGGGCTGTTTGCAACCGTATCACGGCCGCCCTCTCTGTATCAATCGATGTTTGTCGAACGACATCGAGTGTCGTATTTAAAGGCGCCGATATATGCGGGGCGAATACAGGGGCGAAATACATTCCTCGCCACGAAATACGTACGGTAATTTTTCTTTAATATCGCGGCACGGATTGAGGGAAGAAAATCGACAATTCGGGGAGATGCGATTTTTCGTGAGTCGCGGATCGTTTTTATGGCTGACGATTGTTAAGGTTGTTATATATATTATGTACTATTATATACTATTATTATACTATATATTATACTGTTAGTATATATTATTATACTATTATATTATATTATTATTATTATAGCATTATTATTATACTATTAGTACTATTATTATACTATATTAGTAGTATAATATTATTCTATTATTACACTATTAAATATAACAATAATAATATAATAATATAATCGTATTATTATTATTATTATAGTATATTAGAAGTATAATATTATTCTATTATTATACTATTAAATATAACAATAATAATATAATAATATAATTGTATTATTATTACTATAGTATATTAGTATTATAATATTATTCTATTATTATAATATTAAATATAACAATAACAATATAATAATATAATAATAATATATAATAATAGTATAATACATAGTATAATATATTTAATAGTATAAATGTAATAAAAGTATAATAAATTCATACTAAATTCATAGTACCTTCTTATTATTATATCATCGAAATTCGAACACTTGAGAATTTGAACATCAACCCCTTGCGCCTCAATTAATTAATTTCGCAACTTCGTTGATTAGCACCTTTTCGAGCACTCAATAATTTCTCCGATAGAACAAGAAACGTGCACGGGACAACTATTAATTAATTAATGTAAAAATAAACGAAGACGTACGAGAAACGAATTAATTAACTATCGTTCGTTGCACGCTTTCGTTTGCTTTTAATTAATTCATTATTCATTTATGTTTCACGCATGTCTTCGATTACACTTTCGCTTAATTTGTAATTAATATTTGTTTCTCTTGTACGTCTTCGTTTGCTTTTAATTAATTTGTAATTCATGTGTTTTCGCCTCTCTTGCACGCCTTCATTTGCTTTTAATTATAAACATTCTACGGATTCGGACGAAAACGAATGACAGTCGTGTATTATGTCGCGATTAGCGGACGACGATTCACGTCCGCGATGTTCGTCAAGAGAGAGAGAGAGAGAGAGAGAGAGAGAGAGAGAGAGAGCAAGAGAGCGAAGCGATTGAGACCGAGAGAGAGAGAGAGAGAGAGAGAGAGAGAGCGAGAGAGCAAGAGAGCAAAGCGATTGAGACCGAGAAAGAGAGAGAGAGAGAGAGAGAGAGCGAGAGAGAGAGCGAGAGAGAGAGAAATAGAGAGCGAGAGAGAAATAGAGAGGGAGAGAGAAATAGAGAGAGAGAGAGAGAGTCCAGCGCTAATTTCTCGAAAGTTTCGACAGCAGCACTGACGGACAAATTAAATGCCGTTTCAGTGTCGTTCATTTCCAGCAATCTGAGATCCACAAATGGAGAGGATCACCTTTATTTCTATCATCCCGACGACGTAGTCGTCTCTTTCTCTTCTTGTTTCTTTATGGGGGGATAAACTGGTCGTAACTTTGATAGCGTAATGTTCGACCAAGGGAAGTTGTTCCCGGACGAAATATTGAGTGAAATACGAGCGGAACGAGGAACGCCGTAGACGAACGAGCCGGAACAACGCCGTTGCTTTTCCATTGACGAATTGCGGATGCATCAGTGCGAAATGAGTTCGGCTGACGTTGCAAGCTTTTTTTGCAAACGCTCCATGATTATATTATATTGTCATCTTTGACAAATATAGGACTCGATTTAAAATTCTGATGAGGGTTATATTATATTAGAACTATAATATATATTAATATTATAATATTATATATTATATTATATTATATTATATTATATATTATAATATATATATATATATTATATTATATTATATTATATTATATATTATAATATATATATATATTATATTATATTATATTATATTATATATTATAATATATTATAATATATTCTATATAATATATATCAGAACTATTATATAGTTCTGATGAGAACTATATTATATTAGAAGTATAATATATATTAATAGTGTAATATATTCTATATAATATATATAGAACTATATTATATCAGAACTATTATATAGTTCTATTATATATAGTATATCTAAACTATATTATATTAGAAGTATAATATATTCTATATAATATATATAGAACTATATTATATCAGAACTATTATATAGTTCTATTATATAGTATATCTGAACTATATTATATTAGAAGTATAATATATAATATATTACATATCTATATAATGTATAATATTACATTAAGTTAATGAATATGATATCTCATTTTTTAACAAAAATGAACTTACACCACTTTCAAAATGAACGCGATCCACAAATCTCCCATTATAATTACAATTCACTTCACCTCGCCGATTAGAATCCGATGGAAAGTCGCGACGAAAGCTTCGACCATCCGCGACGAAAGCCAGCGAACGCCGTTTGCCGGGTGGCGCGGCATCGCCGGGCTGAAATTCGGTTCGGTTTTTGCGAGGCGACGGAACCGCCGCGCCGTCGGATTCCTGTCCACGCGGACAGCCTTTCTCCACCGATTTCCTGTGCCCCGGAGTCCGGGCATTCTGCGGCCGCGTCGTTAACCACCGAGGACTACTAGCCCGCGACGCGGCGTACCCTAACTCGTCGGGACAAACTACGTATCTCGCAGGCCATTACGTTCCTGAAATTCGGCCGGCCCGGGCACCTCGATTCCCTCTCCCGCGCTCTCGCCTTTCAAATCCTCCGCACAAACGATATTCGGTGGGCGGCCGCCGCCGCCGAACGTTTTCAAATTCGCGTGCTCCGCCGCAGTCGTCGTAAAATCGGAATTCCTGTTCGCCTCCCCCCGGTCCTCTTCCTCTTCCTGTCTCCGCCGCGGTCGCGCTCGGTACGCGCGAGCAGGCAAATGCGAGCCCGAGCCAAGACGGCCGCGTAAAACGTGAATATAGGCGGATTTATAGTCGCGTGTCGGCTCCGGTGAATTCTCGACTGATTGAATCGGATAGCCCTGCGCGGCGCCGATTTAGAGAGCCGGCCGTTCTGCTCGATCGAATCGCTCGATCTTCTTGTTCTCCGAGCGTATCTTCGATATTCCAAGCTGTCTGCTTTTTCTCGGAATATTATAAATATGTTGGCGATAGAATGACGGTGATATATTGTAAATGTATTAATAATGGAAATATAGCAATATATTTTAAATATATTAATAGTGGAAATATGGCAATATATTTTAAATATATTAATAATGGAAATATAGCGATATATTTTAAATATATTAATAATGGAAATATAGCAATATATTTGAAATATATTAATAACAGAGTGACAGTAATATATTATAAATATATTAATAATAGAAATATAGCAATATATTTTAAATATGTTAATAATAGAGTGACAGTAATATATTGTAAATATATTAATAATAGAAATATAGCAATATATTTTTAATATATTAATAATAGAATGACAGTAATACACTATAAATATATTAATTATAGAAATATAGCAATATATTTTAAATATATTGATAGTAGAATGACAGTAATATATTATAAATATATTAATAATAGAATGACAGTAATATATTATAAATATATTAATAATAGAAATATAGCAATATATTTTAAATATATTAATAATAGAATAATGATGAGAATATAATTGAAATAGATTAATATGAATTACGAAATGATAAAATAAGATAGAATAAACTAGAATTCGGTTAAATAAAATTCCAAATAAATGACATATTCACAAATATCGTATATTTTCCAATAATTTTAGAACCTAAAATTGGTCTTAAAAATAAATCGACGCAGCTAAGCGGTTGTAAGTGTGCTCGGCGTTTATGCGCTCGTAATTTTCTGCGACAAAACGGCCGCGAACATTTATTAATGATTTTATTAAACGGCTTCGTTATCCCCAAGTTTGCACGCGTACAGTGGGCCGGGCATCGAGAGGGGTACAGCGAGGGGGTTGGAAGGGCCGGCGGGGTGTAACATCCTTTGATATTAATACACTTTACAGAAGTTCCGCTATGCCCGCTCATTATCCGGCAATCAACTTCTTTTACTTACGCCGCTTCAGCATCAAGTGGTTCGTTTATTCTGGACCTTTATGAAACGTTTTCCTCTTATTTTTCCGTGTAAAGAATAAACCGCCGTAATTTGTCGGCAACAAACTGGGACACTGTTACGCGCGGTCTGCTCGAATTAAGACGAGAAGATTTCCCGGTCGAGCGACAATTCCGTGGGCGACGCTGAAGATTGTCGTATCGCGTTTCGATAAACGCTTTAACATCGAATTTGTTACGAATTTGTAATTCGTTCTAGAAAACGATTTAAAATCGTCGCACGAGTCTCGAAATTTATTATTGTACGTATAAAACGTAGTAGGTTATATCAAGTGGAAAAATAGCCTGGGTCGGAAAAAACTATCTCGAATTCCAAGTTAAAATGGCGGTGGCTGCGAAGGTTCAACCCTTTGTGCTCGAAGCCATTTTAATATTAAACTAATTTACTGCATTTTATGCATACAAAATTGTGTCTCGTGCAAATCAAAAACAAATCAAAATCAAATCAAAAACAAATTAGTCAATTTGAAACTTAGTTTGATATTAAATAGTATATTAAATATTGTTGTAATATATTATTAATATATAAAATATTGTAGTATATTAATAATATATAAAATATTATATGTTATTAATATGTAAAGATTATAATATATTATTAATGTATAAAATATTATTATAATATATTAAAATAATATATTAATGATATACCAAATATTGTACTATATTAATAGTATGTAAAATATTATAATATATTATTAATATATAAAGATTATAATATTATAATATATTACTAATATATAAAATATTATAATATTATTACTAATTTATAAAATATTATAATATATTACTAATATATAAAATATTATAATATACTACTAATATATAAAATATTATAATATACTACTAATATATAAAATATAATATATTATTAATACATAAAATATCACAGTACATTAACAACGCTAAATATGAATAAATGCGAGTAATTATTTAGATTGCGGCAAGCTCCGTCGATTGCAACGGTCAAGAATCATTTAATAAAGCACGTTGCGGACGCGAAAGCTCGCGGTGGCCGCTGTTTAAAAACGAAAACAGCTCCGCTCGCGGCGTCCGGAGTGTTCCCGTAGGTCGTGAGAGAGCACTGCGCTGATTATGCAGAAGGCAAAGGGTCACCGCGCGACGGTCTTACTACATGATTGCGCGCGGCTGTTAACAAGCCTTCGTAATGCACTAATTTCATTATTCCGCGGGCAAAACGGGAAAGTATGGGCCGGACGACGATGTTGTCCCGCCTAAGTAGAATCGTTGCGAGAGAAGTCCGGGCCGCCGGGTGAGCGCAGTCGGACCTGGCTGTTGTATTCGCAACTTGGTTCTCGTTACCGTGAGCCGTGAATTGCATGCAAGCAGATGCAAAAGGCACGAAGCCAGCCACGCACACAGCGCGACAATACACTCGGGCCGAAACGCGTGGGAGTCACGCAAAACTCGTTGCGGGAACCGAGGAAACTCGCGCCGTCAGTGGAAACGGTCCGCCTGTAGTCAGACGCCGGACGTTCTTTCGGCGCGTACCGATCTCTCCGGAGAAGCGTTATTATTATGACAGCGATTTTAGACACGGAAATGAGAGCGGAGAGCATTCTTCGGACCGTTTGGAAGTTTTGTTATTGTTTAACGCCGTCTTTTCTTTCTTAGTTCAAGTAGAAATCTTGCTGGCAATGTTTAGGTTAATATTTGATTCGTTGCGGTTTGCTTAGGTAGACATTGATAATAATAATTTTCTGAAATAAGCACTGATAATAATAATTTGCTTAAGTAAGAATTAATAGTAATTTCCTTAAATGAGCATTAATAATAATAATAATTTGCTTAAGTAAGAACTAATAGTAATTTCCTCAAATAAGCATTAATAATAATAATTTGCTTAAATAAGAACTAATAGTAATTTCCTCAAATAAGCATTAATAATAATAATTGGCTTAAATAAGAACTAATAGTAATTTCCTTGTATAAGAATTAGTAATAATAATTTGCTTAAATAAGCATTATTAAAAATAACTTGCTTAAGTAAGCATTAATAATAATTTCCTTAAATAAACATTCAAATAAATATCGACATGCAATAAATTACCAAGTTTCTTTGCTTTCCAGGAAATTATTCGACACATAGAAGTTCTAATTACTATAATCATAAAGAAAATCACACGTCAAAAAATTAGAAGAAAATATTTCTAAAAAAGTAAAATAAAATCGAGATACTGATCGATAATAATCCAAAGCCTTCTATAAACTCGAAATCGTCGAAACAGATTCGCATCTAAAACGACCGATCCTTCGCCATCAATCGTCGCTTTCGCACTTGATTTATGCATTAGTATCACTAACGAAGCAATTATCGTAAACTACGCGTTAATACAGTCAATGACAGAAGCACATGTTTTACGAATGCAGAAACGCGGAGCCAGCCAGCAGCGCATTATAATTTAGTCAGAATGATCGCGTAAGGCCATAAATGGTCGCATGATCGATGGAACGCGCCGCTGCAGTCGAGCAAATGAAATATTTAAGATTTTCGCACGCAGCTCGATTTACCGTCAAGATAAATAAAAAGGCGCAGATATTCTCTCAGCGAATTACTGGAACCAGAGCGGTGAAACGATGATCGAACAATTTCACCCTTCCCTCTCAAAATAAAATTTATATTCACAGAAAGAACGGTCGCCAGCAGGCAGAGCCGGTCTTCGTCTGTCAGACGGAACGCCCCGCGAAATCTTAATTGGGCTTTGATCGAACGTTAAAACCGTGGAATTTAAATTAGCCGCCGTTTGGAAATTCTGGGAGGTGTGCCAATAATTGTCCAAGCTGGTTCGCACCGGTCGCACACGGCGTCCCGATAGGAAAGCCTTCCCCGGTATTCCTACATTTGGGACGCACGTGAGCCACATACGTATTATTTCGCTCACAAGGACTCATTGGCTAGCAACAGTCGCACAATTTACGGGAAGAACGGTGTCGGATCGCTCGGCGAAACTCCGCCGACACGGCGTTCGCAGGCCAACTTCGAATTTACCAAGATTCCGATGGCGAACAGATTTCTTCCGTGATCGTCGAACGACGAGTGCGAAAACGGAATAACTTTGCTCCACTCTTTTCTTTCTAATTTCATTTATTTATCATCTGCTTAACAGCAATCAGCGATCCACTGTTCCTCGCAATTTTTCTTCGACTTAAGTCCCGCTGTGATTCTAAACTTTTCAAATTTCAATACTAATTAAAAGATAGAGTTTAGGGCGTGTTCGAACAGTGTGTTGCGTCCAGAGACAAGGGCCATAAAAAGGTCCCACCATTGGGGAAACCCTCTCAGGCCCCAACAAGGGTCAAGGCAGACACCCCCCTCCAAGGGGTGATTCGTGCCTTGACCAATAATAAACAATCTACCTCCATCCACGGGTGCTCTTCCACGAATTTCCAGCGTTGGAAGAGCATTCTTCCACCAGCGCTCGCAGAGAGTACAACACAAAAAATAAAGTTCTCTAAGACTACTAGAGACCCTTCCACGTCATTAATTTGCCGTAGGAAGCGCGAATCGAGCGTACAATAGTTCGGTCGCGCATGTACGTTAGGCGACTAACCGAACGTACGGACAAAACACAGTGTGCGAAGCGATCGGCGTCGCAACACCGCAAAATTATGATAAATTAATTTTTTTCGCGCCAGAAAATGGAGCAAAGCGACGAAATATCGCGTCGACTAACGAAATAACATTCGAAGAATAAATAAACAGTATAGCAGACACGGCGCGACGTCGTTTTGCACTCCGACGAGTGCGAAAACGGAATAACTTTACTCCACTCTTTCCTTTCTAATTTCATTTATTTATCATCTGCTTAATAGCAATCAGCGATCCATTGTGTTTCTCGCAATTTTTGTTCAACGTGAATCTCGCTGTGATTTTAAATTCATTAAATTTTAACCCTTTGCACTCGAGTGGCGACTCCGAGGCACCACTGAGATTGTTATATCACGTTCCAAGATCATTTTTATATTACGAATCCTATTTTTGTGCGAATCGCGAGACTCAGTTTCGTATATATAAAATGCACTTTGTTATATAAAATGGAAATATTGTAAGGCAGAAAAATTCTTTTAGATTCACAGTGAAGCGGCTTCGAGTGCAAAGGGTTAATACGAATTGAAAAATAGAATTTAGGGCGTGTTCGAACAGCGTGCGAAGCGATCGGCGTCGAAACACCGCAAAATTACGATAAACTAATTTTGTACGCGCCGGAAAACGGAGCGAAGCGACGAAATATCGCGTCGACCAACGAAATAACATTCGAAGAACAAACAAACGGTACAGCAGACGCGGCGCGACGTCGAAGCTAATGTAACGCGTGCGCAAGAAATATGCATCGTTTACATACTAATTAAGCGTGACAGTTTATCTCTCCCGCGCGCGCGAAACAGCGACGGAAAAACGTCCGCGGCGGCGGATTTTTATGCGGGTGATAAAAAGTTGCTCGAAAAAAAGCTCGTCGAATATCAAGTTGAACGGGCCCCTTTCACGATGCTTTTATATTCTGCTTAATAGAACGTTAACAAAAGAGTCGGAATAAAAAATGTCCCCTGATTTATGGAAGGTCCTTTGTAATAATGAAAATTTGCATACGCGGTAATAAGGGACCGAATGGGGGTGAACCCGGAGCGCTTTACACACGTTTTGGCGGCGGTTCGTGAATCATCGTTAAAACTGCGAAACGCCAGTAATTATATTCGGCTGTATAAAATTCATACGAACACGTTTTACGCACGCGAGGTGGTCCGATTTTCCGAAGAAATTCCACGGGAAAACATTGATTCGAAACGCTCGCGCGCGCTCGTACTTGTTGCGAAGTAGAAAAGGCGAGTAATGGACGGACATTAGCCGAATCCAGTTTAATAGAGGACACCCGGACGAATGTTTAATCCGGTTCTCGCCGGATGCAAGGTGTGTCCCCGCGCGTGGACAAATTTTATTCCAACGTTTCTCATTTATATTTCCGCGTTCGACGTTCTCGTTTTCAAGCAAATTGCCGCGATGAAATTAAATAAATCGAGGAAGAAAGAATTACCGTTTACGCCGCTACGAAATTTCGGTGTTCATCGAAGCGAATAATAAACACCCATCCGCGAGCATTTTTAATAAATCGCGCCGCGTCGTTTCGTTTTACGCGCCAGAAATACAACAACGCCGCCGTTCTCGATAATTATTATTCGCTTACAATTCTCATAGAACTTCTGCCGCGGAGAACGCGCGCGCGCGCCAACGAATTCATTGATTCGACAACTTTTTCACTTAGTTTTGATTCCTTTCTTTTTTTTCTCTCTGATTATTAGCGGAGCGATTTTCAGATTGGAACGACACTCGACGCGCTTTTGCACGGGAATTGCGATATTCCATTGGCGCGCCGTTCCCCAGAAAATAGAAGTCCGCCGTAGAATGGAAATTTAATGACGTCCGCGTCCATTTCTACGCGGCGTTTCCGCGCCCGTATCAAAATGGTTCTAACGAACTCGGTAACAATGGCGACGCAGCTTTATCGAGCTTTGTTGCTCGATGGTTACGCGGATAACGCGCGAATTCTAATTGCGCCGCCGACGTTCTACTCGGGAAATTTTGAAAACCGCCCGGCTGCTTTGAAATCAAAGTACGCTGCGGCCAGAGAGTGGGGGAGAGGGAGAGAGAGTAATAGAGAGAGAGAAACAAAGAGAGAGGGAGAACGAGGGGACAGGGAGAGAGAGAAATAGAGAGAGCTATAAAGGGAGAGGAAGTGCGAGGGGACAGGGAGAGAAAGAGAGAAATAGAGAGAGTGAAATAAAGATAGAGATAGAGAAATAGAGAGAGAAATGAAGATAGAGGGAAAGCGAAGGGACAGGGAGAGAGAGAAATAGGGAGAGAAATAAAGAGAGAAGGAGAACGAGGGGACAAGGAGAGAGAGAAATAGAGAGAGAAATAAAGAGAGAAGGAGAGCGAGGGGACAAGGAGAGAGAGAAATAGAGAGAGAAATAAGGAGAGAAGGAGAGCGAGGGGACAAGGAGAGAGAGAAATAGAGAGAGAAATAAAGAGAGAAGGAGAGCGAGGGGACAAGGAGAGAGAGAAATAGAGAGAGAAATAAAGAGAGAGAGAAATAGAGAAAAATAAAGATAGAGATAGAGAAATAGAGAGAGAAATAAAGAGAGAGAAAGAGAGAGAGAGAGAGAGAGAGAGAGAGAGAGAGGGAGGGCTATCCAAAATATTAATTTTATGAACGTTGCCCCAAAGTAAGAAATTCGCAGTCGCGAATTCGTCGAAAAAGGCGAAATCGTCGCCTTTGCAATCGAATGATGCGACTCCGAGGCGCTATTAAAAATTATTGCGTCGCGTCTCGAAATAATTTCGTCGATCAAATTTGTTTATATCCAAAGAGTGCATTGAAAGTGCATAAAATGCACCCTATAAAACTGTTCTAAATATTTCGGTGATCCGGCTTCGAGTGCAGAAAGGGTCGACACGCTTTCGACGGCGCAATTTAACGAAAATAATTTCCGCGAATCGCGAAGCCGAAGCGTCGTCGAAGCTTCGCTCGGTCGAAGCGCGCGATTCCCGGACGTTCCTGCGATTTCTTGCGCGCGGATCGCGGACAACATTTCCGACGCGTTCGAGCCGCGGCGCGGATACCGGAACGCGCCGGTGAAATTATCTTAACAGCGGTAGTTTCGCGATACGGAACGCGAAACGCATTCGCCGGTTTCAAAAGTTTCCGTTTCCATGTCCTAACTCCCGGTTCTTGTTAGAACACCCGGCCCGGGCTCGGAGCGCATAATCCTTCTTAATGGCGGAGCGAAAATATTCATACAACGGACGTGGAACGCCTCCTCAAAAAGGATCATTCGTAGCCCCGCGTTGCGGAGCCGTTAAAGTCGCCGCAAAATTGTCGGCTTTTAAACGGACAGGCCGTCCTTCATCGCTCCGGGGTAAAAGGGGAGAGAGATGGGGGGGAGGGGGCGAAAAAAAGAAGAACGGTCCGCAGTTTGTTTAATCTTCCCCGGTGAATTCGCTTAACGAGGAAGAAGAACATTCGCTATGCGCGCACCTCTGAAAAGGAAATTGGTTTATTTAACCGTGCTTTGGCTCCTTCCCGCGAGCTATTTTGTAATTTAAATAGATTCCCGAAGTGACAAATGATTATTGCACGGTTCCGTGCGATATACGAACGCCGGGAATTCGTATTACATCGGCCGGACCGAAATTACGCGTGTAAACACCGCGGAAACCGATGATTTATCGTCTCTGTCGCGGTTTCTTTGCGTTTCTGGCGCTGGAAGTCGTTTGTTTTTATTGCTACTGTTCCGGGTAGATTTTTGATGGTGGGCGACTTTCGATTACCGAGACGTCGTAATTAAAGACGTAATAATTAGGCGAAGTGTAACGTAAATTTATGTAAATAATACGTGTGCGATGTAAATATTAATATGTGAAAAATTGTTGTCAAAGGAACAGCGAATGTGATTTTGTTTAATTTTGCATTCAGAGTGAATATAAAATTATATCTGAAAGAAATATCAATTTTTTTCAGAAGAACAGCGAATGTGATTTTGTTTAATTTTGCATTCAGAGTGAATATGAAATTGCATCTGAAAGAAACATCAATTCTTTCAGAAGAACAGCGAATGTGATTTTGTTTAATTTTGCATTGAGAGTGAATATGAAATTATATCTGAAAGAAATATCAATTTTTGTCAGAAGATCAGCGAATGTGATTTTGTTTAATTTTGCATTCAGAGTGAATATGAAATTGCATCTGAAAGAAACATCAATTCTTTCAAAAGAACAGCGAATGTAATATTGTTTAATTTTGTACTCGGAACAAACATAAAATTATACCTGAAAGAAATATTAATGCACAAACGATTTCTGTCAAACGAGCAACGTGTGATTGTATTTAATTCTATATTGAACCAAAAGCCAGCAATTATTGCATCTTTTAGTGGCAGGCATTTTTTAAATTTTCGTTCTAAGCACAGATAAAAAACTTGGAGAAAAAATCGCTTTCTGATTCTCTCATCATGCCAGAAAATTGCAATTTTTCAAAATAATTTCTGAGCCATTGTCTGATAAACTAACGCCTGTATCGTCCCCCAAAAAGATGTAGACCGCTCGACCCAATGATAAAAAAGTGATACCGTATTAAAAAGTGTACGAATACTTTCCGCGCTCGCTCGTATATTCGGAATGAATATGAAACCATAGCTGATTGATCGGAATCATAATCTCCAGCGGGTGACTACCGAACTGGAACGATTACATTTCGAATATTAATCACCGGCGCGGCTCGAAATTCGAAAAATCACGGCGTGACGGCTCGTAAATTTTTTTCGAAGCGGAATTTGTCTTGCCGGGCTTTTGAAGAATCGTTAGCAATTTGTGTCACAGCGCCGGGCGCGCGCGGACTGCAGCGGCGGAAATAAATAATGCGGTGTCGATCGGCGTTACGCGACTCGAATTGATAAATAATCAATCGGCCAGTATCATATTAGTAAATCGACGTAAATCACCGTGTCAAAAACACGAGGCGCGCCGGGGAAACGCCTGCACGATGACTCGGCAATGGCGACAGCTGCCAGCAACACGGCCGATTTCGCATTTCGGAGATATAGCGTCAAAACGGCGCGAACGCTCTACTTTGTTTTTCCATGGGGTCGGTGAACGAAAATGAACAAAAAAGAAGCGAAACAAAACGGAACGAAAAAAAAGAAAGAGGAAGAACCACGCCGCCGAACTGCAACCCGCGAATTTCATTCCCGGAGTATTACCGTCCGCGCGACCATAATCTCGACGCCTCTACTCTCTCTCTATTCGTAAAACTTTCATAGCGGGCATAAAAATGCGGAGAACAAAGCGTGAAACTGTTCGCGAAACACCCCTCCCCCTCTTTCGTGTTTACGACGACGGTCGAACAAACAGTGTGTGCTCTTTGCGAAAACTCTCTAACGTATAGCGGAACAATGTCGTTGCTCTGATTCGACGAGTTTATACGGCGAGATTCCGAAAATTCCTGCCGAAATCATGTCTGCGCCGCGAAACATTTTCGGGCACGGCGTCGTTATTTAGACGTCGTTTAGGGGAATTCTCGCGCGGGGTTAGAAAACTCAGGATTTGTAATTCGAGCGAGATTAAAATTGTCTGCGCAGATTTGAAGATTATGGGAGCTGTGTAGATATTTGTATCGTTTTTTAATCATTTTACGCTGGTGAAAATAGTGCGATAAAATTTTGAATATTCTAATTGCGAGATTATAAGAGCTACGTAAATATTTATATCGTTTTTCAATCATTTTAAGCGGTTGAAAATGGTGCGATAAAATTTTGCATATTCTAATTGCGAGATTATAAGAGCTACGTAAATATTTATATCGTTTTTCAATCATTTTAAGCGGTTGAAAATGGTGCGATAAAATTTTGAATATTCTAATTGCGAGATTATAAGAGCTACGTAAATATTTATTTCGTTTTTTAATCATTTAAAAATGGTTGAAAATGGTGCAGTAAAATTTTGAATATTCTAATTGCGAGATTATAAGAGCTACATAAATATTTATTTCGTTTTTCAATTATCTAATGTAGTTGAAAATAGTGTAATATGATTTCGAAATTCTGATTACAAGATTATATGAGCTACATAAATATTTATGTCGTTTTTCAATCATCTTATGTAGATGAAGATAGTGCAACAGAATTTTGAAATTCTAATTACGAGATTATAGGAGCTACATAAATATTTATATCGTATTTCAATCCTTTTGAACGGTTTGAAAATAGCGCAACAGAATTTTGAAAATCTAATTACGTGATTATACGAGCGACACAGATATTTATATCGTTTTTTAATTATTTTAAGCGGTTGAAAATAGCGCGACAGAATTTTGAATATTCTAATTACGAGATTATACGAGCGACACAGATATTTATATCGTTTTTCAATCATTTTAAGCAGACGAAGATAGCGCAAGCATTTATAAGATTTAATTTCGATTGTGATTATTACTAATTTTAATTCATTTTAATTCATTTTAATTCATTTTAATTCATTTTAATTCATTTTAATTCATTTTAATTCATTTTAATTCATTTTAATTCATTTTAATTCACTTGAACTCAATTATAAGAAGAATTTAGAGTAATAAAATTTATAAGAACCACTGACCCTGTATTCTTTTATTTCGTTTATTTCTTAATACAAAAATGTAATATCTATTATTCGAAAATAAAGGAAACAGAGAAATGCAAAAATGTAACACGTCTTATTAAGTACTATAATCACTGTAAGTACTATACAAGTACCACATAGTACTAGAAAACTACTATAAAATTAATTATACGCCGGAGGACAAAGCAAAAGCCGCAGTTCCTGTATCATACCGTTCGTTTCCGGGGGTGCGATCGGGGGTGTATAATGGCGGACTATGGAGTCTACGGTGTCTACGGTGTCTACGGTGGCTATGGTGGGCGTCGTCGGATGCAGCAGTTCCACCATAAAATTGAAATTCTAAAGGCTATTCGGGGCGAAACTACGTCGGGCGTCGTCTGCCTTCAGCTTGACCCAGCTTCCGGCTCAGTAGAGGCACTTGGAAGACGGGCACGTCTGACTGCAGGGGAAGTTCTCCAGTGCTTACCAGCTTGTTCCAGGAATGTGCGTCGATTTCTTTTCCCGTTCTAATTTTAGCTCCGCTCTCGCGGGCGAAACCCCATTTCCTCGCGCATTCGCCCGCGCTTTCGCTCTCTCCGTCTCCCTCTTTCCGCCCTTCTGCTCGCTTTCTATCTCTTCTCGCTTTTTTCTCTCTTCTCTCTCTCTCTCTCTCTCTCTCTTCCTCTCTCTATCTTCTCTCTCTCTCTCTGTCCCGCTCGCTCCCTTTTTCTCCACCTTTCGTCCCCGGCCATCTGCACGCCGGCTGTCTAAAGGGGTAACTATCCCCTGGCCATGCTGTCGTTTTGAAGCGAGTAGGTGACATAGGAGACCGGACAGTTAGGTGGTAAATACATGAATGCGGGATGAGTTGGCTTCCTGTTCGGAGTCTACTACGACGTCGTTGAATCTTTATGAAAATGGGGCTCGTGTTTGCCGATATTACTGGCCTCTATGGGGAGCGGACGCGTCCGCGCGCGCGCACGCTCTCGCACAACCACGTGCACGGACGCGCACGGCAGTGGGTCGGATCGAAGAATTTAACGACATTTTGTTATGCTCTTCCACGCTCTATGGAGCAACGGTGTGGATTTTGTCTCTTTTTGTTTTGTTTTACTGAAATATACAGTGTTAAATATTCGCCATGCGATCGCACCGTTGTCCGAACGTCACATTTTTTAGCCGAACTAGTAATCGTAGTGTGACGTTGCTTGGAATGTTTTTTTTAACTGTTCTTCGTTGCTTTCACAAGTTTCAATAATTACTTTTAATAATTTGTAATTGCTCTTAATGGGTTTTAGTAATTTGTAATAGTTTTTAATCATTTTTAACAGTCTCTCGTAGATTCTTATTAAACGAGACGAGACTGTGGTATTGTTTTCGAATAGTTTTTAATTGCTCTTAATTCCTTTTAGAATTTCCAATAATTTTTAATACTTTGTAATGGTTTATAATGATTTTTAATAATTTGTAGTAGTTTTTAATCAGTTTTCGTAGTTTCTTATTAAACGAGACAAAATTGTGGTACTGCTTTAAATAATTTTTAATTGCTCTTAATTCCTTTTAGAATTTTCAATGACTTTTAATACTTTGCAATATTTCCTTACGATTTTTAATAATTTCTAGTAGTTTTTAATCATTTGTCGTAGTTTCTTATTAAAGGAGACAAAACCGTAGTGTTGTTTTCAATAGTTTTTAATTGCTCTTAATTCCTTTTAGAATTTTCAATGACTTTGAATACTTTGCAATACTTTCTAACGATTCTCAATAATTTCTAGTAATTTTTAATCATTTTCAACAGACTCTCGTAGTCTCTTATTAAACGAAACAAAAACCGTAATATCGTTCTCAATAGTTTTTAATTGCTCCTAATTTCTTTCACGATTTCAACAATTTTTGATACTTCGCAGTAACTCTTTCAATGGTTTTTTTAATACCTTTTAACGATTCTTAGTTCTCCCTTCGCTTGTATTTCTTTCTTTCTTTCGCTCGCGTCGAACCCGCTGCAAACGGAAAACCGTATGGGTGCCGGATTAAAAATTTCATTTCGCGCGAGCACGGTGGAAGGGACGACAGAAGTTACCCGTACACATTAACAAAGAGACTGGTCGGGGGGAGGGGGACAGAGGGTGGTGTACGGGTCGCTGTGGACAATGGTTGGGAAAATGCCGGCTCTTTTTTTTCCGCGCGACTAAAACCGAGGGACAAAAGCTACAAGAGGATTTCGAGGCGCATCGATTTTTCGAAATTATTAACGTAAGGCGGAGTATTTAGTCGGGTTTCGAGATCGCATTGTGTTGCGCGCCCTGTGTATGTGTGTGTGTGTGTCTCTCTCTCTCTCTGCGTTACAATTAGTATAATTGGCACGCGGTGATTTTGCGCGAGCCGGATGATCGCGTACTCGATGTCGAATGCAGGGAGGATTAAAGTAAGTTACATAACTTTAGTAGTTGATCATATGATGAGAAGTCAGAGAGAGAGAGAGAGAGAGAGAGAGAGAGACAGAGAGAAAGATAAAGAAAGACAGAATAATGCAGACAGTCTTTATTTTGCACAAAAATCCGCAGTTTTCTCATAACTGTATCTTTAAAATCTGAACAATCGTGAATAAAAAAATTACCCAGTGTTTAAAAAGTTACACGCAGTGTTTTAAAGGGTGTGTGCTAATAATATGTAAAAATAATAAATATATAAATAACTTGCACCACTTTAAAAATCATCGGCGCAAGTGAAGACAAAGAAAAATAGAGATAAAGAAAGAGAAAGAGAGAAAGAGAGAGAGAGAGAGAAAGAAAGAACGAAAAGAAAGAAAGAAAGAAAGAGAGAGAGAGGCAGAAAGAGAAAGAGACAACAAAAGAGGGAGAGAAAGAAAGAAAAAGAAAAAAGAGAGAGAGTGAGAGAGAAAGAACGAAAGAGAAAGAAAGAAAGAGAATGAAATATAAATAGAAAGAGACAACAAAAGAGAGAGAGAAAGAAAGAAAAAGCGAGAAAGAGAAAGAAAAAAAGGGAAAGAGAGAAAAAGAGAGTTTCGTACTCGAATCTTTGAGCTAAAATAGAGCAACCATAATCTACAAAGTATTGTCACCAGAATAATCCACAATCGAGAAATCTTTTAACCACGGAAACAGTGATCCGCGACCGAAAAAAATCATTTCTACGACAGCAATTGTAATCTACGGTCTAAAACAAACATTTGTCCAGCACAATTGTAATCCGCAATCTAAAAAAATCATTCCGTTGCAACAGCAACGGCAATCTGAAAATCTTTTTATCGCGGCGACTGCAATCTAAAAATCTTTTCAGCGCGCGGCGACCTCGGCAATCTCGAAATCTTTTTAGCACGCCGACTGTGCTGGCTAACGCAATTTGTACAAATTAACGGGATGATTTCGGCGGGCGAAACCGTAATTCCGCGAGTCGCGGAGGCACGATTTCAAAATTTCGGACAGCGGAGCGCGGAGTGTCGGCCGAACGGTGCGTTGCCTATCGCTAGGGAATCTGATTAAACCAGCATAATAGGTGTAAACTTTGCACCTATCATAATAGAGCCGCGAGTTAACAATGGCGAAAGGAAGAGCGGGCCTGAATCGTACGTTCGACGCAGCGAGAGAACTGAAATAGTGAAACTGGAAAGTTCGAAATCGAACGAGAGCGAGAGAGATAGCGATATTATTGCAATCGGCAATTATACAATTTTAAGAAACAGTTCGTGAAACGATTCACGAAATATGATCTCGTAAAAACTTCCAACCGGAAGCCAGTTAATAAAATCTTTATAATAATACTAATGTAATATAATTATTATATATAATACTATACTATAATAATATATATAGAGTATTATATATAATACTATATAATATATTAGTATAGTATATACTATATATACTATATAATACTATAATACTATACTATAATAATACTCTATTATTTATCTTCTAATTACCATGCTATTCCAAGAGAAATCTATTTTTCTATCTGTTTCTTTATACGATAATCCCAGTCAAAATTATTGCATTATATTACCGGAGACGACTTCATAAATAATTGATTAAGAAATTCCGAACTGCAAATTATAAACTTTCGCAAATGATAAAATCATTTCCAGTAAATAATGCGTTGAAATGCACCGACTGCGAAGCTCGTTCCTACTCATTTTTACACGAAATTTATAATTTCTGTGTTTTATCGAAGCAGAATTGTTATTATTATAATTACCAGATGGTAAATCGATGGAGTTGGTCAACCAAGAACCATGCAATTGTTGTAGCACAGACTAGTACAATGGGCTCGTTCTTGGTCAGGCCAGTAGTATGCGACCGCATTGGTCAGACCGGTAGTATGGGGCTTCATTGGTTACCCAATTAGTATAATATGTTTATGCAGAAAAGTAACGTGCTGTGTTGCCTTTGGTCGCGCGTGTAACTTTATTAGCCGGGCAACATAAAGCAGTTATCGACCAGTTGAATTAGGGGCTGGTATTGTTCATTTCGACGTGCATACACTCGGTCTAAAAAGTCTTCGTACACCTCTTGAAACGCGATAACTTCTTTAAAACTGTAAATTAAATGACTTGAATATTTTTTACACGGTAAAAGCACTAATGTTATAATAGACGATGACTGAAATGCATTTTTGAATCTTGCTATTCCTTGGAATGAGAACAGAAAAAGAATAAAAATCTCTCGTTTTATTATTTCATTTGAAACAAAATAAAAATCTTTCGTTTCATGGTTCTATTTGAAACAAAATAAAAAGCTTCTTTTATTATTTCATTTAAAATAAAAAATAGAAGTCTCTCGTTTTATCATTTCATTCGAAACAAAATAAAAACTCTCGTTTCATTACTTGATTCTTGTCGTAGCAAAATTAACCTTTTGCACTCGAAGCCATTTTAACTGTAAATCTAAATTAACTATTCTGACTTATAGTATTCCCATTTTATATGACAAAGTGTATTTCATGCATATGAAACAGAGTCTTGTGACTCATACAAGAGCTAAACTTTCAACAATCTTTTTATACCCAAGCTCTGATAATATAAATATTATTTGGAACTTATTTTGGTGATGTAATAATTTTAGCGGTGCCTCAGTACACTCACTCGAGTGCAAAGGGTTAAAAAAAGAAACATTCTAGTCATCGTCATCATCATCCCCCTGTCACCTAAACAAAATTCAAGCGATTCGGTTTAGCATTAAAAAAAAAAGACCGAAAGAAAGAAAAAGTGATCGCGTTCTAAAAGGCGTGCCAATAATTTCGCGACTCGCTGTATTTCCGACGGGCGACGAGCACGATCGAGACAAAAAAAATCAATAGCGCCGTAAAATTGCGGCGAAGGGCTGCCTCCGCGGGAGGCCGGCAAGCAAAAATGTTCGCCGAGTAATTGGCGCGACGCGGAAGTCGCAGTAGTTACAAAGCACCGTTCGCGACTGCGGGACAGCCGCATTCTAAACAAACTCGTATAAACCGAGCGCAGTTTCCGAACTGCGTGAAATTGCAGTCGAGTGTATCCGGGCGGCGGGTCTCCGTTCGACGGGCCGGCGCGGCGCCGCGTCCCGTAAACCCGTCGCGTTTCTTTTTTTTCTTTTTTTTGTCGTCCTCGGCCGGTCGACGTTTACACAGGCCAGATACCCGGGGTCGCGGGATTCTCCGTTTTCAACGCGCGCGCGCGCGCTTTCCGCAATCTCGGCCGTTTTATTGAAATCGGCGGAGAGCGCGCGCGGCCGCGCGCTTCGGAATTCCGGCCGAAAAATACCGCCGCGCCGATTGAACCGTCGATCCACGTGGATTCTTCCGCCGCTAAATCTCCGCGCGACGGCAACGGCCGCGGCCGTGGAAATTGCGCGCGGAACGCGTGCCGCTCATTTGCACGCGCCGAGGACGGAGGACTCTCTCTCGCTCTGTCGCGGTCTCTAGCTCTCTCTCAGTCTCTCGCTCTCTCTGTCGCTCTCTCTCTCTCTCTCTCTTTCTCTAAATCTCTCGCTCTCTCTCTTTCTCTAAGTCTCTCGCTCTCTCTTGATCTCTAGCTCTCTCTCGCTCTCTCTTAATCTCTAGCTCTCTCTCGCTCTCTCTTGATCTCTAGCTCTCTCTAGGTCTCTCGCGCTTTCTTGATCTCTAGCTCTCTCTCGCTCTCTCTTAATCTCTAGCTCTCTCTCGCTCTCTCTTGATCTCTAGCTCTCTCTAGGTCTCTCGCGCTCTCTTGATCTCTAGCTCTCTCTCGCTCTCTTGATCTCTAGCTCTCTCTCGCTCTCTCTTGATCTCTAGCTCTCTCTAGGTCTCTCGCGCTCTCTAGCTCTCTCTAGGTCTCTCGCGCTCTCTTGATCTCTAGCTCTCTCTCGCTCTCTTGATCTCTAGCTCTCTCTCGCTCTCTTGATCTCTAGGTCTCGCTAGGTCTCTCGCGCTCTCTTGATCTCTAGCTCTCTCTTACTCTCTCGCTCTCTTGCTCTCTCTTTTTCATTCTAGCTCCCTCTCTCACTCTCTCGATCTCTCACTCTCTCGGTCTCTCGCTCTCTATCTCTCGCTGTCCGCGGAAATGAAGACGCGGGCCGGGCGCGGGCCGAGTCCGTTTGCGCGATGAATACGGAAAGAACGATCGAAGTCGAGAGAGCAGCCCCCATTTCACGGATACTCAAATACGAGGGGAGACGCGCAATTAACCTTCGCACGCTCCTCGGATGAAAATTCAGCCATTTTCTGTTTTCAACGGGAACGGCCGGAAAGAAAGTTCTTCTTGCGGTAATTTCTTGTAGCGTGTTGCAGACGCTGCGACGGAATTTCCCTTGGAGGGTGGACGGTAATTATCTAGATATCGTGTAACTAGCCTGCGCATTTGATGCATTTATTGTCAGATCGAGGAGCTGCTGTTTTTTCAAGCAGAAACATTGAAAGATTTATAAATCGTCGATGTATTGGTTCTCGATTTGTTATAATTAATGTTGATGGATCGAATTGGAATTTTCGACAACAGTTTGTATATTCGATGTACAGTGATTTCTCCCGGAAATGCAGAATTTTGGGTTGCTGTGAATTCGTCTGTGCTAGTGCTACGCCTTTGCGATTCATTGCTACGACAATGCTAAGGGCGAATTGGCCGCCGAATTGCCGTTGAATAGTGTCACGTGGCCTCCGAATTTCCTTCGAATCGTGTCACGTGGCCTCTGAATTTCCTTCGAATCACGGCACGTGGCCTCCGAATTGCCTTCGAATAGTGTCACGTGGCCTCCGAATTGCCTTCGAATCGCGGCAAGAAAATGAGAAATAAAAGCAATCGACGATTAAACGAAACAAAAAAAGGAAAGCTTGCACCAAGTTCGAGTCTTTTATTTCGATCGGCGGTGTAGTTACGGAGAGAGAAAAAAAAGAGTGGATTGTCGGTTTCCGATCGATTTTCATCATTTAATCGCATGGAAGAATTCTAATAAATATCCGACGCATCGAGGCTACCCAAATACGTGCTGCGAGAATTTTTCCCGATTTTTTTGTTCTCGCCGAGAATTCCAGCTGCGAAAAATTGAAAGCGCCGCGACGGGAAATTTGGAAAAATGCAAATTTCTTATCGCCGCTCTTTAAAGCGACTGCATTTATATTTTCACTGCGACGATATATTATATATACATATATTTATTTTCGTACATATTTTCTCGAAACTATATATATATGCATATTTCGTCGACTGGTTCGAAAATATTGTACGGGTTTTTACGACGTTTCGATAATATAATAATATAATAATTATAATATAGTAATATAATAATTACACACACATATATATATTTATTATATATTATATACGTAATTGGTCCTGCTATTCTACTACAGAAAGTGTACTGTTGCTACACTGGTCGTCATTATATTATTTCGAAGTTGCTAAAATCGTTAAAAAAATGGTGGAATTTTCTAGCTGACAACCGATTGTTGCAATTCTCGAATCGAATTTTCATTCCGCGCGATGATCCAGCGGTCCAGCGGTCCATAACGAAACGCGTCAGAATTTCCAACATATCAATATCAACTATTCCTCAGAACGAGCTGTCCCGATGCAAAAACACTTCCTCCACTGGGAAACGCCTGCGAGCCATTTTTCCCATCGGCGGTGCTCCAGCATGTCCGAAGAACAATGGCCGGGAGTACGTGTACGTAAGATAAAATGACAGAACTTGATCGAATCGATATCTTCATTGTCGGTGGCAGGTCATCAGTTCGACGATCTTCCTTTTTTCCCCGGTTTTATCCTATTCGAGAGTTCTCCCTTGGCTGGCTCCTCTGTCTGCTCTCCTCTCTCTCTCGGTCTCTCTCGGTCTCTCTTGGTCTCTCTCGGTCTCTCTCGATCTCTCCCGGTCTCTCGATCTCTCGCTCTCTCGCTCTCTCTTCCGCTCTCTCTTTCGCTCTCTCAGCTCTCTCTCTCTCTCTCTCTCTCTCTCTCTCTCTCGCCTTCTCGCTCTGTCTCGGTTTCTCTCGGTCTCTCGCTCTCTCCCGGTCTCTTGCTCTCTCGCTCTCTCGCCCCCTCGCGCTCTCTCGGTCTCTCGCTATCTCTAGGTCTCTCGCTATCTCTCTCACCCTCTCGCTCTCTCTATCGCGCACTCTCTCTCTCTCTCGCCCTCTCACTCTCTCTCGGTATCCCGCTCTCTCTTGGTCTCTCGCTCTCTCTCTTGCTCTTTTTCATTCTAGCTCTCTTTCTCTCGCTCTTTTTCATTCTCTCTCTCTCTCTCTCTCTCTCTCTCTCTCTTTCGCTCGCTCCGCCACTGTCTCTCGCACAATGACTCCGAGGCCCCCCTCTTTCTCGGTCGCAGCGACGAGCCGGGATGCGAGCAGGACACTAAGTATGCATAGCCCGGTTTCTGGGCTCGAGTACGCGTTCGGACTTCACCTCCGGTTCGTAACTAGTTGGCACGGAGCCATGCATAGAGGCTCACGCTAATAAGTGTACCGGGCTCGCCGGCCGGGGCCCGCTAATATTCAGCTAGCTGACAAATGCTTTAATACCTGCCATTGCCAATACTTGCGAACCTTCGCCTCGTTACACGTCTTACCAGCTCGTCTCTCCCTCTCTCTCTCTCTCTCTCACTGCCCTCCACAGCTTCTTCGACTTCTTTCGCCGCCGTTAACTTCCGGTTGCTTCTCCTCTCCTCTCATCTCCTCTCGTCTCCTCTCGTCTCGCCAAACCATCGCGTCTGCCTCGTTCACCTGGTCTCGCCGCAGCCGCGGAGCTTATCGACAGGCCAACGGGAACTCGCTTTTCAACCGGTCGAACGCAAAGGAAACGATAAGTTCCGCCGTAGAGCGAAACTTCATAATTGGGACTCTGGGCTCCGGCTATCCCGCCCGCGATGCCTCGGTTACTTTGACACCGGTGTCTTCGTGTTGGTGTGTGTATGTGTGTATGTGTGAGTGTATGTATGCGTGTATTTGTGTGATTAAATTAGCGATCCAGGGTGGGAGAGCCGGATCGAGGGGAGCCGAACGACGGATCGAGGGGTGCCGAAGGGAGCGGCGGCGCGACTCGTGGGCGAGGGGCGAGCCGATCCGCGGGGCGGGGATGCTCGCGTACGATAAAATCTCGCTGGAGGGAAGTTGATGAAAATGGGCCATCGATTTCGGGACACGGCGCGCACCGCCGGAATGAACTCGGCGGAATGACGCGATTAAATTGGTCAGAACGAAATTCTGATTCGTTCGTTATGCCCCCGAAGCCGGACCCGCCGCCGGACCCAAGCCGGGTCGCGTGTTTTTTCCGCGGCAGATTGCCGAAATGTGTTCCGACCGGGGCCGGACTTCTCGTTATTAACTCGTCTGGAACGCCTTTCTTTTGTCGCGCCACCCCGTTTCCGCCGGAAACAGCCGGCGATCGAATTAATTAGTCAGTGTTTTCGGTAACGCGCCATCGAACACGGGCTCTTTCGGGACCGTGATTTCATTGTTATCGGGCACCAGGAGTTGAAATATTCATCGCTCCAGCGCGGCTTGTCTAGTCGATCTTCCGGCGATCGTTGAATTCGGAATAGCTATGAGCAATCTGATTATGGTTCTTTGGCAGAGGTTGCTGGAAACGTGACTCTTCTAGATTTAATAGCAAGATCGTTTGATACTGTTTAAATATATCAAGGTTATGTTTGTATAATTTAGTGGTAAATTTTTGTGGTTCTATATTTTCTGCTTATATTCGTGACGATTATTTATTTTTAATCATTTGCACTTGTTTCAAATTTAACATTGATGGTTTAAGATCACTGCAACTTTTTTGCGATCTGCTAATAAATTTCGAACAATTGTTCTTGGTGAAGTAATTAGCACATTTGTCTAAATATATGACTTGCAACTACATACGCATTATTATATTATATTATATTATATTATATTATATTATATTATATTATATTATATTATTATATTATATTATATTATTATATTATATTATATTATATTATATTATATTATATTATATTATATTATATTATATTATATTATATTATATTATATTATATTATATTATATTATATTATTATATTATATTATATTATATTATATTATTATATTATATTATATTATATTATATTATATTATATTATATTATATTATATTATATTATATTATATTATATTATATTATATTATATTATATTATATTATATTATATTATATTATATTATATTATATTATATTATTACATTATATTATACTTATTTCGTGAAGCATCGCCACGTATTTTCATTCTCCCCAATTTATTGCTAGCAGGTAAAAAAGTTCAATACTTTACTGGACTTTTTTATAGACTCTGAAGCAAAAATATCTGTTCGAATAAATTTCGTACAATTTATTAACAACAATAATAACGAACTTCATTCCTTTCCTTACAGATTATTGCGAGTTTTCAACCCCTTACGCGTCACACAATATGCAATAAAATAAAATGGAAAGAATGAAACGAGAAAATAAAATAAAATAAAATAAAACAGAATAGAATAGAATAAATTAGAGAGAAATAAAGTACAATAATTTGTACAATGTCGGCAGAAGTTATGTAGATAATAGGTGTGCGCTACGTGCTGGAAAATTCGTCGCCGAATATAATACGGTATGCGGGAAGCGTGAAAAATGTCTGGCAATGACGATTATGGGATGAATTTTCGCAAAGGTGTTAAGCACTTGCAAATTCATCGCTCGAGATAGTTCTGTTCTTGTTTCAAGTTTCCTGGCGCCGTCGTTAACGAGCTTCGCGAAGCACGCGCTAAACAGGGGTTAAGTTTCGAACACGAAGTTCCTTGAAAAACCGGATAGGCGGGCGCGGTGGCGCGTGAAGTATCGCCGCTTGTATCGAATATGAAACAAAATATGCTTCGACTAAACTGCTGTTCTCCGTTCCCTCCGTTTTTCCTCTTCGAAGGTTAATTCGTCGCGTCGTTATCCGCCGTGATTGAAAGCAACGATACTCGATCTGCAGAAATTTCAGCAGAGAAATAACAAAAATCTTCGACAGAAATTATTCTCGAAATTATTCTCGAAATTATTCTCGAAATTATTCCCGACCCCGTCGAGAGGAGCCAAGGCCCGCGGATTTCGCGCTACAAACTGTTACTACGAATCCCGTGAGAAATGTTACACGCTATTTTTCAGGATTAGCTAGGTCGCGACGGCGTGCGGAAGGAAGAAGCAGAGGCGAGGGACAGCAGGCGAAGGAGAGAGACTTTGGGGGCCCGCGGGGCGGACAAAAGACGAAAAACGAGGCAGATAAATAAAGGGACAGATACGGTATGCTTTTTCTGAGAAGAGGATTTGTACCATTATTCATTATTTTATCGCGCCCGTATCCGGAATTCCGCAACACCGTGACCGATCCGATCGTCGCGATGAAAACACGTCGCGAACGTTTAGAACGGTATTTTTTAACGGACCGCTCTCCAACGCTTTCGCGTTCGCGAAAATATCCTACAGTCGAAGAAATGTTCCGTAAACTTTTTCTTTTTTTATACGATCGAATCATTTCTGTGTTTCTGGATTATTTATTATTATTTCCGCGAGTTGTTCGAACAGTTCACATTTTTATCTTCTTGTTTTTTCTTTCTCTAATGATTTGCTTTGTTTCAGTTCTCAGTTTATTAGTATTTCTCTTATAATTTCCTTTAGGTCGCCGGAAAAATTTCCAAATTGTTTCTTTTATTATATATTTATTTTTATTATATAAAGCAGCTGCTCGAATTACTTTTAATATACGCAAATATATGTACCTCTACAAGTAACATCCAAGTTATTTATGTTATTTATTAGTCGATCGAACAGCTTCCGATTTATTTGCATTTCGATCAATCGATCGAACAGCTTCCGATTTATTTGCATTTCGATCAATCGATCGAACAGCTTGATCAGTTGATCGAATAACTTTAACAATTTATTTGTACTTCTCCGAGTTGATCGAATAGTTTCCAATTTATATATACAATACGTATTTTTATTAATCGATCGAACAACCTCCGATTTATTTGTATTTCTATGAATTGCTCGGAACGCAGCTTCCGTTTTATTCGCGCGATCGCATAAATGCGTGAACACGAGCCTCGTGACTCGTTCGAAAATAAAAACGAAAATCGACGAGAAAACGTATCGACGGAGAAACGTGATTCGCGCGATATATTTAATCGGCCGACGGAAGACTGTATAGATTATGGAAATTAGATGGAACTTAACGCAGGGGGCGGGTTGTGGGGGGTTAGCGGGACGGAAGATTTACAGAAAGGTACGTTAGGTGGAAAATAGAGAAATCTTTATGGCGACGCATAACTCATGCCCCTTATTGAAACTTCCTGCCGGGAATGGATTAAGACGGCTCGTACGAAATTTGTCGAAATTTCCGGGCCACGTAATTTATTCCCAAGTCGGATTCAGCCACCTCGGGATAGAACCCTGGGTCCGTTATCGCTTCCTCGTACTTCGTGCCTCCGAATGGCCCGGGAAAAAAGACACGGCGAAGCACTCTGTGTCTTAATAACTTTCCTCGTAGGAGATCCCAGTAATTGTACGTTCGGAAATGTTAATTATGAGAATAATTTTTGCTCGCCCAGAAGCAGATATATCTGCTATAATATATATAATAATATGTAATAATAAATATAATGATATATAATAATATGGAATAAAATATAATAATATATATAATAATAAATATAATAATATATAATAATATATAGTAATATACAATAAATATCAAGAAACATATCTGACGAAAATGCGACGTCGACGAATGAAAGAGGAACAAAAGAAATAAAAACAAACAAATTCTATTTAATTCCATTTAATAATATGAAATTCTAAAAGATTTATGTAAGAATATCAGAAAAATGAATATTATAAAAAAATGGAGAAATATATTTTAAAGATGTAATTTATAATAACATCTTGCAACAGACGTTCATCAAATAATATAAAATTCTAAAAAAATATATACACGAACATTGCAAAAATGAATATTAAAAAATTGAAGAAACGAAATTAACATTAAATATCATAAAATTCTAGAAAATTTATGCACGAACGAAAATGAATATTAAAAAATTGAAGAAATAAATTCTACATAAAATATCATAAAATTCTAGACAAATTATTCACGTATAAAATAGAAAAAAGAGAAGATCCATTTATTAACGAAGAAACAAATGTCGCAGACACAGTCCACGACACGCTCTCTTCTCTTTCCTAAATAAAAAGAAGAAGAAGCGTGAACGCGACACGCCGTGTTTCCCGATCGAAGGCAGCGAATCGTCTAGAACGATCCAACAGCGAAACGGTTGCGAAGTTCCGAGAATCATCTTGGCCCGGAGTCTTCGCTGGCAGATTAATGATGCTCCGCGACGCGTCGCCGGCGCTCATTAAACGAGAATGTGCTCGTTAGCGCGGGTTACCGTGCAAGTAATAAATCGCATCGGGTGTATTGTTACCGACAACGTCGGTCAAAAAGTCTCGTCGAAAGCCGTCTTGCCACCCTGCCCGCCCCTCGATCGGCCATGTCAACGGTTTTCGACGACGCGGGGACACCGACGTCGCATTTTTCACCGAGCCGTTGCGGCGGTCCAAGTTTCTAGTCACAGCCGGGAAGACGTTGCCCGGGAAGATCGATCATCTTAATTGATGTTTACCTCCGCCGTCGCTACCGCGGCAGAGGCTGCCTCTCTCTCTCTCTCTCTCTCTCTCTCTCTCTCTCACTCTGCTCCTTTCGTCTGGAGCACCCTTCAATCCTGAAAAATTTCCATTACCCGAGGACTCGTCGTCGCTCGGCGTTCGTTCGTTCGTTCTGTTCCTTCATCCGTCGGGAATATTTCAAGAAAGCACCTAGTACTCTCTAATGACTTCCGTCGCCGTTTCAATAGACTATTAAGCGCCTCTCTTTCCTCCATTACGTGCTCCGCGGCGTGCCATTGTGCGATCTACGCGTGCTGTTCGCGGCTTAATCGGATATATTCGAATTTCCAGCGGCCGCGAAGCACGCCCTCGACGAGCCCTCGTCAGCCGTTTCGTCCTATTCGGCTCGCGATCGCTGGTCGGATTCGATGCTGGGACAATTTTTGGAAGAATAAAGGACGCGATTCCGAGACATTTTTCGATTTCGTAGGATATTTCGCGTTAGCTGGATGGTAGAAACAGAGATATTAAGTAGCAGGTTCGTTCTGTCGTTGATTGTTTTAGTGGATTGAAGATGGTAGATTGATAATTTTTAATTTGCTTAATCTTTGGGAGATTTTCAATTATAACTGGTCAATTTTGCCATAAATGCAACGAATTAGCAGTCTATTAATCTCCATATATATCACTATTCTATTTTTATGTCAAAGTTATGTCAAGGTTTCTATGTTCTTTCTGTTAGATATTATATTTATATAACATCTACATATTATTATATAATAATATACATATCTATAGATTATATAATATTAATATATAATATAATATATTATAGTTATATACTGTATATTATTTTATAATAATATATATCTACATATTATACACATTAATATATAATATAATATATTATAGTTATACATTATACATTAATATATAATATAACACATTACAGTTACATATTACATATTAATATCTAATATAATATATTACAGTAACATATTATACTTAGATATTAAATTTATCTAAATTTACGTCCATTCCATTTCACTTTATTTCCAACATACACCAATATAAAAAATTAACTGACGAATTATTATTATTGCGAAAATCGTAAGAATTGTTGTAGCACAAATTAAAAAATATTATTAAATATATAATAGTATAATAATATAATAATGTAATAATATAATATAATAATATATATAATAATACACAATAATAAAAAATATATAATATAATAAATATAAATATTCGCCAACACTTTAACGCACAAACAATCCAACGCTTCCCTCGAAATACCTCGCATATCCATAAACGAACATAATAAAACAAAAAAAAGAAAAATCATCGATTTCCCCGTGATCTTTTCTTCTCCCCCTTTTTTAATCCGGAACAGCACAATAAATCGGCGCGGAACAGTCGTATATGATCGAAGCGCGCGGCCGTTCGCGTAGGAGCGCGTCGATCCGCTCGAACGAACGAACGGGCGTTATACGATTTTCCGTTTCGCGTGTGTCCCTTATCTGGGGCCGCTAATGACGAACAGACGCGGGAACGGTGTTTCGTTCCGCGAATACTCCCCCGCACGAGATTATAAAGCGCTCATAGCTGTACCCGTAATCCATACACGACAATGAAACTCGGCGGTCTATAGTCCCGCGGCGGTATCGTCGGCGTGCAATCATAGCGGATGTTGTTATTTACTTTACATCCAGTTTGCGCAATCTCTATCGCACAAACACGCGTAGGTATACAGGCGGTACGTGCATGTTCCGTGCATATTCGGTGGATATTCCGTGACTGAATCGAGATACGCCGTTCCCGCCCGCCCGTCCGTCCGCCCGCCCGCCGAATGGAATCTACGAAACAGCCGTGAACCCATCAAATAAATATCGTCGATTTATCGTTTCTGGTCACGAATCAACGACGCCCCGGTCTTCCGTTTCCGATCGGCGCGCGCGCGGGCGCGAGCGCGACGATGCGTTTCGGAAAGTCGATCGAAAAGTCGTCGTCGCCTCGGCGGAGTTCCCGAAACGTTTCGCGGAATATTTTCGGCCGCTTTTCCCCGACCACGGGAGAACGCGGACGCACGGCCCGGCCCGACCCGGCCCGACGCGGCGCGGCAACGTTTATCCGCCTGTTCGTTGTCGCGCGACAATCCTCCCGCAAACAGAGAAATTCATATCTTGCGATCGCAAACAGGGATGTTCGTATCTTGCGATCGCGATGCGAGCTTTTCGGCTCGCCGAGGAATTGTATCTGTTAATGGGCCGCGGACTCTCGTGTCCCGATTTTGTGCTTTCGAAGCGTGCACGCTCGAAGCCGCGCGAAAAAGAGGAGAAGAGGAAAAGGGAGTTTTTCGCGTCGATTGCGATTTTAGCTCTAATTAGTTAATTGT